>NC_047127.1:13149068-13489290 GCF_009829125.3 Periophthalmus magnuspinnatus | reverse complement strand
GGTATGGTCCCTGGTCTGACCTGGTGTAGTCCTGGTTAAGACCTAGAAGTTTGCCTAGGTCAGAGCAGTTTTAGTCCATATTTAGACCTGGTTGAAGTCTGCAGTCTTGTCCTGTTTAAGCCTGGTTCAGTTCTTGTCACTTTATTTTGCCACAAGTTCAAATGTACAATATGTATACTCATAAACATACTGCATTACCTTCTCACATGTTGTCTTCCAGGTGAGGTCTTCTCCCCCCACTTCCAAACCAGAGGGCCCTCTCATCAAGATCGACATGCCCCGGAAGAGGTACCCTGCCTGGGATGCTCACTACGTGGACCGGCGTCTGCGAAGGACTATAAACATACTGCAGTACATTACCCCAGCCGCAGTGGGCATTCGCTATCGAGACGGGCCTCTCCTGTACGAACTATTGCAGTACGAGTCCTCACTTTGACACAAAAACATGCGCTCACACATTAGCACTGGTGCACCATGGGATACATGTAAATGACAACATAAAATACATCACAAACCGCCTTGTAGCAGACAGTGGAAAGATATGGGCTGATCAGTGTTTACGAAAAATCATACTCAAATTTATGAAAAATCATACTTAAATTTACGAAAAAAATCCTACTCAAATTTACAAAAAAATCCTACTCAAATTACGAATAAAATCTTACTCAAATTTACAAAAAATCCTACTCAAATTTACGAAAAATGATACTCAAATTTATGAAAAAATCATTCACTCCAATTTCAGAAAAACATTTTTTTCAAAACTTCAAATATTCAAATTAAAATTCATAGAATGGTTTATAAAAATACAGTAAATCTCTCTAAACTTTATCCTATAGGTTTAAATTATTTTTTATTTTATTATTATTTTTTAATCAGCCTACTACAATTACCAGTCAGTATATTAAAATTACACTGTTCCACCTTTCAAGGGGCATATGAAAAGTGGTAACTTCAAATAGTATCATCTGAATGGTCAAAAGTCCTCAAAATGGCACCTATAAACTAGAAATCGAATCTCATACATAGCCAGCTACAAACTGTATCCTTGACTCTAATGTATCATCAAAATTGCATCTGTTAAATGATGTAAACTGGTGTATATTGACCCATTTTTTCTACTGTCTATCTCGTCTCGTCTGCATACTTATATCATCCATTCCCAGCATATGTCGTTGTCACTTTCTTCCCCATCCCCTGCAGTGTCAAAAACTAAAAACAAAAAAAAACACCATGCATGCTGTCGACATTGCGCCAAACTTCCAACAACAAAAAAATCGTGACACTAAAGTCCAACGTGTCACTTATGACGTCAGGATTTCGTGAGCGTTTTGTCGTAAGTCCAGTCAAAAGATTGTGTATATATTTTGTATGTACATAAGAGGTGTTTTTATTGTTTTATTAATGTCAAAAAGGGAACAAAACGTCGGTAGGACTAGACAGAACACATTGAACTTAAACGAATTCAATGATCAGGTACGATTGGACTATTGTAAACTATTGGGGCGATGTATTGTTTGAGTAAAATCCGTAGAAGTATTCTGCTTACTACTTACGTCTCCTTATTATGATGTCATAAGTCTGCGTCGTACAGGTTTGTTGCTTCAGTAGAACGACGCCTTTCCATTGGATTTAGGTCACGGCATAAGCAAATATTTGTAAGATCCTGCTGACTGAGGGGTGGTTGGCAGTCTGTGTTTACACTCATCAGGCTTGTCGGTGAAGTGCTTTGCTCAAAGACACAACAATAGCACAAAGTAACAGCAAAATTAACTGAAAAACTTTACTTATGACGTCGTAATAAGGAGACTATGGTTGCATCTCATTACTGTTCTCTTGGCTCCTCAAAACTTTACATAAAATAGTGGCCGCATCCCATTTATACTCACTTCCTGTCTTGTTTCTTCAATTCCTACAATCCTTGAGCTGTCGATCCAGCCAATCGGAAGTCCGGAGGTTAGTGGGCGGGACTTACAATGAAGGATTTGAGGAGTCAAGGAGAAATGGGACGCAGCCACAGAACCATAATGCAAAGCGGCAACTTGTTTCCTATTGGCTCTTGCTCTTGTTTATTCATTTAGGAAACAGGAAGTTGACAGACAAGTGAACAGAAATGAGATTCACCTTGTTTCTTTCTGGGATAGTCTTGGAACTACAACTAAAACAATTATGCTAGCAAATTGGCAAATTGATCCAGTCCAGAAATTTCTCAAATCAAAGCCCAAAGGAAAAGCTAATTATTTTGATCAGTTTTTCTGGCATGTTTTGTCAGTTCATAATCCAATGCTAACAGTGTGGGGCTAGTCATTAAAGACTTTTGGGGCTTTTCTCGCCGTTGCCCCCCGGTGGCTACTAGCTGTAACACATCCAACCCCTCCAGGGCCACCCACGGGTTAGCTGCGATGTGCGGTTCATTATTTATATATGGTTTGTTTGTTTTTATGCCTGTGATGCAAGCTGTTACATTGGCACATGACAAACGAATGAGCCGCGATATCAGTCATCGCTGGTGGTCACACGCGCCATCGGGGGGCCAGTGAAACAAGGAGGGAGGAGAGAGGGAGGAGAGAGGGAGGAGAGAGGGAGGAGGAAGAGAGGGACAGAGAGAGAGAGGAGGAGACAGAGAGGAGGGGGAGAGAGAGAGGAGGGAGGAGGAGGAGGAAGAGAGGGACAGAGAGAGAGAGGAGGGGGAGGGAGAGAGGAGGGAGAGAGAGGGAGGAGGAGGAGGAGGAGAGGGACAGAGAGAGAGAGGAGGGAGGAGAGTGGGAGGAGGAGGAGGAGGAGAGGGACAGAGAGAGAGAGGAGGAGGGAGAGAGAGAGGAGGAGGGAGAGAGAGACAGAGAAGGAGAGAGAGAAAGGAGGGGGAGAGAGAGAGGAGGAGGGACAGAGGAGGAGGAAGAGAGGGACAGAGAGAGAGAGGAGGAGGGAGAGAGAGACAGAGAAGGAGAGAGAGGAAGGAGAGAGAGAGGAGGGAGGAGAGAGGAGGGAGGAGAGAGGAGGGAGAGAGAGAGGGAGAGAGGGACAGAGAGAGAGGAGGAGAGAGGGAGAGAGGAGGAGGAAGAGAGGGACAGAGAGAGGAGGTGGGAAAGAGGGACAGAGAGAGAGGAGGAGGGAGGAGGAGGGAACAAGGGAAAGAGAGGGACATGGAGAGGGAGAGGTGGGAGAGAGAGAGGGAGGGAGCAAGGGAGAGAGAGGGACACGGAGAGAGGAGGAGGAGGAGAGAGGGAGGGAGCAAGGGAGAGAGGGACACGGAGAGAGGAGGACGAGGAGGAAAGAGGGAGGGAGCAAGGGAGAGAGAGGGACACGGAGAGAGGAGGAGGAGGAGAGAGGGAGGGAGAAAGGGAGAGAGGGACACGGAGAGAGGAGGAGGAGAGAGGGAAGGAGCAAGTGAAAGAGAGGGAGAGGAGAAGGAGGGAGAGAGACAGAGAATGAGAGGAGGAGGGATTGATAGAGGAGGAGGGAGAGAGAGAGGAGGAGGGAGAGAGAAGAGGAGGAGGGAGAGAGAGGGGGGGAGAAAGAGAGGGGGGGAGAAAGAGAGAGAGAGGAGGGAGAAAGTGAGAGAGAGGAGGGAGAGAGAGAGAGGAGGATTGTGAGAAAGAGGAGGAGGGAGGGAGAGAGAGAGGAGGATTGAGAGAGAGAGAAAGAGGAGGAGGGAAAGAGAGAGAGGAGGTAGGAGAGAGGGAGCAAGGGAGAGAGACAGAGAGAGGAGGAGGTGGAGAGAGAGAGAGGAGGAGGAAGAGAGAGACAGAGAGAAGAGGAGGGAGAGAGACAGAGAGAGAGGAGGAGGGAGAGAGAGAGAAGGGGGAGGGAGAAGGAGCCAGAGAGAGAGGAAGGGGAGACAGGAGGAGGGAGAGAGAGTAGGAGGAGGAGGAAGAGCGAAACAGAGGAGGGAGATAGAGAGGAGGAGGGAAAGAGAGAGAGAGAGAGGAGGAGGGAGGAGAGAGAAAGAAAGTAGGAGGGCAGAAGGTGATAAACCATGGTGATTACAATATACAGAGTACTCAGTCATGTGATCAAGAGGTGTTTTCTGATTGGATAAAGGCAGGTCTCTATAGTAACAGAGCGGCAACACGTTAAAAAACACTAGAGGATTATAATGGGTACTTTAACATGAAATACTGCATAAGAGACAATTACAACTTCTACAAATACTACATATGAAAAAAAATAAATAAATAACATTTTTAAAAATTTGTTTGCAAAATTTGATGAATAAAACTAGCCTATTAGCCAATTAGCATTGGCTAATAGGCCAATTAGCATTTTGCTACAAGTATGCCTCTAATTGACAATTTAACAAATATTGTTACTATTATTACTAAATAATTCCTTTTCATTCGATTTCATATAAGATTTAAATCGCTCTTCATACCCTAACATGTTGAAGTACCCCTTATAGTACTTTTGCGTTTTTGGTGCTAAACAATTTCACCACCAAAATACCTGTAATTCCTCCGCGTTGGATTCAGTCCTCTTAAACAGCGTTGCTAACTCAATTGGCTGCTAACCCATCTCTTATGGTGCAAACATGTTAGACCGACATGTGCTTATGGTGCAAATAAGAGGGGCTGGTTTCTCTTTAAAAACCTATGGTGCAACTTCAGTACTGCCTTCGAAACCATTTGCCAAGGCTGTGCCAAAGTTTCCATTCAAAACTTGCTCTTCCTGGTCCTGCTATAGCTATGCAAGTCTCCAAAAGTGAGATATGCTAATGCTAGCTACACAACACATAGGTACCGTACATACTGCAACATATACACAAACGCCCAATAGTCCTTTCCCCCTTTACAATGTGGGAACAATATTCAAAATGGTGCTATGGTTTTGTACAGTCGTGGAGATATTAGCCAAATTGTACGTTTAGGAAGGGAAATAAATGGTTTTAGTGGGATGAGAGTGAACAAAAACAGCGATTTTTTTATTATTTTACCCGTGCAAGATTTCAATTGCCTTATCAACTCGATATAAAGTGTAAAAATGTCAACAATATATGCCATGGAGTTAGCGTGCTTTTGTTCACTCTTTGCAAAGTAGCCTGGCGAGCAAACCGAATCATTTAGCATTGTGTTACCAAGAGGCGGGACTAATTAAGTAAGACTAAACATGATTGGATAAAACTTTAGCCAATCAGGAAGTAGGTTTGCAGCGTGGAGATATTAAAGCATTCACTTGGACGTACTCATAAATGTATTTGGATAACGTTTTTTCCATCTTGAAACCCAATCCGAGACCCCGCCCTTTTTCTAGACACGTGATTATGACTGGTTGACCGGCCAGGCTACTTGCGCTTTAAGCAACCGGCATTGATTGCATTGTACATTGAAAGAAAACAGAAAAACCCAACCTACATGTACTGTGACAGCACATGTGCCATCTAGAAACACTAATTGTGAATATTTTGCATGAATGTCGTAGATTCAAGGGCACGTCTGCTCCCGTAGGAACTGCTTTGCTTCTAGATTGTTCGTTAAAAATATAAATAAATAAAATAAAGGGAGGTTGTTTTTAGCTTAGCATAGCAGCAGCCCCGCTCGCTTCTATATGTCAGTTTTTTGACTTATGATCTTCGAAACAATCATTCCTCGCATTATAGTCTATCAGGTTAAACAAATCAGGTGTGACACAACCAAATAAGTTTATGTGCAATTTTAAATGTTATTTTTTTGTATTTTCTTTCAAGTTAAAGCTGCATTGCGTAATCTTTCTGGTTGTCTCCATGGAAATTATATATCTTTGCCTGAAATGTTCCACGATATAGCATTAAACATATCTATTTCACATTTATTTCATTACACGTGTTTGTATTGCGCAGAAATACTACACTCGTAACTCGTCGTCCGTCTTTACGAACATAGATACGCGTAATGCCGTACTGCGGAACATTTTTGGCAAAGAAATAACACAGAATCTGCAGAAAATACCCGGTAAGAAATGTTACGCAGTGCATCTTTTGATATCAACTGTCTATCTTGTCATTATAGAGTCTAACATTACGATATCTATGTCAACATTGTTTTTAATGTTTTGTTTCTTTAAATTTTGGCTTGTCTAACTTAGTCGGGGTGGCCAAACAGGGTAACAATGAATGGATGCAACTTCCCGACTATACGCAATGTTTGACGAATATGTTTTTACCGTGTTAAAATTCAAACGAAATCGATGTCAGTTTCACATAGTCCATCGTCCAGTTTTTCCTCACCCAAATCTGAATCTTTGCCGCTTGAATCCACTTGAAATACGTGGATTTTTAGCAACTCGGCTCAGGTCTGGAAAACTTTAAGCACAGGTCAAACAAGTCATGGATGTTCTCTTTCTCTAGCAAAAGCTTTTATTTTGAAATGCAACAAGTAGCGGTAGAAATTGTATGTGCTAAAGTTTAAGTTCCTGTGGCGTTTTTGTATAAATACGTTTTTGTATATTTGTTGGCTTATAGTTGCGTTTTTGTTCAAAGGTGCCACTTGTAAATGTTGATAATTAATATGAGAATGTATGACCCGAGCAGTGACTGTGTCGTCTGTAGGAGTCTGTGCCACTGTGTCGTCATTGAGTAGAACCACTCAAATAGATGTATAGACACGACTGCACGTCTACGGAGAGGGAAACCAGGCGGCCATTTTGAACTGTGATCCGAGTTAGTGGATATCTGGAATCGTATTTTCACAAAATGTAGGTTAACGCAACGCAAAAATAAGAGTTATATATATAAACTTGAGCTATTCCAAAGAAAACACATGGAAATTGTGTTATTAAGCTGCACACTGATATGAACAAATGTGATTTTTATGGCAAATTGGGCAAGAGATTTGAAATAATATTAGCAATAGACTAAACATTTTCTATTAACTTTGGAATTTTATGTTGAAAGTGATTTTTTTTTTTATTTTGAGATTTTTTTTAGTTTTTTTCCATGATAAACAAAACCATAATACAGAATTTATTTAATTTTTATAATTTATATTCTTGAGTTGAGATGATAGAAAGTTTCCTATTAACGTCTAGCATAGGGCCAATCAATGCAAATTATGACTTGATTTGACTTGAGTAAAGTATTGAGCGCTCGTCGTTATATCACGATTTCAAAATGGCCGCCTGGTTTTCTTCTCCAATGGCGTTTTAATCTTACAATGGCTACGGTCATCATTTAAACTACTCCTGCATAAACTCATCAAAAACACAACCGGGAATTGACACAACATTCCCAAGTCACTCAGAATGTTCCCAAAAATCAATTTTCCGAATACACAAGGCAAGAAATATCTCAAGTTTGTCTGTAAAATATATGTGTCTAGGAAAGATGATATTTTTAAAAAGGTATTTTGTTTGGGGCCAGTGTTAGCAAATGTACGTGTTATTTTTGTTACCTCCAGAAATCTATTTATCTGTGAAGAATTTACAATATTACAAATAACAGAAGCTATGACAGATTTTGAACATGGTAGAAAGATGTACTATATGCGTCAGTATTGAGTTTTCTATATTTACTACATTGTAACGTGACTGCGATGAGATAAATAATATATAAATTAATTTTTCAAAATGTGTGTCTGTGTGGAGTTGCCATTCACGTTTAAATATTTTGATTTAATAAAACACAGAAATCGTCAACGGTTATTTCTATTCATTTATTATTTGTTTAAAATCTCAACTGTGGCAAAGATTTCTTTCAATGGCCATTTTTATTTGCATAGTGACAGAATGCAAGGGGTGCAGAAGGCAGTAACATTCAAAATCGCAAGAGTAGTACAAACAGCTCATTGGCGCAGCGTATAAGATTTACAAAACAGTTACATCTTTATCAGAAATTTTTCAGTAACACATGATTAGATTGTCAAGGCAAAATGCAGTAACAGCTCACAAAAAATAACTGTTGCATATAGTTAAAGAGCCCGTATTACACTGTTTTCTGATCTGTTATAATGTTGTTTCCTCATCAAAAACAGACCTGGAGTTGTGTTTTGTTTCATTCACACATGTTTAACACACAAACCATGCACATTTAAACTGAGGAATTGCTAATCTCTACTGAACAAAGTTATCTGTTATCTTAAAAACTACCACGTCATGACATCACAAGGTGGAACAGAGCATTTTAAGCTTTGGAGATATAGAAAGACTCATAATAAAGAGTTACTCAAACATGTGAAAGAAACAAAACACAACTCCAGGTTTTGAACATTATAACATGACCTAAAGCTCTCAAGAGTTCATTTTGTGCAATATGGACCTTTAAAAGTCACTAAAGGACAGTAGAAAGTTGCAAAATTTGTGACAAATATATTCAACATAATCATACAAGCATTCAAAATATGGCTAAATGTAAAGTGTTTCCACTGGGGAATAAAGTAAAAGTAACCATGAATTGTCATAATAACCCAGTAACATGGATGTCTAAATGGCCCAAACAACAATGATGAAGTATTTGAACTATGACCTCCTTTTAACAAATTCAGTAGAGAGAATCTAATTATTTTAAGAAAAAAATGTATGCTAGCAGGAATGATTACTTTTCAATCTGACAACGTAAAACATGCAAGTCACATCAAATGGATTAAGATTATAATATAGTCCATAGTTTCTGGAACAAGTAGGACAACAGGACTAGACCAGGACTACACCAGGACTAGACCAGAGCTAGACCAGAGCTAGACCAGAGCTAGACCAGAGCTAGACCAGAGCTAGACCAGAGCTAGACCAGAGCTAGACCAGGGCTAGACCAGGGCTAGACCAGGGCTGGACCAGAGCTAGACCAGAGCTAGACCAGAGCTAGACCAGGACTAGACCAGGACTAGACCAGGACTAGACCAGGACTAGACCAGGGCTAGACCAGGACTAGACCAGGACTAGACCAGAGCTAGACCAGAGCTAGACCAGAGCTAGACCAGAGCTAGACCAGAGCTAGACCAGGACTAGACCAGGACTAGACCAGGACTAGACCAGGACTAGACCAGAGCTAGACCAGAGCTAGACCAGAGCTAGACCAGAGCTAGACCAGAGCTAGACCAGAGCTAAACCAGAGCTAAACCAGAGCTAGACCAGGACTAGACCAGGACTAGACCAGGACTAGACCAGGACTAGACCAGGACTAGACCAGGGCTAAACCAGGATTAGTCCAGGACTAGACCAGAGCTGGACCAGGACTAGACCAGGACTAGAAAAGGACTAGACCAGGACTAGACCAGAGCTAGACCAGAGCTAGACCAGAGCTAGACCAGAGCTAGACCAGGAAAAGACCAGGACTAGACCAGAATCAAACTATGGTCTATATCAGGACCAAACTGCATATACACATCATTCACAGGTAACATTCTGACCAGATTGTCCTCAGTAGCATATATCCTCAGTAGCATATATCCTCAGTAGCATATATCCTCAGTAGCATATATCCTCAGTAGCATATATCCTCAGTAGCATATATCCTCACTCTGTTTGTTGCATATATTAAGATCTATAATAAAAAAAAAACAGGACGGAAGTTTCAACATGGCTCTTTCCTGTTTCTTATATGTGTCAGTGTGACCTTGAGACGCAGCACCTGAAGCAACGAAATGAACTCCCAGTGCAAATATAACTGTGTACACATAATACATGCACATATATTTAAATAACATGATTTCTATCAAACGCCCTTCAGATATTCACTCTTGTCATTTATGGAAGTGTCTTTGGTTTAAAATTAAGAGCAAATAAAACATCTGGCAAAACTTAAAGCAACAAAATTGATAATATATAAAAAAAAAAAATCTTGCATAAATTTTCCATTCTTGAAAGTGTTCATTTCACGTTTTACTAAGAATTATTCTTTATAGATTTTGGGATAGCTCAAAATTTAAGATATATAGCGCCCTCCTCTGGCAACATAATAAACAACAAGTAACAAACATAATCAGAAATAATTGGCTCCCTTAGCTAAACTTAAGATTACAAACTATTTTTTTTCTTAATTTCCAAATAAAACTAAAATTCCTCAAATGTCTTCCCTCAAGTAAATTATAATTCTTGAGAGATAATTGAGATAGCGCAAAACTTGGATATATAGCGCCCTCCTCTGGCAACATAACAAACAACAAGTAACAAACAAGTTAAATCATCAGAAATGATTGTCTTCCTTAGCTGCACAATGGAACTTCTAAAGAGGGGTCCGCTGCATGCTTGTTTCCATGGAGATATTATTTCTCTGCATGGAATGTTCCGCAGTTTGGCATTAAACATATCTGCCTTGCAAGTGTTTTATAGCTAAAAATTTACGCGGCGTAGATTTGCTTCTCCATAGATCTGACCATTAACTTGACTCCACTGTGATAACCAGTTTTATTTCCACACTGGGGGATAGTCAAGGCAAAGCAGTAACATATCCATGGAAACAAGCAGACTGAGAACCCTCCCCCAGAAAAGTTCCACAGTGCACCTAAAATTATTTTCCCCTCAGTTTCCCAATAGATATAGAATTCCTGTAATGTATTCCCTCAAGTGAAAATAAATGTCAGAAACATTTGGAGCAGCAGATTCGCAAACATCAGCAGTCACAAAGGCATTTAAAACTGTTGTATCCAGTGTCAAAAACTTTGGAGTTGTTGACAGTAAAGTGCAACTTGCTTCATACCTCCGACAGTTTACACAGTTATTCCAAAAGTGGATCATCGTCATCCTCGTCTTCGTTTAGTCTTTGGAAATCTTGGATGGAGCGAGGACGTCTCCAGCCCAGGAATCTGAACAGAACTGGTAAAAAAAAGTGAAAATGATGTTAATGTCAAAAATATATTACAAAATACATTCACACCTAACTCTAGGAAACATTTTAGTTTCTAAGTATCACCTTAAACTGACCATTTTATATATTGCAGGAAAAAAAACAAAACGATTGAACAAGGGCATGTGAATATTTTCTTCACATGTTTCTTCACAATGTTCTTTCTAGTTACTCTTGTAAAAAGCTAGGTCAATTTGTAAAAAACAATCAATATCTCCATGGAAACCAGCTGGAGGACCTCTCCCAAAAATGTTTGATTACTGGCCTATAGTATATTGTGATGTCATCTGAAACCCAGCACTATTTCAGCGTATACAATACAATTTTCTGAGCTATGTTCTAATGTTGTTTCCTCATCAAAAAATACCTGGTGTTGTGTTTAACACACAAACCCTGCATAGTTAGGCTGAGTTCTTCTGAAAACAGAAAACACTCTGTTCCACCTTGTGATGTCATCATGTGGTAATACAGGACACGCTTCACTGCATTTTAAACTCCACACACCTTCAGTAGAATCATTAGGATAATTTCAGCCCTAGAATTGCCAATCTCTACTGAACTTGAAGGTAAAAATTAGCTGTTAACATGAAAACTTCCTATATGTATTCCTAGATGTAAACAGACTAATAATAGTGTTACTCAAACATGTGTAAATGAAACAAAACACAGGTCCAGGTCTGTTTGTGAGGAGATAACAGCATTATTACATGGCTTAACGCTCACAAGAGTCAATTTTGCGTAATATAGGACCTTTAATAGAGACATTTGTAACTCACAGGTAACAGTAGTCAACAGTAGCAGCACCCCCACCACCAGACCGATGACCAGGGGCACATCCCAGCACTTCTCCCCAGCTAACATGCACCGCGTACGGCTTAGCGTGCCATTGTTGGGCTTCCCGTTCATGGCGAGGAGATGACACATGAGCGGGTACACGTCTACACTCTCGATGGAGCTGATCCGCTGTCCCTGACGAAAACTGGGACCCACTGCTACCAGGAAGGGGTGCATGCTGGGTAAGGAATTGTCGTAGCCATGGTCACCAACTAAAACACAAAACAGTAGTTAATTAGATTTGTTATTGCTTATTTAGTAGCCAAGTAGATATGAATAAATTAGCCTAAATACAGATGTAATGCAAGATTGATATACACAACCAGTCAAAAGTTTGGACACAACTACTCATGTTTTTTTTGTTTTTTTTCCTTTGTTTAACACTTTATATATTTAACATGCACACAGAAATAATAACCATGAAATTAAATAACTCAACTCACTTTTTTATACATATATTAGTATTTTAATTTAATAATAAGGATAATAAACTTTTTCGAATAATAAGGATAAAGTGGAAAATTATTAGTTTGAATGTTTTTTTTTGTATTTAAATTTGAAAAGACAAACCAGAGAAACTTGCATATGCTCTTTGCCTAAGTCCATGCCACATTAGTTCAAGTCAAACAATATAAAGCGTACGTCTGGGCAGCACATTCCCGTTCTGCACAATGGTCCAGCCTTCGTCAGCGATGAGGATAATCGGCTGAACGCGGCGATTGTTCCGATAATGCAACCGCTCTGGGATGTCCTCCTTTAAATATGCGGTCATGTGAAGGTGACAGTCTTTCAGTAAATTGAAGACTGCTGTTTTGTCTGGGAAAAGAAAAAAGTATTATTTAGTAATGAAGGAGGTGCTTATTTTTGGATCATGTGCAAGTGATTTTCCAACTTTGCAACAATACATATCTTTAATATAATATAAAGTATGTCTGAAACAGGATTTAACCAGGACTGAATAACAACTATATCAGCGTTAAGTAAAAAATCAGGACTAAACCAGGACTAAACTAGGACTAAACACAATATCTTCAGAACTAAATCATGTGAGGACAAAGAAAAAATATTTAGTATTGATGTAATCCAAAGTTAAACAACTAAATCAGTGTTGTGTCAAAGTTACATCATGCAACTTTTCTGGTGGGGGCTTTGTTTGTTTCATTCATAAAATATAAAAAGTCAGACAAAAGTTCAACATACCAGAGATGAATGAAAAAAGAGCAAAAAGAAGAGTAATTGTATGTTATCTGCTTTTTCAGACAATACTTTAACACTGATTGTTGCTTTAAAAAAAATAAAAATCATTTAAATCACATGAATCCATTGCAAACAGATTTCTGCACTTTTTCTTTTTCATACTGACTTAATGAGCTGTTTATATGTATTTCTTAAATGTCAGTATTGTTCTTGATTATTTGATTTCTGTCAATTCTGTGATCTCAATACTATTCCATAACTTTGTACTTTGTCTCTCTTTGTCTCAGTGTCTCAAGGGTTCAATTATAAGTTATTTGACCTCGAGATCCAGTACACCAAGTGTTTTACAGCCTTGTGCTCATAGGTTTTCTGGTTTATGTAATTCTTATGTGTATGGTATAAATATGCTGTATGTCCTGACACTGACACAGTGTTGTTTTGCTTGTAGAAATTCTGCAACACTTCCTTTCACAGCAGTGCTTTGTGTCATAATCATGGTTCTGAATCTGGGTTTAGTTTGTAGTGACGTGCTCTCATCTCAAAGAGTCTTTGAATGTTTATAGGTTGCACAGGTTTACATTGCACTTTGCTTTATACATGACTTTGAGGATACCTCAGTAGGCAACATCATGAATTTTCAATACAATGAGCCACTGCTTGTCTCCATAGAGATGTTACTGCATTACCAGGGATGTTCAAATTAAATCTACCATTTGTAATTAGATTATGTTGCATTCTCACATATCTACATTACTGCTGTCTCATAGTGTGCCAGCTTTGGCCTGGCAGAAGAAAACCACAGAGCACAAGTGAACCTGAACAAAGACCAGGTGAGTGGGAAGGAGGAACAGGTTTCACATCCAGCTTTAAACTTGTCTAACTGTAATCAATAAAATTACAAAAGACATTCAGGCAAATGAATAGCATCAACAAGCAGGTGGCAGACCTATACCAAAAATTTACACAGTGGACTTTTAACCAGTACCTTGTTTTGGGATGAGTGCTGCCACAGGAGTGACGTCAACCAGAGTGTAGTTATCTGGATCGAGACACTTGTCCAGTCGGATGAGGCGGTCGGGGGAGCACTGGGTCATGCCGTGGTCACTGGTGATGATCACATTTATCTGCCCCCAAAGACCGGCCACTTTCAGCTGAGACATCAGCAGCCCAATGTCATCATCCACCTACAGGCAAATACCAACCAATAATGAGCAGAATCTCATAATGTAATGATAATCTGTATTTTTATGGCACTTTTTTGAAGTTATAAAGCGCTTCACAGAAAGTCACAACAGAAAACCAAGTTAAAATGCTTAAAAAGAAATTATGCACCTATCAAAATACAAATTAAAAATACTACTACTAATAGCAATAATAATCATAATAATAACAATATTAATAATAATAATTCATAACACTTGTACAGCGCTTTTCATGGCACTCAAAGGCACTTCACACAGTTCAAGACAAAACGCAAATGAAAGAAACAGCAAAGGCACTTTTGAACAGGGGAGTTTTCAGGGCTTTTTTGAAGATGGTGAGTGTGCATGAGTCTCTGATGTGTTTGGGCAGGGAGTTGCTGAGGGTGTGGGCAGCAGCGGAGAAGGCCCTGTCCCCCCGGGTCTTATGTTTAGTCCGGAAGTTGATCAGAGAACACGGGTGGATGTGTGGTGGTGGAAGAGAACTAAGAGGTGGGGGCCAGATTATGGAGGGACTTGAATACAAAAGTGAGGAGCTTGAGCATATGAGAAAAACAGCCAGCAATCCTATGTCAATAACATATGGTAAATATGGTATTATTATAATTAATGCCTCGAATCTTATTAGTGACAAGACCCATTATAGTGGTACAGTATACTTACACAACCACTCCACAAGACCTTAAACTTATGCCCGATCATTTAACAATCCAGGGCACAGTGATCAGACCATTTTTAATAGAGCAACACACCACCACACATTACAAAAGGAAGAAAACAATTTATAGTGCCATATTAGTCACTGTAGTAGTAGTATTAGGAGTAGTTTTCAAAGTCACTTTTCTAGTATTAGTACGATAGAAACTTTGGAATTTATATTGGCAGTAGTCAAAGTAGCAGCTGTCATAGTAGTAGGAGTTGACATTTTTGCATATTCCCCCACATCTACTAAATGCTATCTTACAGCCTGCTATGGTCGGTACCTGTTTGAGAGTTTGGCCCATCATCGTGGTGTTTTCAGGCCCATATTTGTGCCCAGAACTATCCGGCTGCTCCCAGTACAGAGCTGCGAATTTGACCCCTTCTTCCTGAGGCAAAAAGCAAGATGTCAAAAATGAAATTTGTAAATGTACTTTAACTACTTTATTGTTTTTATCTGTATGTAGCATGAATACTTATGCAAATAAGTACCAAAATACATATTTTAATTACAGCAATAATATGCACGTTAGCAAAGGAACACTGAATCCTGTCAACTGGACAAAGGTTTTTAAGAGTGAATACATTCTGAGCCTCATCCAAGTAGCTTCTTTTCTTTTGCTATGGACTCCACCTGGACAACTGGGGGATTACATAGACAAGAGATAAAATAAATAAATAAATGTCTTGCTAACTAAGTGGCTAACTTGCTAAAAAGCTAACTAACAAACTAAATAAATAACCAAATATTTTAAAACCACTACAAACACATCCCAGTATGCATCTACACAGTGTACATTTCTTACATTTCCATCTCCAGTTAACCATTTGGTCACATTGCCCATCCTCTCTCTGAAGGTCATATTTGAGTTGTAGGGGAGGTAGTGTGTCGCGGTGCGGTTGTGGATCAGCACGTCGGACCCGGGCCACATCATGGCTGCCGTCTTGTACTCGGCGTCCAGAGCTGTGATCCAGAGGGGCTCGGCCTCGTTCCACCACAACGGGTCGGTGTTGTTTGAAACGCGGAAGTGCTTTTTGGTGTCGGGGTCGTACATGTTACTAGCAATGATACCATGTGACTCTGCATACAGCCCCGTGACCTGAAAACAAAGACAAAGATATAGATAGAACATATAGGCCTGTTACAATATTTACTGTATCAACTTCTATAAATGATAGGTGGATATTTGGGGCTTAATATTTATCCTTATAATATTGTAGCCACTTTTTAATAAACTGAACAATAAAATGCTACTTTTTCTATAACAAATATGCAAATGAATTATGAACCCATTTTGAAACATGTTTTAAACTAATCCACTTTGCAATAGGGCTAGATAAAATAAGAAAAAT
This sequence comes from Periophthalmus magnuspinnatus, assembly GCF_009829125.3. Classification (NCBI taxonomy): domain Eukaryota; kingdom Metazoa; phylum Chordata; class Actinopteri; order Gobiiformes; family Gobiidae; genus Periophthalmus; species Periophthalmus magnuspinnatus. Next base: position 13,473,261 of record NC_047127.1, on the reverse strand, counting down.
CCAGCATATGACCAGAGTTAAAGTGATATTGCCCTACCCTCAAAGCTTTAATACAATTGTTAATCGTTGGACAAATTATTTCCTGTTTTAGCCTCGCTTTGGGCCTTATCCATCTAGAGCGATCGCATGTTAATAATTGTAATCTTCATCTGGATGATACAAACACAAATACAAAAGCAGAATGTCAAAAAATAATAAACTATTTCTGATTTTGCTCTGTAATCCACTTTATTTGTAAATATTACTATCTAGAAGTCTTTAGTCACCATATTTCAACCTTTATTTGGTAAAAAGAATATTAAAAATCGCAAACTACAATAAAATTAACTGAAAAACTAACTGAAAAATTATCACTGACTAGTCAACTACTTAAATAATCATTAGTTGCAGCCCTATAAACATCCTACTCAATACCATGCCCTGTTTAAGTGCACCTATAAATAAAATGCATTATCTATTTTTACAATAGATGAGTCTAGCATTACCAGACTGTAGTGGTTTGGAAAGGTTTTCGTGATAAAAACGTTGGTCATCTGCTCCACCAGAACCCCTTGGGTGTACAGGTTCTTCAGGTTGGGCATGGGGAACCTTTTGAGGTAATCCGCACGAAAACCATCAAAGGACACGAGCAGCAGTGGAGGAGGACCAGTCGAACCTGCTTCATCTGTGCCTGCGGCTACAATTCCAACCACGTACATGAAACACAACAGTTTTTCAATACGCAGCAACATCCTGAAAAAACACAACACAGGTTTGTAAAAGAGGTGGTTCAGTATTTGGATGAGGTCATATTTCTGCTTTTTTGCACTTTTACTTTTACAAATAGGCCTATCATCATAACAAATTTTGAACCGAGATATATCGCTACAGAGAAATAATGCGATAAACAATGATAGTGAAACTACTTTATGCCACTGACACAACAGATATAGAAAATGGAAGTGAGATAATCCCAATGTACCATTTTTCAGTAGACAATACCATTAAAATAGATGGGCTCAAACAAATACATTGCATAATTAAATAATAATTATCCAGAGAAGTTACTTTTTCAACCCTCTGCGGCAGCAAAAATAACAAAAAATCTTCTCAATATTGCAAAAAATATACACATACTCGATATAGTAATTATCTTGACAAGCGTATTTACAAACCATTCACTTTTCATGCCAAACTCAACATAAACATTTACAGCCATATTTCTTGGGAAAAAGTTGAATCAGATTCTATTTTTTGTCAGTATCGCCCAGCTTTAATTTGGACTTGTGTAACTATGCTACACATTCTTATTAGTATAGTGGGTAAATTGTATGTGTGAACTACTACAAAAACTAAAATGCTGTATGATAAATTAGGGTAAATGGATAGGGGTTAGTGCACAGAAATGTCAAATATTCATTAATAATGCAATAAACTGAAAGTAAACTAAAGAAATATATGTAAAGTGCAACATGACTAAACTTTTCACCCATGCAAAACTCAATCAAAAGCTAGACAGAAAGTACCAGGTTTCCCTTGAGGAACTGAAAGTGCCAAATGAGTAGCCCTTTGTGGTTTTGAATGACGACTAAAATGAACGGGTAATTTCCTCAAAAATGTTTTGGGTTACCCGATATGACAGCTGCGTGCTTCTCTTGTCCAACAAATAAATAAATAAATAAATAAACAAAGCGATTTTCAAATACAACATAGTAGTCAAGGCAATATAACTAAGCAACCTAGTTTTACCCAAACAAGGTCTAAATGGTAGTTGCGTATTTTCCAGTTTTGCCAATATTGTGATTTTGTGATGGCTAAAAATCACAAGGTAGGTTTTGAAATAGAGAACATTCCCACTGTGTGTTATAATACAATTTCTATAAAACGTGGGTTAGATTAATAAGAACTGAAAACACAAAAACAGGTATGACACATTCAGTAAAGGTCCACCATATTAATCTAATAACTTGCCTGATAATACTGAGAATACAAAAGAAAAACTTAAAGCAACCATACTACTGGATATCCAACTTAATAAGGAGATTTTAATTTGTAATAGTAGGTTTATTATAATGTACATATCATTACATGGATTTTACAAGTTTATCTCCTCTATTGCAACTAATAATACTTTGTTTGGTCGTTTCAAATCTATTTAAAAAAAGAAAAAACTCTCCCTTTATAACAATGACATGACGCAGATACAGCAGCTGCAGCTTTCAACAACAAATTACAGGAAGTCATTAAATCATATTATTATTAATGAATTTCGATTTTGCTGCACATAATCATATTTGCAGAAAAATCGATCTAATACGACTGTTGATGCCTTAAGAATTAGTGATTATTGATTTGTCTATATTAGTGATGTAAACAAACTGTTAGCACCTGCTGCGACTGGACACTTTTAGCATGTTTAGCTAATTTTAGTAGCATATAGCAACACTCGCGCTTATATTCTCACCTGTTAATGGGATAGAGCATTAAAGTCCTCCAAACTAGCCGTCTTCAACAATTCTACAGTTTCGCTACTGCTTTTTTCACGTCATTGTCAATGAACTTCCTCAACAAGAACCGAGAAAGAAGCGCTATCAAGCGAACCAACTATGTAACAATAATTTCCGGTTAGTATTTTGAATTTCCGGTTTGTCAAACATTAACGCACCAAGTTTAATTTTATGGGTATTTACACAAACTTTATGCTGTATAAATTAAATATATTTAATTTTAATCTATTCATATTCCAACAATATCAAGTAAAATCAAACAATAAGCATTAACATTTGTATTTTATTTTGAAACAATGACCGCTCTCGTTAAAGTACCTTAACTAAGCAAACGCCTAACGTGCGAACATGATTGACAGCTCCCGCAGCCAATCAACGTGTACAAAACTGGTTGGAGGCGGGTCTAATAAGAATATTGAATTATTTAGTGGCTTTTAATGCAGAAATCAATGTTTTATGCTCTCTCAGTGCGATGCATTGAAATCGATATTTTGTGAGGGAGATTTGACGCTAAAAGAACACAGATCAAACACATGTAATTATATTTTTAGGAGTATTTTAGAAGCACAATCCGTTGCAGACTTGAAAGGAGTCAGGACCACTACCACTTCCACGCGACAGTTTTTTTTTGGCAATCCACCCAAACCAGCCGCATAAAATCAGGCAAGTTTATTTTTGATTGTATACGTTGCACCTTATTATAGCCTACGTTGTGTTTTTTATGTAAATCGTCATATAAACCTGTATGCGCATTTTGCCCACTTCTTTCATAATGATTAATTAGAGCTGCATGGTTTATAGATTTGCAGCATGTAAACAACACCAAATTTAATGCATTTTGAGGGGGAAAAAAACATCACTTTACAGCATCAACTATTGACATTAGACATTAATTATCAGGCTATTCATGTGCGTAAAACCATTTGGCTTCTGTGCGCAACGTGCGTAATTGGATAGACTGCAAATTGCAACTAGAAATAGACACAACCTTATCAACTATTAATAAGTGTCTGGTTTGCTAATATCTTGTAATTGTAATTTTTAGTTTCTTTTTATTTTTGGGGGGTATATAACGCATGCCTTCATCACATTTTAATTAACCTATTTCACTGTTGTCATGGAAGGATTTAGTCTTTTACTTTTGCTCTCCTTTCAATTACCCCAGGATCTGAAGAGGGAACTTGGTTGTGAGTGAAGCCAGGTCTTAATAAAGGCTCCCCCATTGAAAGGCTCTGATTTTGGGGCTAATCCGGCTCTTGAGGTCCTGGTCTAAACTCTGGTTCAAAGGTAATCTCACTTTTATACAGTAGAGCCATGCAACAGCCAAGCCACTGTAAGGAGCTTAATTAACACAAGTAGCAGACTGGATTAGCAAGGCCACATTTTTGTTAATTTAATTCAATCCAAACCACACTGGAATTTTAGTGTAGCTATTTTAGAATATATATATATATATATATATATATATATATATATATATATATATATATATATATATATATATATATATATATATATATATATATATATATATATTTAAATAAATCCATGTTGTAGACTATATAACACCAAAACGTTAATAAGACTATCTTAACTAAAATAAAATCAAAATTACAGTACTATACATGTTAGAATATGGATACTTTTTTCTCCAGTTGGATTTAGTCAAGATATTGAGAATAGACCATACAACATAAATATGGTAACACTGATACTGAATACAGTTTGCCTATAAATCAACTAATATATGAGATTTAGGACTTCGGAATAATACTAAAAACTACAATATTTTACTCTTTGAATATTTGTTTACAAAAATCCACAGCAAATATATTTATAATTTCTCTTCTTGCAGCTAGGCAGGATATCTTGGTGTTTTATTGTTTTATTGTTTTATTTTTTTATTGTTCTTTGCCTAGGTGTTCTATTATATGCAGGCTATATCTGCTTTTTTTGTCTTTACATCAAGCCCTTTGGCCAATTTAAGTTGTATTTTAAATGTGCTGCGTAAATAACATTGAATTGAATTGACTATAATAAGCTAGACTATTTTTCATGCTGTTACGATGCATCCTTAGAGACTGCCCATTAGTGGAGTAGTGTGGAAGGTTACTACGGCTCCTCTGACATAGATGTATGGAGTTAATATGGGCCAAACCCAGTGACCTGGTTTGCCTCTGAACTGGGACCAGTGCAGATCTCATGCGTTAACGGGAGATGCTTCATTTTTTCATATTATGTGTCGTGTCCCGGGGGCGCTGTGTGCTCCTAAATGATAGTTTTCTTTGCATTATCCACGCCCCAATAACGTGCATGTCTATCCGTGTGTGCAATCTGCTCCTGTTATTTGACATGTAGTCTTTGCTGCCAACTATTGGTTGCTTAAAGAATGTGCATTGTTTCCTGAGCAGAATAGGAAATTGCTTCTAATAATATTAAATGTGTTAATTTGGTAGATATTTTTGTCCAGTAACCGGGTCCATTTCCTACCACTGACAATGCTCACTTGTGTCCTAATCCTTGTCTGTGTAGTGAGGTTGTGTGTGGCTTAGGGTAATAAGAGCTACACAATATATTGAAATTGAATGCTTAATCATATTTTAAATTAAAACGTGCTGTGACTTAAAGCTCCTATATTACACAAAAAAATTCTTGTGAGCTTTTGGTCATGTTATAATGTTACCTCATTAAAAACATACCTTGAGTTGTGTTTTATTTTATTCACACATTGTTGGTTTATTGTTCATCTACAACTCCAAAGCTCAAAATGCTCTGTTCCACCTTGTGATGTCATGAAGTGGTAGTTTGCAAGTTAAGAGCTCCTTTTACCTTTAGTTCAGTAAAGATTGGCAATTCCAGGGCTGAAATTATCCAAATGATTCTAGTGAAGGTGTGTGGAGTTTAAAAACACAGTGAAGCACTTCCTGTATTACCACATGATGACATCACAAGGTGGAACAGAGTGTTTTCTGCTTGAGAGAAGAACTCAGTCTAAATATGCAGAGTTTGTGTGTTAAACGTGTACATGAAACAAAACACAACTCCAGGTCTGTTTGTGATGAGGAAACAACTTTATAATACAGATCAGAAAATGGCATCATATGGGCCCTTTAAAATATAAATAAGCACCATCAAGTCAGATTTGAGACAAAAAATGGTACTATTGCATATTAAACATGATCTCTCTTGTCTTTATGTTATTTTTTATCACGTGGATATGCTTTCCTTTAGTGTTTGGAAGTGCCAGAATGCCGTGTTGGCCGGTGGCTTGTGTCCTGCTGCTGTCCACTCTGACCAAATGGATCAAGAACACTGAAGCTCGGGACTTCACCACAAAAGACATCGTTCACTTACATCCCTCAAGTACGAACTCACACAAACTCTCCATGTCCCTGGAGAGTAACTGGTTTGCAATTTTATGTGCAGACTCGCGTTAAAAATACTATATATGAGACACAACAGATGCAAATGGTGAAAAAAGGTCAGAAACACTTTCAAATAAGCAAATCTAGTTTAGTTTATGCTTTTGTACAGGGACAGTGCTAGTACAGGGACAGATGCTAATGCCTGGTTATAGCTTGAATGCTAATTTACAATACTGCAGAACTTATTGTATGTGAATATAGACTAATCAGTAACTTAAATATGTAACATGGCTTAAAGGTACTATATAACTTTTATTGGTTTATTATTAGTTTCGCTGTAATGTTCCACAATATGGCAATATAACCTATTGCCTATTGCATTTATTCAATTACATGTGTTTCATTGCCTTTACTGCCTTAAAAAATATATATCTTTGACTTGTAACTTGGCCTGGTTGCACCACCTGGACATCTCCATGGAAATAGATATGTTTAATGCCATACTGTGGACTATTCCAGGCAAAGCAATGAGGTAAGGCAAGTTTATTTGTATAGGACAATTCGTAAACAAAGTCATTCAAAGTGGTTTACAGAATAAGAAAAACATTAAAATCACAATACAACAAATGCAAATGTGAATAATCATCAGAAAATTAACTGAAAAAGAGTACAGAATACAAACCTTTCAGTCATATGCACAGCTAAACAATAACATCACCATGGAGACGAGCAAGTTATGTAGTATACCTTTAAAATTGAGTACACAGTGTCACATCTTGAATAGCGTTTTATAGTGTTACGTTCTGTCATGTTTCATTTTTATGTTTATCTAGTCGTTTTTGTTACCCTCAGCCACTCCCCATCCCGGCGGGTTCAAGTGCTTCACCTGCCAAGAAGCCAGAGACAACTACGACTGCAACCGCTGGGCCCCTGATCTCTACTGCCCCAAAGGTTAAACAAATATTAACTCCATTCTTGTATTTACAGTATTCATTTGCAGTGGTGGAACGTAACAGAGCAAAGGTAGCAAAAGGTTTAGGTATCTGTACTTTACTTAAGTACTTTTTACAGTGGATACTTTTTACTTTTACTTCACTACATTTGAGAGCAGTATCTGTACTTTCTACTCCACTACGTTTTCAAACAAGACTGAAAAGTACAAGTATTTTATATTATTGCTTGAGGGTTTATTTTTAACAACTTTGTAATTTGAGCAAACAAAAAAATTACAGATAAACTCAGATAGAAAAAAGAAATTAATTCAGTTGTTTCTGCTGAACCAAATTCAGCACAAATCTTTATAAAAATCACTACATTTGAAGCTTTATAGGGCCTCATAAAACTGCACAAAATACTTTTACTTTTTACTCTTTAGGTACATTTTTAAACAGGTACTTTAATACTTTAATGAGCTGATTTTTTCATGTGCTTTTATTTTTATTTTTATTTTTAATTTATTTGTTTACTTTTACTTAAGTAACAAAATGAGTACTTCTTCCACCCCTGTTCATTTTACATTTTTGATAAGGTTTAATGTATGTTTCCAGAGACCAGATACTGCTATACTCTTCATGTCATGGACTCTGCGGGTAACAGTTTGTCTGTATCCAAACGCTGTGCCAGTTTGGACGAGTGCCGCTTCACTGGCTGTGCTCCCCTCACTCAAAATGAACAGCAGGTCAGTCCAAACATAACACTCAAGGGATTATACTATATCCCTCTTATTTCTTTTGTTTAATTACTTACCTACCCATACACACACACACACACACACACACACACATGTAAGAAGATAAGAAGAACAGGTGCCATTCTTATTGTCTCATCTCATCATTTGTACTTCAAACATTACAAATGACCAAATGTGACTATGATTTCTGGCAATACTTTATCATTAGAAATACTGTATTATTACTACTCTCATTGTTATTACCAAATACGTGACAAAATGTACCTTCAATTTGCATCGTAATTAACTGAAATCTGTTGAAAATGTTTAGTAAAGGTTTTGTGAGCTTTAAGAAATGTTATAAAACTGTTCCCTCCTCAAAAACAGACCTGGAGTTGTGTTTTGTTTCATTCACACATGTTTGAGTAACACTTTATTATTAGTCTGTACATCTCTAAAGCTCAGAATGCTCTGTTCCACCTTGTGATGTCATGAAGTGGTAGTTTTCAAGTTTAACAGCTCCTTTTACCCTTAGTTCAGTAGAGATTGGCAAATCCAGAAATGATCCAAATGATTCTCGTGAAGGTGTGTGGAGTTTCAAAACACAGTGGAGCACTTCCTGTATCACCACATGATGACATCACAAGGTGGAACAGTGTTTTCTGGTTGAGAGAAGAACTCAGCCTGAAACAAAACACAACTCCAGGTCTGTTTGTGATGAGGAAACATCTATTAACTAACTAACTAACTAACTATTCTATAAAAGTTATTAATTACTTCCATGTCTCCTTAAATAAATGTTTTATTAAACCTTATTATACAACATTATATAAAAGATATGTTTCCTATCAGTGTAAAGGTGCTGTACCCGATTTTTACTGTCTTAAAAATGTGAAAAACAGAACTGTACAGCTAAAAACAACTAGCATGCTAACACACACTTCCTGATTCTTTGACAATAAAACCTTATAATTAGATACAGAAGACTTATTTTGATTTCAACAGCTGCTTACACAATATATCTGTACAAATATTGCTCAAATACATGGGAGAGGTTTTGTTTTTGTTTTTTTATGTCCAGACACAAAATCTTGCATTGAAACGTAACTAACTTTAATTTCATTTTCCAAGGTTTGCTCTTCGTGCTGTGAGGGGAACATCTGTAACCTCTGGGTCCCACGAAATGAAAGCAACGCCATTTTCTCCTCCACTTCTCCTCTGCGCGGCGCTAGCAACAAACTCTCTCCTGCAATTTTAACCAGCAATAGTGTCATTATTTTAATCAGCCTTTGGACATTTACAAGAGACTGAAGAGCAAAAGAGAATATATATAACGTACTTAACATGTTTACACCCCAATTTTAACTAGAATAATGACTTTTTTTTACTCTAATAGCATTTAATATTTATGAGTTGGACTTTCATGCAATTTTAATATGTCTCGGTATGTAACTTTTAAGTATTCTTATTGAACTATCTGTACTATTCTCTTTAAATCCCAAGCAATTTTAGATGTGCTTCTTAAAACGTTTATGTATTTTTTATTATTTTTCGAGCAAGAATTGAAAAGTAAACTTGTTATATTTGACAAATTTAAAGAGATTCCACTTCTGCTATTACGCGTATGACCTCTAGAGGGCAGTCAAACCAGGTGTGGAGTTAATATGGTCGTAAATGCCAGTTATATATTACAGCTCCTATTTGTTGACGTTTCAGATGAAGTTTTATTGTTGCTTCAGTCTTGTAATCTCTTTGAATCTCAGCCTCAGTCACTCTCTCAGGTTTATGAGAGCCGCTCCTCTTTTACTACTTTTACTATCTATACAAGGTTAATCAAATACACCTGTTAAACCTTTTGTGCATGTTCTGATCTGCTCTGCTGAGAGTTTTGGAGTTAGGGAGACTTCATAATATGAGTAAAACTTAGGTTCATTTTGTTATTTTTTGTGGCCTAGGTACCAGTACTTTTAATAGTTGTCTGATATTTGATTTGTAGGTACTTTTTTGGCATTTTACTCAATCTGCATATGGACTGGAACACTTAAAGAACTGTATCCAATCACTATAGAAAAATATTGTTTTTTAAAGAGACTAGAAAACAACAACTACTAATACTACTACTACTACTACTGCTACTACTATTTTAACTGCTATAACCATCACTAAAACTACCACCAATTATCTCCAGTTATAGATATTATGCTACAATAACTACTTCTACTACTAATACTACTACTATTACTACTACCACTACTACTACTAATACTACTATTGCTACTACTGCTACTACTACTACTACTAATACCACTGTTACTACTATTAATGCTGCTGCTACTACTACTACTACTACAACTACTATTACTACTACTACTGTTTTAACCATTATTAAAACTACTACCATTTAACTCCAGTTACCTACCACCAATTATAGATATTATGCTACTATTATTACTACTACTACTACTACTGCTACTACTACTACGAGTACTACTACTATGACTACTACTACTATGACTACTACTACTACTACTATTTCAACTGCTATACCATCACTAAAACAACCATTACCTAAACTTTTTGATATGAGTTATTTATTTAATCTTAATTTCATCCTGATGAGGCAGAAGTACAAAGAGCGTAGCACTGATACTAAGGCGTTTTACTGTTTCTTTTGCGCTCTCCTCCTCCTTATGTTCCTACTGTTACATCAGAATTTTCTACGATGATCAAATATATATATATATTTTATTTAGAATGAACAAAAACAAACATAAAAGTGTAATGTTTATACTGAACTTATACTAGCGTAACCTGCACTAGCATTCCATGAACCTTTATCCTGCGTTCTCCTTTAAGAATCCCCCTCTATCTCTTTGTCATGGTTGATCCCTGTTCAAAGTCCTCCTGGAGAGTCATCTTTGATAAGGTAGGCACCGCTGGCACTATTACCACTCCACCTTGGCTATCACACCCTTCACCGTCTGCACCTCTACCTTCCCTGTTTGACCTTCCCAAGATGGCCGACACCATGTACGAGAACCCGGACGACTTGACCACAGCGGAGGCGACTTACGATGTGTCTCTGGAGCACAGTTCTGGCGTCTACGATCCTGTCTATGAAGAGGCAAACGATATGGGAGTTCGCTATGAGAACACAGGACGCCATATTGGGATACCGGACCCCCCATCGCTACCCCCGCCCCAGCCCCCAGTCACAGGTATGTAGACAAAACCGCACATTTGTTGACCTTTTTTATGGCTAATATCTCTGTAATTACTTTGTCTATCCACATGAAACAAAACTGATGGAAAGTTCTATTTCTCTTTCCATCCAAAGTCTCACAGAAGTGCATAGAAATAGAAAGTTAAAGCCATACTTCGGAACAAATCTCCATAGAAACATGCAGGAGGTGGCCAGGTCAGGCTTGAGGAGATGCAAGCCCGCTCAGATTAAGGACCACAGACTGTATAAAGAAGTGGACTAAGAGATTGTGATATCACCCATAGCGTTCGGCTCCAGTCATGAAGCTCATTGAGGCTAGCAGTTATAATTTGGAGCAATTTCATATTTGGAATTTCAATCACGAGTATCATAGCAGCCAAAGAGCCAATCTGGAGCGAGGTTGTTGAAAGTAACGCCCCTTCCCGCCCACACCGCTGGTTTAGCAGGGAGCAAGTGCTTAGTAACACTGTCAATCAAACCTGTTGCTAATGCTAGCGGGAATGACCTCTAGGAAAGAAGTGATTTGTCTCTTATTAATGTTCATATCTTGATTTACGGACACAATAGTGAAATCAAAAGACCAGGATCATGTAGAGCGGTTAATACAAACATTTTAAGACCAAAATGTCGAGGCTCACTGCAGCGCCCATGAGCATTTCGTATTTGGAACACGGCGGCTAGCATGTTAGCTATGTCCATTTATATACAGTCTATGGTAAGGATGCATAGTTTTTCAGTGCAATTTTAAAAAAAAAATGTGGGTAAAAGTTACTGTGGCTTTAATGCACTCATTTTACATACTTAAATGTATTTTTCATTTTTGTATATCCATCCATCCATTTTCTTCTACTTATGTGGAGCTGGGTCGCGGGGGCAGCAGTGTAAGCAGGGACTCCCAGACTTCCCTCACCCCAGACACATCCTCCAGCTCCTCCGGTGGGACCCCAAGGCGTTCCCAGGCCAGTCGCTGGGGTCCCTCTTCCCCGGGGCCTCCTCCCGATGGAACATTCCCGAAACACATCCCTAGGGAGGCGTCAAAGAGGCATCCTGAACAGATGCCCGAGCCACCTCAGCTGGCTCCTCTTTTAAAAACAAAACAACTGAATCCATCTCCCTCTGCTCCCCTTAGACCGGAGACGGGACAGTGCCTCCTCATCTTCATCCTCCTCATCCTCCTCATCCTCATCTTCCAAGTCAGAGGCAGGAGAAGAGACGAAGGACCTGGGGATAGAGGAGTGGACCAAGGAGGAGGAGGAAGAGCTGGAGAAAGAGGCAGCCAACTTGGATCTGTCCTGGGAGCACAAGGGCCACGACGAGGTGAATACAGGGGAAATGTCCCGCAGGTCTTCATCCTCATCCTCCTCTTCATCGGCTTCAGAGAAAGAGCAAGAGACTACACAGGAGCCAGACACCGACCTCCAAATCACACTCTATACAAAGGTGAGATTTGTCTACTTTTTAAGAGTCGCTTGCAGTTCACTTCAGTCCTCCTAATGTGCAACTTTTAAAGAGACAGAGACAGATTTTGACTTTAAATTTTGTAAACGTGACCTAGCTGTGACCTAGCAAGATAAACACGTTCCAATCTAATATTGCTTTTACTGATAACAATCGTAATGCTGTTATAATCAGTCTCTCATTTGCGTTGCCAGTTCCAAAGCTGAAATCCAGTCAATTTAAACCTAAAATTCCTCTCTCTGTTCTGAATGGTCACTCAGTAAACCCCAGCACCTACAGCCAATCATGAACCAGTGAGTGAGTGAATTCTGTAGGTTCTGAGACTGAGAAAACATGTGTCCTCTATCTGCAGTTTAAGACTCTGGCAACTGTTTTTCCAGTTCTGACTGCAGTACATTTTAAACCGTGCAGGCCGCTTATATGACACAATAACGAGTGTGAATAATGAGTTAATAATGAGGGGGTGAAAATGTGAACCAACAAATTGCATCATCCCTGTCACAATGCGCGTATTTCATCAGTCAGTGTTTCCATTTAATTACTTATTAAGATCTGATCGTTTTCATCGGAGACGGTGTATCACGGTGCAGTGCATGTAAGAGCCCTACCTGTGTCGTAGATAAAACGCTAAAATCATGAATGCCGTGCGTAGATTTTTAACTGAACTCACTGAAAACAAATGCACAAATTAACCTCCACTTGTCTGTAAAAGAGTTTAGTTTTTACTGTCATGTACAATTGGTATTATCATTTCTTTTCATAAACATGAGACAAAAAAATATCATTAGACGACTTCAATTGGAGGATAAAAGATGTAAAAAAAAAACGGGACTAAACCAAATCTGACAAACCAGAACAAAACAGAGACTTAACCAAATCTGAATTAGATCTAAACTAGGTCCAAGCCCGGACATTAGAACGCAAAATGCACCAGGTCATTCCCATTTATCATTCGCTGTACTTGTACCACAGTTTGGGAACCTCCACTCTATTTTAGTCCAAGCTTCACAGGTGGGAGGGGCTATCACGGGACAGGGTGGGGGCTTAGTTCCTGTCTGAATATAAATAGACCACTCGCTAGTCAGTGATGGGATGGTTCCTTTTGCATGTCCTTGTGATTAACTAGCATGTGCCTGTTACTGTCCAGTACTCACTCACAGCTTACCCTATAGCCCTGGACGCTAATCTGCGAGCTCACTGTGTATTATGTGAATGCATGACAGAATCCAAGGTCCATAAGTTATAAAGTGAGGTCATAAATCTCACACTTTGATTCCAGATTGGCTGTGATTGTCTGTGGGTGTAAACTGGACACAGGTGGAGATAGGAATGTATTTTTAAAAGTTGCGTTATGCTGCATTCAATTGTCCATTTTTTTTATATACAGGGTGTCCATAAAGTCTCTTTACACTTTAAAGCATGTATTACAAAGGCCACTGATAACATATCTTAATCAGACTTTTGTTCTATTGTGCTCAGTGGTTTCCAGAGTTTAATACACCTCTATGTGCGCACCATTAGTCACATGAAGTACATCAAGATGGTATTCGATTTCTTGCCGTGTTCGCTGTAGCAGAGCCTCATCAATGGTTCAATCGCATCTGTATCTTTCGCTTTAGTTCAGTAATGTCTCGTATCTTTGTTCAATAATCTTTAACATAGCCCCACAGAAAGAAATCCAGAGGTGTGATATTTAGTGAATTTGGTGGTCACGGAATTGGTCCATCCCTTCAATCAATCTGTCTGGAAATGTTTGATTGAGGACTCACAAACATGCAGACCCCAGTGCGGTGGGACCATCTGCTGGAAAATGCTGGTTGGTTAAAGGTTTTGCAGCTTTGGCACCACGTGTTTAGTCAAAAGGTCAAGGTAGACGTTTGCAGTAATTGATTTCTCGTGGAAGAAAAAAGGACCAATAATTGACCAAAAATGCAATGTGATTAAAAACTTTTATAACCAGTGAATACAGCAGAACAAATGTAATTAGGATATCTTATCAATTGCTGTTGTAATAAAATTTTAAAATTATAGAGACTTTATGGACATCCTGTACACTCAAGTTACAATAATGGCATCTCAAACAAGGTTATTTTTACAATTAGTTTTGAGTATAAAAAGTAATTTTTTATCATTAATATTTAATTAAACAATTTTATTTATTTATTAATTATTTATTTATTTATTTATTTATTTATTTATTTTTCCATACATCATTCTTACAGTTCTGAATGTTATTTAATTTGCTGATTCAGTTGACAATTGCCTAATATAACTGAGATAAACAGTTATCTATGACATTATACAGCTGAACAGATATGACAGTGAAACACCACAGTAAATCTGCTTTAAGTCAAAATTGTATTCGTGAGGTTTGTTTTGTGCTTTTGTTACTTTATTTATTTCTGATCTGTGTTAGCGCAGTCTCGATTATGCTATTTCTGGGCTAGACATTTAAAAAAATGAGTTCACACGATGTCATCCATGTCCCATTACTTCATTTCAGACTTGACAATAAGCGATGACCCGCTCAGATATGACTTTAGGTCTGAGTAAAGCTTTTCCTGCTCCACTCACACACATCATGGACACTTGAACTTTACATGACGCTGTTCGCTCCAAGTGACTCTCCATGATTCAAAGTCAACTGGTTCTGTCGTCTGGGGCACACCCTCTATCTCTCCTCTATTCCTCTCTTCTCTATCTCTCCTCTCTACCTCCCTTCTCTATCTCTCCGCTCTCCCTCCCTTCTCTATCTTTCCTCTCTCCCTCCCTTCTTTATCTCTCCTCTCTACCTCCCTTCTCTATCTCTCCTCTCTTCTTCTACCCCCTTGCTTCTCTCTGTCTTCCTCTCACCTCTCTTCCTGTCTTCTCTCTCTTTGACTTCGTCTCACCCTCCTATTTCTCTCTTTCCCCCCTCTCTCTACCTCTCTTCCACTGCCTCTCTCCCTCTTTCACTCTTTGTCAACTCTTGTTTCTCTATCTCATCTACCTCTCTCTCTGCCACGCTCTCTTCCCCTTACCTCTCATCTTCCACTCTTCCCTCCTCTTCCCCTTCCTTATCTGTCTCTTTCCTCACCCTCCACCCTGTTTCCCCCTCTCCTCCCTCCTCTCTTCTTTCCCTCTCTCCTCCCTCCCCCTTCTCTCCTGCTCTTTCTCCCCACCACTCCACCTCTCCCTCTCTCTTCTCTCACCCCCTCTCTCTTTCTTCCTCCTCTCTTTTCCACCTCTCCTTCTTTCCCTCTGCCCCACCTACCTCCCTTTCTCCTCTCTTTTCCCTCTCTCTCCTCCATCCCTCTCTTTCTCCCCACCTCTCCCCCTTCCTCTCGTCCACCTACCCTCCCCTCTCTTTCTCCCTCTCCTTCTTTCCCTCTCTTTCTCCCCACTCCCCTCTTCTCTCCTCCCTCCTTTCTCCTAACCCTCTCTCCTCCCTCTATCTCCTTCTCTCCCTCTCTTTCTCCCCACCTCCCTCCCTCCTCTCTTCTCCCTCTCTCCTCCCTAACCCCTCCTCTCTCTTCTCCCTAACCTTTCTCTCTCTTCTTCCCCTCTCTCCTCTGTCTTCTCTCTTCTCCCCCCTCTCTCTTTCCTTTGTCTCCTCCTTCTCCCCCCTCTCCACCCTTCCTCTCTCCCCTTCTCTGTCCTCCCTCACCCACCTCTCTCTCTTTCCCCCTCTCTCCTCACTCTCTCCTCCCTCTGTCTCCTTCTCTTCCTCTTTCTCCTCACCTTCCTCCCTCACTCTCTTCTCCCTCACCTTTTCTCCCCACCTCCCTCCCTCTCCTCCCTTCCTCTATCCTCACTCACCCTCTCTCTGTCTTCCCTCACCCACCTCTCTTTCTTCCTCTCTCCGAGCCCTCTCTCCCTCTCTTTCTCCCCACCTTCCTCCCTCCCTCCTCTCTTCTCCCTCTCTCCTCCCTCACCCTCCTCTCTCTCTTCTCCCCCTCCCTCCCTCTTTCTGTCTTCTTCTCTCCCTCTCTTTCTCCCCACCTCCCTCCCACTCCCCCCTCCTCTCTTCCTCTTTCCTCACTCTCCCCCTCTCTGTCCTCCCTCACCCACCTCTCTCTTTCTTCCTCTCTCCGAATCCTCTTCCCTTCTCACCCTCTCTTTCTCCCCACCTTCCTCCCTTCTCTCTCCCTCTCCTCCCTCACCCTCCTCTCTCTACTCTCTCTTCTCCTCCTCTCCTCCCTCCTCTCTCTTCTCCCCCTCTCTCCTCTTTCTGTCTCCTCTCTCTCTCTTTCTCCCCCCCCTTTCCTCACTCTCCCCCTCTCTGTCCTCCCTCACCCACCTCTCTCTTTCTTCCTCTATCCGAACCCTCTCTCCTTCTCTCCCCACCTTCCTCCCTTCTCTCTCTCCCTCTCCTCCCTCACCCTCCTCTCTCCTCTCTCTCTCCTCCCTCCTCTCTGTTCTCCCCCTCTCTCCTCTTTCTGTCACCTCTCCCTCTCTTTCTCCCCACCTCCCTCCCTCTCTCCTCTCCCCCTCTCTCCCCCCTCTCTCTCCCTCTTCTTGGGGTTTATTTTTGTCCAGTCACGCCCCACTGTGGTACAAGTTGCACCCGGGTCACACTTCACACTCACACTCTTAGTGGCCTGGGACTACACCAGAACTAAACCAGGACTTGCTGCTGCTACTATGGAACCAACTGGACTAGACCTGGTCCGGACTTTCTTTTAGATTCATTTTGAGGATTTAGATTTTAAACCATGACGGATACTGGCGACAAGGATCCAGAAATCGAACTGTTTGTGAAGGTGGGATTTTATTTAGTTTTTTAAAATTCTGAACTCTGTGCAGTTTTAGCTTTAAAATGACACTCCTTCCTCGATTATTAAGACTCTGTTATAACTCAAGTTGTGTTTGTTTTGGTTGGTGGCCCTTTAAGACACATGCCTTGTTGTTGTTGCCGATTTTCCATGTGTTAACCTGACACCCACGTGCGCACTCAAATCCCTCCTTTTCTCTCTCCTTATCAATAACTTATGATCAATGCGTTAATATTGATACTTTATAAACCCAAACACCTCACGCTACCACAACACGAACCATAACTACATCAAATTAGCATAAAAAACTGACATTAAAACCGCTTATATGATGATAAATATTAATAATGAAGTTTCTAATCAGTCTGTAGCGTTACTGTAGATTTTGTGAAGTTGTGCGTCGACAGTTTGATACAAAACCCAAAGCAAATATCAGAATGTGCAGTGAAGCGGCTAATGGAAGCGTTGTGGATTATTCATGTTGGACGTGGGATCTCATTACAGTCTCCCATTGCAACTGTGTACGCACAACAATGAGATTCTACATATAAGTAATGTCATCATAATATTAACAAAGTACTTCAGTGGTAGTAGGAGTAGTAGTAGTAGTAGTAGCGCTAGGTTTTCATGTTCGTAGATGAGTAACTGCACAAAATCTGAGGTGAAAAGTACATGTGTTTTTTAATTGTTTTCAAGGTGGTACAGAATAATATGAAGTTTAAGTAGTATCTCTGGAAAGTATTTTTGTTTTTTTGTTTTTTTGCTGACGTGCAGTTAGTTTCTACATATATAAAGCAGTCGCCATGAATAATTAGATGCAGAAATAGTAGTAGAGGAAGTATTAGTAGTAAGAAAAAACTACTGGTTGTAATAGTAGTAGTAATAGAAAGAGGAGTAGTAGTAGTAGTAGTAGAGGAAGTAGTAAGTTATACAGGTGTTTCTAATGTCCACTGTTCGGATCCCGCTCTTAAACATAAACATCATCGGTTGAGCGGTTAAATTCGCTGACCCACAGGTTGCCGGTGCGATTCCAGGTCCCACAGATGAACGCTGTTGTTGTGTCGTTGGGCAAGACACTGGTGTATGAACGTGTGTGTGTTTCCTTGATGTAAGAGTGGGTTGAAAGTAGAAAAGCGTTATATAAAAATGCAAACACTGACCGTTTGCCATAGTAGTGGAGTATGAAAAGTAAGTAAAAATAGTGAATTTTAGTAGTACTTTTTCTTAAGAACTTTTTTGCTTTGATTTCTGTGGACCTAGCATACTTATTTATTTGTTTGTTAGCTTGGTACTTACTTGTCTTGCTCCTATTTTAATGCATGTATATTTAAATAACCCCATACCTGGACCTGTTGAGGTTGTATCATTGTAATGTCCAAATTGTCACTTAACTAATGCGTTCTGACCATCCTAACTACTCACCGTGATGAGTTTATAAGCACTATATCTGTACTGGGGCAAGACAAACTGTGCTAAAATATAACGAAAAAAATAACCTCATGTTCGTTGTTTGTTTATGTTGTCGTTTTCAGGCAGGAAGCGATGGAGAGAGCATCGGAAACTGTCCCTTCTCTCAGCGTCTCTTCATGATCCTGTGGCTTAAAGGGGTCGTGTTCAACGTCACCACGGTCGACCTGAAAAGGTGACAGAGCACTCATCGAGTTACAGGGGACACACCGGAGAGGCCAGCGGCACTTACACGAGCTTATGTTACCTATAGAGGAAGCGGCGTTAAGGTCAAACGATGCTGTGATTTAACCGGGTCGGGGCTGTTAGCTGGACAATACAGGTCACAGGTCATATGAGCCGTGTGTTTTTGTAGATTACAGACGCAGATTGATTATTTA
Organism: Periophthalmus magnuspinnatus; assembly: GCF_009829125.3. Lineage (NCBI taxonomy): Eukaryota > Metazoa > Chordata > Actinopteri > Gobiiformes > Gobiidae > Periophthalmus > Periophthalmus magnuspinnatus. The sequence continues at coordinate 13,454,459 of NC_047127.1, read as the reverse complement.
AATGGACATAGCTAACCTGGTTTACGTGGACAAACTGTCACGCCTCTCTCTGTAACTGCTGCAGTGAGCCTCGTCATTTTTTAATTTAAAATGTTTCGTATTAACCTGCTCCACGTGATTCTGCTGTTTTTATTTCGCTATTTTGTCCATGATTCAACATATGAACATTAATATCAGACAAATCATGTGTCTTCTTTCTCCGAGGTCGCTCCTTCTAGCGTTAGCAACAGGTTTGATTGACAGCGTTGCTAAGCGCCGGCTCCCTGCTAAACCAGTGGCGTGGACGGGAACCTAGTGGCGTTACCTTTAACATCCTCGTTCTTTGGCTCTTTAGTTGCTATGATATTCACTGTCGGTATTCAGAATGTGGAACTCGACTCCATATTCTCCGCTATAACTACTAGCCTCGATGAGCTTCATTTGACTGGAGCCGAACTTAGTCCACTTCTTCATACAGATTAGGGCTGTCAGAAGTATCGAAAATCATACACGAATCAATACTGCAACTGGTATTGAATCTAGATACTCATTTGAATATAAATATGAATAAATAAACAGGACATTCCTGGAAGTTGATTGATCTTTGCCAGAAACAGTACAAGACCACATGGTAAAATAAAGAAAAGACAATTATTTTGTGTTGAAAATTACATTCTATTGTCTTAAAAATGTTTTTTTTTAACATTATTATTATTATTATTATTAGCATTATTATTATTATTATTATTATTGAAATTTATATTGGGTATCTCCTCATTAAACTGCAATGGGGGCAATACTATACTATATAATGCAAACGTGTAGTGCATATTCTTCCCTTGATAAGTATAAGGTTCTCAATGCATCCAGGGTCACATCCACTGGCCCACAGGTTGGCGGTGCGATTCCAGCTCCCACACATGAATGCTGTCGTTGTGTCCTTGGGCAAGACACTTAACCCACCTCCCCCTCCAGCGTCTGCGTACACTGGTGTATGAATGTGTGAGTGTTTCCTTGATGTAAAGCGCTTTCTTTGAGTGCCTTGAAGGTGGTAAATGGTCAGACGCAGACCTTGGGGAGGATATGGGTGTCTTGCCCAAGGACACAACAACAGCCTGCATCTGTGGGAGCTGGAATCGCACCGCCAACCTGTGTTTCAGTGGTCAACCAACTGAGCTACTACATTGTTTTTTGCTCAGATAAATATAGAAAATGTACTCTATGTTTACTCTACAAAATAATGCTGTACAAAAGGTATTCAGGATAATATACAGGGGTACTCACTATCTGGGTTGCTAGTTCAAGTCTGAGCTTATATCAAACCACAATCTATACATAATACTTCATTTTCTTGCCAACAGAAAACCAGCAGACCTGCACAACCTGGCCCCAGGCACACACCCTCCGTTCCTCACGTTCCAGGGAGAGGTCCTCACTGATGTCAACAAGATCGAGGAGTATCTGGAGACCATGCTGGCTCCACCAAAGTACGCCTCAAGTACACAATAGTAAAGCAGGAACTATGTACTATACGAAAAGGTATTGCTGATCGCTTATGTTTTCCTCAGGTATCCAAGACTGGCAGCAAGAAACAGGGAATCCAACTCAGCGGGGATTGATGTCTTTGCAAAATTCTCAGCGTATGTCAAAAATACTCGGCCCGATAAGCACAAAGGTAAAGTAATCAGTAATAGTAGTAGTTGTGGTAGTAGTACAGTTGCGGTGGTAGTAGTAGTGGTAGTTGCAGTAGAAACAGTAATGACAGCAGTAGCATTTGGAGTAGTAGCATTAGTGACTGTATCTGTTGTGGGGGATATGAGCGGAGTGGCAGTGATTGTAACTGTACTCCGCAGTACTACTTGAGTAAGATATATTTTTCAGTGGTTCATTTCTTTGCCTGGACAGTTTCACCTTTTGGTACTGAACCTACATATCGTACATTTGTTCAATAATATTTTTATTGAGAAAAAACTTGTGTTACCTGCTTGTTTTCTTAGATAGATATGTTTAATTCCAGTGGTGGAATGTAACAAAGTGCAAGTAAAAAGTACTGTACTGTAAAATTTGTAGGTATCTGTACTTTATTTAAGTAGATTTTACAGTGGATACTTTTTACTTTTACTTCACTACATTGGAGAGCAGTATCTGTACTTTCAACTCCACTACATTTTTGAACAGAACTGAAAAATAAAAAGTACTTTTCATGTGATTTGAGGGGATATTTTTATCATATTCGTAGTAACATCCTGACTAAAGTTTTCAAGTTCAAGCTTTGTCTTTGAGCGAACAAAAATAAATACACAAAATTAATGAGAAAAATTAAGAAAGTGATCTAATTTAATCTAATCTGTCTAATTTTTTAATCAAAATCACTACTTTTAACATTTTAACAAATTAACAACACTACTTTTTACTCTTTAAGTACATTTTTAAACAGGTACTTTAATACTTCTACTTAAGTCGATTTTTTTCATGTGATCCCTTTACTTGAGTATTTTTTTTGCTCCTGTATCTGTACTTTTACTTAATGATTTGTATCTATTTTAATTATAATAAATGTAAAAAGAATAGCTTGAAACTTGGTCAACTTGATCCTGGTTCTGTGTGTAACTCCGTTCTGTTTTTGTTTAGCTTTGGAGAAAAGTCTGAACAAGGAGCTGGCTAAACTGGATGAGTATCTGATCAGTCCTCTTCCCGATGAGGACGATTGCGGTCGCGAATCCAATCGAAAATTCCTGGACGGAGATGACCTCACTTTGGCAGACTGCAACCTCCTCCCTAAACTCCATGTGCTCAAGGTGAAACACTCAGATTTCCTATTCTAGTCCTGGTTTAGTTCTGGTTTAGTCCTGGTTTAGTCCTGGTTTAGTCCTGGTTTAGTCCTGGTTTAGTCTTGGTTTAGTCCTGGTTTAGTCCTGGTTTAGTCCTGGTTTAGTCCTAGGATAGTCTTGTGGAGTGTTCCTAGTTTTCAGTAATCCATATCTGTCAGAAGCTCTTTAGACCATGTTTAGTCCTGGTTAGATTTGCATTAGACCTGATTTAGTACTGGTTTAGACTGCGCTTAGACCTGGGTTGGTCCTGGTTTAGTCCTACGTTAGTTTGGCTCTTGTGGGGTGTTCCTGGTTTGCAATAATCAGTATCTATTAGAGGTGCTTTAGATCTGGTTTAGATTTGGTTTAGTCCTGATTTGATCCTGGTTTAGACTCGGTTTAGTCCTGATTTGGTCCTGGTTTAGACTTGATTTAGTTCTGCTTTAGTCCTGGTTTAGATGTGGTTTAGTTTTGATTTGGTCCTGATTTGGTCCTGGTTTAGACTTGGTTTAGTCCTGGTCCTGGTTTAGACTTGGTTTAGTCCTGATTTGGTCCTGGTTTAGACTTGGTTTAGTCCTGATTTGGTCCTAGTTTAGACTTGATTTAGTCCTGCTTTAGTCCTGGCTTAGATGTAGTTTAGTCCTGATTTGTTCCTGATTTGGTCCTGGTTTAGACTTGGTTTAGTCCTGATTTGGTCCTAGTTTAGACTTGGTTTAGTCCTGATTTGGTCCTAGTTTAGACTTGGTTTAGTCCTGATTTGGTCCTAGTTTAGACTTGGTTTAGTCCTGATTTGGTCCTAGTTTAGACTTGGTTTAGTCCTGGTTTAGACCTGTCATAATTCAGCTCTTGTGGTGTATCAATCTAAGGAGGCCACATTAGTTTCCATCTTTAATACAACACACAAGTCATCTGAATGTTTTGGCTAATCCTTTTATCCATTTATTTATTTTTAGGTCGTGGCGAAGAAATACAGAAACTACACCATCCCGTCCGAGTTCAGAGGGGTGCTGCGTTACCTTAGCAACGCCAACAGCCGAGACGAGTTCACCAACACATGTCCCGCGGACGCAGAGATAGAACTGGCCTACAAGGACGTGGCCAAGAGGCTGGGGAAATAATGAGGATTCAATACAGGGCGTACGACATTTTAGACCACACGTCTTCACTAAAACATAGAAAATTCCGTTATATTCAAATTTAACGAAAAATCCAGTCCAGTTTGTTGTAGTTCTTTTGGTGAAGTTTATCGTTTTACTTCCTGGTTGGACACAGGCAGCAGATGTGACATATGTAAAGGTAATTTCATAACTGTTACCTAGCAACCATAATGTAAACAAGGGCCAAAACGTGTCTAAATTACACAATAGTTATGATCAGACTAATACAAATAAATAACAACACCTTTATTCTGTTAAATGAAGGTTTAAACTGTCAGAAAAAGTAGAGGTACTCGCTGCTACTTCCTGTATTTTTCAACTTTTTTTTTACAAATTGCCACTAAAGTGATGTGTATGACAGATATTTAGCACAGGTACTATCCCACCAAACCAAGTAATGGAGTACACAAGAGTCTAAACCACAACAAGAATGAATTTAAAGTGCAAATGGCAGATTTTCATGTTTTTCTAATGACTTGGTTTGGTGGGATAGTACTAAACATTTATCATCAGTTGTGAAAAAAGTTGAGAAGAAAAGTACAAAAATACAACAACAGTAACAGAATTAAACCTTCATTTAACAAAATAAAAGTGTTGTCATTCATTTGTATTACTCTAATTAAACTACTGTGGGATATAGACAGGTTTTGGCCCTTGTTTTCATTATGGTTACTAGGTAACAGAAATAGAAAGAAAGAAATAGGCAAGATATTTAGTAAAATCTTAATTATACTGTAATTATGTCAGATATGTTTTAATGAAATGAATAGTCTAACCTGTCATACACACTTTAAAGATGACCACTGGAACATTTTATTTTTTGTCTTAGGGTGCGTTCATACTTCTTCTTTTCTGGTCCAAATATAGACTTGGTTCAGTCCAGCCTTATAGCCAGAAGGTTTTGGGTTGGCTTTCCGATTTCCACAATAATAATAATAACAATAATAATAATAATAATAATAATAATAATAATAATAATAATAATAATAGTATTTTTTGGTTTTATAGATGGACATTTTCAGATCAAAATAATTCATAAAGGAGTTTCAGAAGTTTTAAAAATAATATTACGTGGCCTTGTAATTGTCCGGATACACTGTAGATCCAAATCATTCTAAAACTTTCAGGAACGATCAAAATTTGTCCTATTTTTATTAATTTTCATATCGATACTTTTCCAATTCTACTTTTTTTGACAACACTATTAGTAGCCTTTCAATATTGTCTCAAAACTCATTTATATCACTGTAAAATGGTTAAAAATCCAGTTTTTTTTCCTCTCTCTCTTCCTCCATAGTCCATTTACTCTGTACTGCCCTAAACAAACATATTTCTCCTCAGTACTGCAGACTTGTAATTCCCTTGTTGCTGTGATATATTGGTTGTATTCTGAATTGCAGAGCTGCAGTTGTTGAATATATCCGGCTTAGCCAAAGTCATTCATCTTATATTGGACACTTCACAGTTATTTTTGTGTGTCTATAGCCAGAGGTGGACGGTAATGAAGTACAAGTAGTAAAGTACTGGACTTTTTAGGTATCTGTACTTTACTTAAGTACGCTTTACAGTGGGTACTTTTTACTTACTATCTGTACTTTCTACTCCACTACATTTTTGAACAGGACTGAAAAGTTAAAAAGTACTTTTCATGTGATTTGAGGGGTTATTTTTAACATTCAGAGTTCAAACTTAGGCTTTGAGTAAACAAAATAAAATTGATTTGTACTACTCCTGTTGACCAAAATATATCTCATTTTTAATCCACACCCCTACATTTAATACTTTTACTTTTTACTCTTAAAGTAAAATTTTAAGTAACAAAATTGAGTACTTCCTCCACCTCTGTCTATAGCTCATTTTATAATCTTTGCTGCAATAATCAGATTTCTGTGAATTTAAAATGCTTCTTTAATGATGTGTTTAACAAATGCTGTATGATGCTGTTTTGGGAATAGCCTACTTTCTATATTAGCCCGTAGCCTGTAAATTATATATGTTTAAATGTAACTTGGATGTAAAAGGTAACTTATGAATAATAGACAGGTACCTGGCTGATATCAGAACACTGTGTAAAACACGCTTTTCGAAATCTGCAATGATAGAACCATGAAGCTGTTGTGTACATGATGATTATTTGCGTAATAAATCTATTTTCTCACATATTTGTATTATTGTATTTACGAAGTATTGAGTAAATGTAGGACTTACTGTTGTTGTTGTTGTTGTTGTTGTTGTTGTTGCTCCAGTCAGAGGTGGGTAGAGTTGTACTTTTCAGAGTACTTTTCTAACAGCATACTTTTACTCCTACTTGAGTATTTTTTCAATGAAGTAACAGTACTCTTATTTGAGTAAACATTTTGGTTCCTTCTCACTGTGATTAAGTCTAAAGTGACAAAAGCTTTATGTCAGGTATGATTTAGTTTGTCTTATTTTTCTATCCATCCTTTAAAAATATCAGATTTTTTTTGCATTTGTTAATATTTTGTCCTTCAAATTACATGAACTTCAAATTATAAACCAGACGTTACATCCCAACAGTTACTCTTTAAGCTATTCTTACTTGAGTTAATAGTTTTCCCAAATACTTTTTTACACTTGTACAAGTCATTTCTTGGACCACTACTTTGTACTTCTACTTGAGTAAGATTATTTTGAAGTAATGTTCTCTTAGTTGAGTATAATATTGGCTTTTCTACCAAATCTGGCTCCAGTTTAGACTTGGTAAAATGTCCTTATATGAATTGAACTAAGAGGTTATTGTCAGTCTTATACTTTATACAGAATAAATTAAGAGCAAGGTAAAAAATAAAATAAAAATAATAATAATAATAAAATAAATAAATAAATAATTAATTAAATAAATACATAAATAAGTTTACATTATTGAGATTGCAAAATGTGGAATAAAAATGGAATTTATCATGTAAAATATACAAACAGCGTAGGACTCTGGAGCTCCCGGAATTAAATTTCTCATTAATTTCCACCATACACTTTCGAGAAAAAAAAGAAAAAAAAAGATTAAAAGTTCTAAAGTTTGCTCAGGGCTAATCATCTTTCTGGTGACTAATGACCACAAGACCTATCATTGTATTTAAAATCTGTTTCTGAAACTTTATAAATCGCCGAGTTATTAAAGCGTTGTGCTGAATGTTGCTTTTCAAACGGCAGATTATGATATGAATCAGCACGTGACTGGTTGCCCTGGCGACGTATTTAAACTCTTACATTTTTCGAAAAGTCCACCGAAAATAAATCAATGGAAAATTTACTTATGGAACTGGAGCAGGCGGTCACTGTTGAACTCCACTGTGTGAATGAAAAGAAATCGATCAAACGTAACTAACAAAAAATGTTTTTTGTTTTGTTTTTTTTTCCAAGAAATTCCGGACTAAACTGTATTTACTAAACACTGCCAGCAGATGGCGTAAGTGCTACAGGATTTACAAGGTCAGCCTCAGGAGCATGCAGTTAGGGACCGACTGCTTTTTCCTCACCTTTATTATTACATATATTTTTTATATATAAAGAATTTCTTTCTTTCTTTCTTTTTTTGATATTTTTGTACACTCTAACAAATACTATCAGTTGTATTTATTTATATATTTATTTATTTTGCACTTATATAACATGTAGCCTAACAAAACAGGATAGAGTAAATAAAAAGTGGGTACAGGAAGAGGCAGACAAATGTAATATTAATTATTTAAAACGTGAATACGCAGAGGTTTTTAGAAGAAGCTTTTTAAGGACCTTGAAGAAATGTCTATTATTTCAGCTGTCCCCCAGAAGCAAATTATCATACCAAACAAGCCCCTAATCTCTTTAAATGTACAGTATGTAACTTTCTTGAGGTGCCATGTCACCTGCTTGATTCCATGAAAATAGAAGGTTAAAACCACACTTTGGAACATTCCCAATAGAGATAGATGAGTCTTGTGCCATACTGTGGAAAGCCAAAGAAACAACATTCCATGAAGAATAGCAGGAGGTGGCCTTCCTCCAGGTCAAGAGTCAGATTTGTGAAGAGGCAAGCCTGCTCAGAGATTTTTCAATACAACAAACAACCAAAGTGAAGAAACAAATGCTTTTATTTTAGAGCTGCATTGGAATTTGGCTGAAAAGTTACATACTGTAGCTTTAAGTTACTAATTAGACTAATTAAATCAGCTTACGATTTTATTTATTTTTTGTTGACAGCTGTATATGAAACTTATTAAAACAAAGCCAAAATATGTGAAGTTTAAGGCAAAGCAAGGGAAGTTTATTTGATTTGTACAGCACAATTTGTACACAAAGGAATCCAAAGTGCTTTACAGAATAAGAACGACATTAAAATCACACAAACCAAAACATAAATAATCACAAATAATTATCATAAATAATTAACATTAAAACAGAAGAGCGCAGAATGAAAAAAATAATAAAGAAACTGCAGATGTCCTTGGAATAACGCATTCATTTTTCGTTTTTATACGTGTCTCTAACATGTTGCCGAGCCCTGCGTGTATCGAGCGTGCAGTACATTAAATTTTTCGTTTTCGTAAGTGTCTCTAACATGTTGCCGGTCCCTGTACTGTATCGAGCGTGCAGTACATTACATTTCTCGTTTTGACGCGGGTCTCTAACATGTTTCCGGCCCCTGCGCGTGTCGAGTGGGCAGTACATTACACTCGTGCTCTCCGCCTGGAACAATCTCACCGCTCCTGTCCTTTTCCAACACCTCGACGCCTTTCCCCGTCTCCTCTAGCGGATATTTCCACACATTTACCCGGGCATTCGCGAATCCTACACGTCCTTTCTATACCAGAGCCTCGGTAAGTCATGATTTTACGTTTTGACGCCGCTGGACGCGTTTTTTTCCTGCTATTGTTGAAGCTCCAGCGATGAGACGCAGCGTAGACTGTGGTCATTGCGGCGGTAGCGCTCCTGTGCGTTTTGTTGTCATGAGGATATCGCGGCTGGAAAACGGCAAAGCTAGCTATTTTAAAGCTCAAAACAATGCTAAAAAGGCCTACTGTTAAGACCAAACGGCTACGACACGGCTAGCAGCTTATATGATGTGAAACAGCGGGGAAAAGCTAACGTTAGTGCTAGCTGCTCGTTTGGGGAGCGTGATGAGGCGCAGCTGAGGGCGCATGAGTCCCCCTGTTATTACACAGTAGCCACGCTTATTTTACAGTAGCAGGGGGGTAATTACGACTGAAATCTTGTCACGTGAATAAATAAAACTTGGCTCTTACCGGGGGAATAGCTTTGGTAACGGTGTGTCCATGCGCAACGCGTAAATCCACATTTTAGTAACTGTGCCATCACTCTGCGTTTGGAGGTGTTTTCTTGGAGATGCTAGTGTGCAATTAAACTGTAATAACTGTGGGTCTAAGCAGCTGTCTGTGGACACGGATGGCTTGGTTAAATCGAAGCTAAAGTGTCAAAGTTAGGAGCTGGTGAGGTTAGTTAGTGGTTTATCCTGTGCTGAACTTGAACCAAAATCTGTTAAACTTGACTATTCTCAAACAAATCTGTGCTTAAACTTCATTCTTTCACTTTGACAGTTTGCATGCTGTGTTTACAAGATTCATTTTCTTACTACAAGGACATTTACCAGTTTAATATCCTCTTGAAATGCTTCTGTGTACAAGGCTGATTGACCATCCAGAGGTGACGCATTGACTCCCCTCCTCTCCTCCTCCTCTCCTCCACTTCTTTCTCCTCCTCCTCTTCCTCGCCGGTATAAAGGGGTCTTTCAGTGGATTTTTTTAAAACCTGGAGGTCTCTAGATTATAAATTGTGGGTTAAGGGAGATTTGCTGGCGTGCGTCTGTGGCCAAATAGTGGCTGTGTGGTGGTGTGTTTAGGTTGCTTCTTGTGGGGTTTGCACAAAGAAGTAGAGTCTGTGCAGTAGAACTTTAACTGTCATGGTTTGGGTCTGGTTATTGTCCAGTTTGGTCCTGATGTGGAGTTGGTTTAGTCCTGGATTAATCCTGTTCTAGTCTTGGATTAGTCCTGTTCTAGTCTCGGTTTAGTCCTGTTCTAGCCTCGGTTTAGTCCTGTTCTAGTCTCAGTTTAGTCCTGTTCTAGTCTTGGTTTAGTCCTGTTCTAGCCTCGGTTTAGTCCTGTTCTAGTCTCAGTTTAGTCCTGTTCTAGACTCGGTTTAGTCCTGTTCTAGACTCGGTTTAGTCCTGTTCTAGTCTTGGTTTAGTCCTGTTCTAGTCTTGGTTTAGTCCTGTTCTAGTCTTGGTTTAGTCCTGTTCTAGTCCTGTTCTAGTCTTGGTTTAGTCCTGTTCTAGTCTTGGTTTAGTCCTGTTCAAGTCTTGGTTTAGTCCTGTTCAAGTCTTGGTTTAGTCCTGTTCAAGTCTTGGTTTAGTCCTGTTCTAGTCTTGGTTTAGTCCTGATTTAGCCCTGGTCTAGACTTGGTTTAGTTCAGGTTTAGTCCTTTTATAGTCTTGGTTTAGCCCCGATCTTGTCCTTGTTTAGTCCTGATTTAGTCATTTTCTGGTCTTGCTCTAGTCTTGGTCTAGTCTTGGTCTAGTCTTGGTCTAGTCTTGGTCTAGTCTTGGTCTAGTCTTGGTCTAGTCTTGGTCTAGTCTTGGTCTAGTCTTGGTCTAGTCTTGGTCTAGTCTTGCTCTAGTCCTGGTCTAGTCCTGGTCTAGTCCTGGTCTAGTCCTGGTCTAGTCCTGGTCTCGTCTTGGTCTCCTCTTGGTCTCCTCTTGGTCTCGTCTTGGTCTCGTCTTGGTCTCGTCCTGGTTCCAGTCCTAGTTCCTGGTTTAGTCCCAGTTCTGATTCCGTCTCTATATTCCCTTCTACTTGTCGTCATGTATGTGGTGTTAATTCCTTTAGTGACTTTTTGTCTGTTTGAATGTTTTAGCACCAACACGAACTTTCACTGTTGCTTCAAAAGTATTCGTCTATAATAAAAGGCATCACACTGCAGTTAATGTGCCTTTAATGGCCATTAGAAATGTTTAAATGGGAGGGAAAATTGTCCTCTGTAATTGACCAATCCTTCAGCGCTGCCATGGCAACCTATAAACTTGTTACGCCTCTAATATTGTCCTTATTTCTTCCTCTCTTGATACTTTTACTGTTATATTAGTTAATTCTTCATAGAAAATGTTCAGATTGGTCCCGGATGGTTGCCCCAGCAGCAGTGAAAAATGGGTCAAATGCAGGAGGAGAAACTGTTAAACGTTCCACCTGAAACTTAGCACAAAATATCTGTGTTGAGATTCTTCCCTAATGTAACGTTTTGGGATTGAGTTGAATAAATATAACTGATTAAATGTAGTTTTTGTCCGTGGGCTTGGCTCGGGGACGGTTGGCACGCAGCAGTGTGGAACCTTTGGCCTTTCTCTATTAAAGGACTCTTGTTTCGCCCCTAACCACACACACCTCGCTGCTATCCGCGCGGTGGATTTGATTACCGATCGCTAAGCCAAAAATTGCTGCCTTTCCACAGCCAGCGATCCCTAATGTGATGTGATTGGGAGCGTTATTTAATGCCAGGCTCTGAGATTTAGTCGAATTTGAGTTTTAAAACGTCTTTAGCTGCAGCAGTCCAGGCAGCTTGCTGTTGGCATTTCCACCTCACTAATCTTCCTCATACCACTTGGGAATTAGAGCCGTTGGGGACATACTTTGAGAGATTTTTGGGCTAAAGAAGGATATGAACTTTAGCAAATACTTAATGGCATTTCAAGGTCTCCAGGCATTACCAATTTAGACTGATGCAAACATGCCCACAGATTAGCCAATTAACTATTAAACTGTTTCTTGCATAACGGCCGTGGCACTGCCTGTATAGCTCATCTGAGTACACGCCTCAGATTTTAATAGAGTAGGTGCCTGTGCGATAGTACTTCAGCTGTCATGGTTTGGGTCTGGTTGTTGTTCAGTTTAATCTTGATGTGGAATTGGTTTAGTCCTGTTCTAGTCCTGTTCTAGTCCTGTTCTAGTCCTGATTTAGTCCTATTCTAGTCCTGTTCTAGTCCTGTTCTAGTCCTGATTTAGTCCTGATTTAGTCCTGATTTAGTCCTGTTCTAGTCCTGTTCTAGTCCTCTTCTAGTCCTGTTCTAGTCCTGTTCTAGTCCTGTTCTAGTCCTGATTTAGTCCTGATTTAGTCCTGATTTAGTCCTGATTTAGTCCTGATTTAGTCCTGATTTAGTCCTGATTTAGTCCTGATTTAGTCCTGATTTAGTGCTGTTCTATTCCTGGTTTTGTCCTGTTTCAGTCCTGATTTAGTCCTGTTCTAGCTCTGGTTTAGTCCTGGTTTAGTCCTGGTTTAGTCCTCTTCCAGTCCTGGTCTAGTCCTGTTCTAGTTTTGGTTTAGTCCTGGTCCAGTCCTGGTCCAGTCCCGGTCCAGTCCCGGTCCAGTCCCGGTCCAGTCCCGGTTTAGTCCCGGTCCAATCCCGGTTTAGTCCCGGTCCAGTCCCGGTCCAGTCCCGGTCCAGTCCCGGTTTAGTCCCGGTCCAGTCCCATGTTGAAAATGCATTTAGGCTATGACTGAATTCACCTCTCCACAGATCTGACCTGGCCCGGTAGCGTCACCTGCTTTTCTTCATACTTGGGAACATTTCAGGCAAAGCAATAACATCTCCATGGAGACGAGCGGCCGGGGGACCCTCCTCTGAGACGCCTTCAGAGTGGATCATGACGTCTTACATTAGAACTCCACAGTGATAATGGAGATATTTAGGCCACGTGTTACGCAACGCAGGGACAGGGTGGAGTTTCCAGCACACCTTCATATGTTTATATAAGCAAAACTCCTCGGACCAGCGGACTCTCGATCGGTCGGCCGAGTTTGCGTTCAAATTCAGCGTGTTTATTTTCCTTTTAAAACAGCTGAGACAATTCCTTTCGGCTGCTCCTCCGTCCTGTCGTCTCCGGGTACAGTCATGTTTCTGCAGGAGATTCCATTGTTTTATTTTAACTACGCCTGTCATGATCATCACTACATCCACTTATCGCTCAGTATATGACGCCGGAACTATATATTTTGTGGCCCAGTACTTTATCATGTGTACAATGTGGTATTTTTGCTGTTAAATTATAAGATTTGAGCTGTACAGGGTGGAAAAACTAACTCGCACCTCATGCAACTTAATGTTAAAGCCAATTTAAAATACTTTTACCGGCACTATCCCGCGTTGTTGTTGTATCAGTGGTCTCAGTATTATGTTTTTTTTCGCAGTATATCTCTGTAGCGACATATCGTGACATCGTTTGAACTGTCCAACTCCACACTTGCCCTCCGTCTTCCTGAGTTGTTCGTGGTTAAATATCTCGATTTGAATACGTTGCGTCACTCGTGTCTTTTTATTTACATCGTGTATTTAAACTGAAAAACTTCCGTACTGACCTGGGGTTCGGTCGTTTGCATCTCGTTTAAATAGATGTCAATGTTGTGTCGTGTTTTGCAAATGTTTTGTGAATTTTGGAAATGCGAGTGAGAGAATCTTTAACCACAGAATGTCTATTCAATTTATTTTTCCATAGGTAAATTGTAAATATAACATCACTTTCTTGTCAAAGCCTGATCTCGTCTCACCTCGGAAACAGAGCAGAGTGGGGTAAAAACTGCTGCTGTGTCCTTAGGCAAGACACTTCACCCACTTTGACTAGTCTGAATGAGTGTGGAGTGAATGAATAATGCTCAAAATCGCAAACCAGGAGCAGCACTATAGAAGAATAATGCAATTTTATTATTATTATTCTGCTGTTTTCTGATTTATTTTGTAAAAACTTATCTGGAGTTGTGTTTTGTTTCATTCACACATGTTTAACACACAAACCCTGCAGATTTAGGCTGAGTTCTTCTCTCAAACTGAAAACACTCTGTTCCACCTTGTGATGTCACCATGTGATAATACAGGAAGTGCTCCACTGTGTTTTTAAACTCCACACACCTTTGCTAGAATCATTTTAACAATTTCAGCCCTGGAATTGTCAATCTCTACTGAGCTAAAGGTAAAAGGAGCTGCAAACGTGAAAACTACCACTTCATGACATCACAAGGGGAAATGTAGATAGACTAATAATAAATTGTTACTCAAACTTGTGTGAATGAAACAAAACACAACTCCTGGTATGTTTTTTATCACATAACAACATTATAACATGGTTCAAAGCTCCTAAGAATCTATTTTGCATAATATAGGACCGTTTTTAGTAAATAAAAGTCACAATATATTCCACTTATATTGTGACTTTTCCTTTTTACTCCAGAGGTTCGTGGTCACCGTTCAGCTCCGTGTTGTTTGTGTCCAGGTCGTGGTCATGTTTTATCTGTCGAGCGCCGAGGCCCAGTCCCAGTGTGACCGTTAAACTCTTCACCAGAGACACACTGCTGCTTTTTATTGTGTCGCCTCATCTCCTCGTTATTTCATCACTTCATCCATCCTGTTTCACACTATCACACCGATTCAAAACTGAGCACGACTGGGCGGGGCTTTATTACAGCTCCTTGGATTGTCACATACATAAAAAAACTGCTTAAATATGAAATACAGGCCAAGAGTGACATTCAACTCTAAAAACGTATTCATCTAGAAAGTATTTATGCCACCGTCGTTTGAACAAAACACCGGGAAACTCTTGAGTTAGCGCCGCAAGTTTCTTCAGCTGGTTGAACTTTAATCTACAAACATAAAAGTTGCTGCATCCTCTTCATATTCGGCGTCCAGTATATGTCCTTTTTTTATGATTTGTTATGTATTTTTTTAATTTTTTGCAGTGCTGGTGTCTCCTCAGGGGCTGATAAATAATTGAGAGGAGGAGTTAGTGTGAAGGAGTCCATTAAGATGCACAGTCACAGGAGTCGCCATGGCAGCAACACATGATCAGGGTCTCAGGTTTGGGACCAGAGCGGGGGAGTAGAGGAGGGAACAGACCGAGGACTAGACCGTGGACTGGATTGGGGCTAGACCGTGGACTGGATTGGGGCTAGACCGTGGACTGGATTGGGGCTAGACCGTGGACTGGATTGGGGCTAGACCGTGGACTGGATTGGGACTAGACCGTGGACTGGATTGGGACTAGACCGTGGACTAGACCGTGGACTGGATTGGGACTAGACCGTGGACTAGACCGTGACCTGGATTGGGACTAGACCGTGGACTAGACCGTGGACTAGACCGTGGACTAGACCATGGACTAGACCGTGGACTAGACCGTGGACTAGACCGTGGACTAGACCGTGGACTAGACCGTGGACTGGATTGGGACTAGACCGTGGACTAGACCGTGGACTGGATTGGGGCTAGACCGTGGACTGGATTGGGACTAGACCGTGGACTAGACCGTGGACTGGATTGGGACTAGACCGTGGACTAGACCGTGGACTAGACCGTGGACTAGACCGTGGACTGGATTGGGGCTAGACCGTGGACTGGATTGGGACTAGACTGTGGGACTAGACTGTGGGACTAGACTGTGGGACTAGACTGTGGGACTAGACTGTGGGACTAGACTGTGGGACTAGACCGTGGACCAGACCAGAGACTACAGAGAAGGTTTGTTTCATATCATCAGTAAAACATGCAAAATAGGTGGTGCAGTGGGTCAAACCTTTGCCCACAAACGAGAGGATAACCACTTTATTTCATCACTCTAAGCACGTCTATGAACATTGTCTTGATTTTATGAGAAATATCAAAAAGGAAAACACAAGTGATCAAGTATTTTTAACTAAAATTTGCAAGTTAACAACAATAATTCTACCACAAATGACACATTACAGGAAGTTACTCAGCTTGCAATTTTCGATATTGTGTTTTGAAATCTTCTTTTTTTTTTTTTTTTTTGTAGAAAAACCAGGCCACACTCGGCTAAATCTTGAGCCACCTGAATGTGAGAAGTTGAGGCGTTTTTATCCAGGACAAAATGGATACTTTTTCAGGCCTGATCAATATTTAATGAGCGAGGCTATATCCAGAATCTCCATGCTCCTCAGCTCTCAAGGATCCTTTTTCAACCTGCAGCTGTGGACTGAACAAGCTACTTCACCTCAGCCCATAAAACACATTTCACTTTGGCTAGACCTAGTTTTCGTCCAGCTTGTCCGGGTTAATCTCCTTTTTAATCCTGGTTAAAGATGGACTTTGTAACTTTTATGGCGAAGGTGTTGCTTTGCCAGGAATATCCCACAGTATGGCATGAGAGCAGATGCTGTCACCACCAGGTGTTTAGGCAATAAAAACACAATAACACATTACTTAAACGTATTATTGTGGAACATTCCAGGCAGAACAATACAGCTATGCCTTCCACCAGTAAAGTTCCATAGTGTAGCTTTCTGCAGGGGATATAATATACGAAGGTTTGAACTTTGAGAGTGTTTAAACAAGAGAGAAATGTGCAAAAATGTTAATGCCTGTGTGAGAAAAGTGTATAAAGTGTGTGGTGAGGGGTTTTACAGCTGCAAAACATAGAATAATTGTAAAAAATAAAGCTGATACTTCGCGGGGTATTTTTAGAACGTAACCCCCGAGATAAACGAGGGACCACGGTACAGCACAATATATACACAAGGTAATTCAAAGTGATTTACAGAATAAGAAAGACATTAAAATCACGATACAACAAATCAAAACATAAATAATCACAAATAATCATCAAATTCAACTCTCAATACTTATTTATTCAACATACTGCACATGTGTCAAAGTCAAGGCCCGGGGGCCAAATGCGGCCCGCCATGTCATTTTTTTAAATACAGCCCGCAACAAGGTAAATTTAAATGTATGACTGTCTTAAAATGTCGGTTACACAGTTACACAGACATATTTTTTTATATCTTTGCAAATTTGAGATGAACCATTTTGCTGATGTGGCCCTCGGTGAAGTTGAGTTTGACCCCCCTTTATGTCATACTGAAACCGCAGTAAAGAGAAAGATCACCACTGTTATTAATATTCCACATTACGCCATGTTATTTCATCGTACCTGCAGGTCTAGAGTCACTTGTGGACCATCTGGCCCGCTCGCTCTCCTCAGATCCAGGGCAAAGGCTACGCGCTTAGGACGGCACTGATGAATATTAAAGCCACTACACAATTACGGAGACAATGATGCCAGTCACTGTTCAGGCTAAATCCATTCGCCGTTTCTATAATCTATTTACATCATGATCCAATGACCCGGTGGCACGCACGCACTCGTACAGCCAGCGCGGAAAGACTTGGACAAGCCATCGGGAATACGCCCCACTCTAAAATTCATAAAGATTCAATACAAAACCTAGTGTTGAAGCTCATTTGAACGAGCGTTTATACTGAAATTTACAATGGACAATATTAGGTGTTTTCAAGAAGAGTTTTAGTACGGTCTTCTGTTAAAACTTGTATAACTTGGGCTGCAAGAGTAATTGGAATTTGAACGGAACGCAATTAAAACATCTCCTGTCGCCTTCTCCTGCGTAAAAACCAAACCCTGTAGTTTAGATCTGTAGAAACATGTTCTGAAATGTGACTCTCGTGTTAGTTTATCTGTTCACATTTCAGTCTTTTTGCCCATTTTCCTGGACGTGTTTAGGTAAACTTTGAACAGAAAACCGAAGTAGCAAATTTGATCTCAATGCTTGTCAGAAGAAGCACAGTTAGATATTTTATTTCCAGTCCCATCGTGATATCAAAATCGTTATCGAGAACTGAGACGTCCACATCAAGTATTAAATGTTAGTATCCTGTCAACTGTATCCATATCAACATGACATATTGTACTACCAAAGCAAATATTTGAACGTGTGATATGTTCGAGGGTATATTTGATATATTTGTTGCTGTCCGATTGTGTTACTTGGGGCCAAACGTCCTTTTATTGCACTACAAAGCCACCCAAGCTCAAATATAAAGTGTACTTAAGTTGATAATAAGAGCATTGTAAGTGACACCTGCTTAACAATTAAACCGAGTGCACTGGATACCGCTGCTGTAGGGCGCCGGCAACAAACACAAGCGTTCAGACACTACACGCAGCCGACCGGAAAGCAGTGCAAAGGTCCTGAAATAATCATCTATTTAAAGCCACAGTATGTAACGTTTAAGGCCATAAAATAGACAAAAATTAACGTTTTTTTCCCCCATTTTGGTTGTGTTTATTGCAAACATAGAAAAACGCATGTTCTTATGTCCTGAGCAGGCTTGCTTCTCCACAAACGTGACTCTTATTTTGGTCTCCATGGAAATATTAGCTCTAATATTCCACAGTATGGCGTAAAGCTTATCTATCTCCATGGAAAATGTGTCAAAGTCATGCAGGTCACATTCATTCCTTCTTCAGAAAGTTACATACTATACCTTTAAACGAACTCACCAAGCTGTCGCAGTTCATCATATCTTTAGGTTGTGTTGCGTATTTATTGCACAATGGGAGCCATAGAAGTCGAGCTCATTTCAAGTGGAGACCTGTTTGATATCTGACGAAACTCAACGCTTTTATGAATGAACGGGCTGCGGACTGGATTTTTGGAAGTTGTCACGATGCTAAAATTTCAAACTTGTAATTGCCGTTAAGGAATAGACTCGACACTCAGAACCGATCCCGATACCACAATGATAATAAAACGCTCTTTATATAGACAAAATAGAAGTAATTTTTCTTTTATATTACCATGTGGCCATATACAAAAATCCTGGGTTTCATTATCTCAAAGTTTTTGGGTGAAAATTACAGCATTAAAAAGATGTTTTCTCCAAGCACTATGGTTTCTCCCATCAACCCAAAACATGCAAAATATGTCCTACCTCAGGATCATCGACAGGTTGCCCCAGTGACATTGAAGGACGGGTCAAACGCAGAGGACAGTTTTTCCTAGATGCGCAATAAGCTCTACCTTAATCTTAACCTTATCTCAGTCTTAAAATAAAGCTGATGTTTTTCACGTATGCAATAATAATCGCAAATCGCACCAAAATTGCAGTTTGATTTGACACAATTGGCAAATCACAAAGCTGCCGTTTTTGAAGTACCATCATTTCCTCAACAAACAAAATCTCCTGTCTTATTCTGCGTAAAACTGGTAGTACTGTAGTTTAGATCTGTACGAACACGTTCTGAAATGAGGTTATTGTATTCGTTTGTCAGTTATTATTTCAGTCGATCTCAAATCTAGTCACACTTTTATTCAACGTACCGGTAGGACTGGTTTTGTAATGACTGTCCTTCTCGTCTTTCAGGTTGGACTCGTGTGTGTCGGGAGGATGCGTTCAAGGAGAAAACCAGCCCAACCCTTTACACCATGTCCCTTCTGAACTCCTGATCTCCGCTCAGTGAGAACCATGGCCACCCCTTTTCTGTGGAAGCTCTCGTCCCAGAAATTGGGCTTCTTCCTGGTCATCTTCGGCTTCATCTGGGGCATGATGTTGCTCCACTTCACCATCCAGCAGAGGGTGACTCACGAGAGCAGCGCGGAGTTACAGCAGCAGATACTAGACCTGAGCAAACGTTACATCAAAGCGCTGGCCGAGGAGAACCAGAGCGTGATGGACGGGCCTTATGTCGGCAGCATGACGGCATACGGTGGGTGTGGGACACTTGTGTTTGTTCAATTACAGGACTTTTTATGACTGAAAATACATGCCAGTTTCTGAACATTAACAATATATACTTTTAATCACTGCTACAAAAACTGGTCACATTTGTTCCTCCATTTCTCAAATTTCAAATCTAATCTTGATCACAATTTCATATTTTATTAAATCCCCAGTTGGACCAAATAATCCAGGCTTTTATTCTGAGTAACAAGTCTCAGATATGGATACGTTCAAAAGAATCCATAATGTTTTAGCCGACGGAAATGCCCCGTAACTGAATACAGAGCAGAGACCAGAGGAGAAACAGCTGCTCTGCTCTATAATGGCATATATCGCTGTAGCACAGGCTGAAGACACATCGATAAGTTATTGGTGCCTTTAATAGAGCTGTGTTTGGCTCAATGGGAGGCTTCATTAGAAACTTGAGATTGGAATTGATTGTTCTGTAATGCCTCCAGAAACAACTGGATACAGTAAAGATCGTGCAGATTAAACAGAGAAACCAGCGTTAGGCAATATATTTTATCAACCGCATTAGATCAAAGTAAAAGTTGTTTGGGGCATATGAAATATTTGAATATTGGATTGTTATTTATAAACCAACCTAAGTGCTGCTAAAATAAATAAGTGAAATGGCAAAAATCAAAGCACTTGCTCCGATCACAGGCCAGTCTCATTTAAATCTATTTATGTCAGTGATGATTTCAATTTGAATTGTGATCACAAATATTACTCCATTCAACCACAAACATTGTGTTATTTTAGATTAAACAGCGAGACTAGGCTTGGACAGTATATTTTATAAACCAAAATATTTGATTAGTGAATTTGTAAACCAGACTAAATGCTGCTAAAAAGTGAATTAAATTATAAAAATAAACGGCTTACTGTATAGTCACATTTTCACACCTAAATAATATATTGTTAGTTGGGAAGCAGCATGAAAACCATGATATAAACTAGACTGGGTTGTAGTTTGGTTCAGTTTTGAGAAATACTGTTTAACTATGTTTTGTGTTGAATGGCAAACACTAATTTGTTTTTAGTAAGTCAAAATAAAAACAAAAATCAAAATTAAAGATTCATCAATATGAGGATTTTTTTTTTTTTTTTATTTAATTAATTTTTTTTTTTTATATTGTCCAACCAGATTTTCAATTATGATTCCTTTAACTTCTCCCCCATGATTGCTGCTTCAGTGAAACATGCACATTCACTGCACATTTCTCATTTCAAACCCCATTTCTTTTATATTCTCATGTGGCCTTATATCTGTGTAATCCTTCAGTCGTCCCAATAGGTTCTGTAGGGGTCCAAAATTTTGTCAACCCACCACTCCTCGGGCCTCCTTAGCCTTAGAAAACAGGTTACCTTCTTCAGATAATACAATGCTGCCACTGATCTGAGTAATGACTTTGTTGTAGGTGGCTAAACTATGCCAGAAGTTATCAGGAAGTGGTAGACAGGCATTTTTATCACCTAAAGGTAGAAAACTGTAAATATAACCATGAACTTCCCTCACTGTTGCATTTAAAATCATACCGTAAAGTAGGGCAGTGTCAGTCAGATCTGTTTTGATCTTTTCTGACAGTTTTGATTTCATGAACATAAACAACACAGACATGACATAAAATTTAACAGAAAAAATACTCAAATGTTTTCCTCCAGAGTCTGAACTCTGCTCCAAAGCACATGCTCTTAGTGACAGAGAATTGGCTGTGGACCTCTCAAAGAAGCCCCGAGCTGATCATTGAAGATATGAAAACACTTGATCTTGATTTGTTTAAAATTCAGTCATCTGCTCTGCTGTACTTGGAGGTCTACACGGGAGTATGTAGTACTATTCAATTGCACACTCTCTTTACACTGTTTCAATTCTTTAGGGCTAGATGCTTTCTTTGGACCTAGTCTAGTCCAGTATTAGACTTGGCTTTGTCTGAGTGTAATCCTGGATTAGTCTGGTTTTAGACCCTCGTTAGTCCTGTGTTATTGTTGGTTAATTCCTGATTTTATACAGGTTTTGTCCTTGTTGAGTCCTGCGTTATTACTTGGTTTAGTCCTGGTTTAGTCCAGGTTTAGTCCAGGTTTAGTCCAGGTTTTGTTCTGGTTCAGCCCTGGTTCAGCCCTGGTTCAGCCCTGGTTCAGCCCTGGTTCAGTCCTGGTTCAGTCCTGGTTCAGTCCTGGTTCAGTCCTGGTTCAGTCCTGGTTCAGTCCTGGTTCAGTCCTGGCTCAGCCCTGGCTCAGCCCTGGCTCAGCCCTGGCTCAGCCCTGGCTCAGCCCTGGCTCAGCCCTGGCTCAGCCCTGGCTCAGCCCTGGCTCAGCCCTGGCTCAGCCCTGGCTCAGTCCTGGTTTAGTCCTGGTTTAGTTCAAGTTCAGCCCTGGTTCAGCCCTGGTTCAGCCCTGGTTCAGCCCTGGTTCAGCCCTGGTTCAGCCCTGGTTCAGCCCTGGTTCAGCCCTGGTTCAGCCCTGGTTCAGCCCTGGTTCAGCCCTGGTTCAGCCCTGGTTCAGCCCTGGTTCAGCCCTGGTTCAGCCCTGGTTCAGCCCTGGTTCAGCCCTGGTTTAGTCCTGGTTTAGTTGTAGTTCAGCCCTGGTTTAGTCCTGGTTTAGTTGTAGTTCAGCCCTGGTTCAGTCCTGGTTTAGTCCTGGTTTAGTCCTGGTTTAGTCCTGGTTTAGTCCTGGTTTAGTCCTGGTTTAGTCCTGGTTTACTCCCATTTCAGTCCTGTGTTAGTCCTGTGTTATTCTTGTTTCCATCCTGTTTTCGACCTGATTTTGCGTATTTATTCTGTCGTGTCCTTGTAGACTTGAAGAAGACCCTGGCAGTGCTCTTGGATAACATTATGCAGAGGTTGGGTAAACTCGAATCCAAGGTTGAAAACATCTACAACGGGACGGGGGGAAACCTGACCAATGGAACCAGCACAGCAACTCCAAGCGCCACCAATCCAGAGAAAGTCAATGTGGCAGGTAAGTCCATTCAAATGTACTATTGATTACACGAATTAAAGGTGCAGTGTCATAGCAACCAAACAGTCAATCCGGAGCGAGGATGTTGAAGGTAACGCCCCTTTCCGCCCGTATCATAGGTTTAATAAAAATACCAGGATCATGTAGAGCGGGTTACTACGGAAATGTTAAGACCAAAATGACGAGTCTGACAGCAGCAGTTACAGAGAAATGGGCGACAGTTTTTCAATAGAAAGTGAATTGGAGCCAGAGTCGATGCACCTGGAAACGCGTCTATCCTGCTCGCTTCCTATTTAGATCGCAACAGCAAGTAATCTTGATGTCCCCGCTAGAGAAATGACTTAATGAATCTTTAATAACTCCAGCAGCATGTTTTGTTTTTTCATTTGTTTGTTCATTTTGGGCTCATGCCGGATTCTGTGGCCAAGTCCAGCTGCTTCCAAACATTCCTCCATAAACTACCGACAGTTTCCACTTATTCTTTTTGTTGATTTGAGCTTTGTTTTTGGGTTTAAGTGTTTCACTGTGACTAGAGCGGGAGCTACGGGCGAACAGAGGACACCATTTTGAAGCGAGATTTCAACCTGAGATCTTCTGGTTGGAAGGCAAAAACGTAGCAACAATTATAGTACTACTGCCCTGTATTAGCAGCATTCTCAAATTCCTGCAACACGTTTAGAAAAGCTTGAACATTTGGAGAAATCTAACACCTTTATTGCATTAGCCACAACCATACAATACAAAAAGCGATGCTAAAAATGCTAACCCCAGTAGCTAACATCTTCAAATCTCCATTGGTTTACTATTAATCTAACTGAAAACATGTTATGGTTTAGTAACACATACCCAAAATGTATTCACCTGTATTCACCTTAATGCTTCTGTAGTTTCCATGACTTGATAATGCGTGTGATCTCTGATAATCTTTCACACTTAAGGCATTTGTCTCGAGTAGACCACATCCTCAGACATGATTCAGCCCCCTGCTCACACTGCGTGACCCTTATATTGGTTTCCATTGATTTTGCTGCCAGCTTTTCCTCTGATGCATTTGGCTCATTGAAAAGTCATTCTTGGATCTTAAAGGGACAGTATGCAAGATTTAGATTTTTAAATTCCATAAACACGACCCAACTGCGTCCCCATATACGAGATAAACATGTTCAAATCAAATATAGCTTTTACTGATAAGAAGTAATACTGATGCTGATTTATTCATTACAAAAACATTGGACAGAAAGCAGAGCGAACCTCACACGCGTCTCACATTTGGGTTGCCAGTTTCACTGTTGTTTTGAACCTAAAAGGCCTCTCTCTGATCTGAATCGTCACTACATAAAATCCAGCACCAGCAGCCAATCATCAATCTGTAATTATCAGGATAACTGTATCTGTCCTTTATCTGCAGGTTAAGGCTCTGACAACCCACACCAAGTTATGACTGTAATGCCTTTTGTAAAACCATAAAAATGCGCCCTGGTTTAGCCCTGGTTTAGCCCTGGTTTAGCCCTGGCTTAGTCCTTGTTTAGCTCTGGTTTAGCTCTGGTTTAGCTCTGGTTTAGCCCTGGCTTGGTCCTGGTTTAGCTCTGGTTTAGCCCTGGTTTAGCCCTGGTTTAGCCCTGGTTTAGCCCTGGTTTAGCCCTGGTTTAGCTCTGGTTTGGCCCTGGCTTGGTCTTGGTTTAGTCCTGGTTTAGCTCTGGTTTAGCTCTGGTTTAGCTCTGGTTTAGCTCTGGTTTAGCCCTGGTTTAGCCCTGGCTTGGTCCTGGTTTAGCTCTGGTTTAGCTCTGGTTTAGCTCTGGTTTAGCTCTGGTTTAGCTCTGGTTTAGCCCTGGTTTAGCCCTGGTTTAGCCCTGGTTTAGCCCTGGTTTAGCCCTGGTTAAGTCCTCTTGAGTGTTTTTTGTCGTGTTTTTTCTTATAAACAATTGGAGATGCTACCAGGCCAAGTTACAGGTCAGCTCTATGGATAGTGGGGCTGAGTTTAGTAGTAGTTTCGTCCTATACAGTTCTGTTATATAGTAAAATAGTGTTGAATTATCGTTGTGATATTGTTGATATCAAGTATTGTGTTTTTTTCTTGGGATCTGTATTTTAGTATTGATGCAACACAACTCCTAAACCTTTTTTTGAGGCATTCAGTTCAGCTTCCTGATATTGGTGACATTTTTAGGAGTTTTCACCATTCAAAAGATATAATATTTGAATGTTATTTTTGTTTTGAATTGTTAATTACTATGGGGTAGTATTACCATAGCAACTGGCATAATTTTTCATCACTCTGAAACCCATGGCCATAGTCTCTTTGCTGTAGAACCCCTCACAGACCATGGACCTCAGTGCATCCTATCTCAGGAAGTGGGTGGCAGCCCCACCCCAGCACGACTCAAGCCAATTACAGAGATAAGAATCCGAGCAGTGCATGATGGGAACACGCCTGGTTCAACAGAGCACAGATAGAAAAGTGCACATCTGCTCAGCTCCATCTCTATTTCTCCATCAAATGGTAGCTTCGAAATGTTTACTCCCAAAATAGACCATCCGTGGCGGGCTTTTGCTTCCTTAGTCCCATATCGAAGAGGACTTGAAGATGTAATGCTTCAAATGTTATATGTGTATTCTTATTTTTTACACCAAAACCTGTGGGGCTATAGGGCTTTAGTTACTTCATCGCTCAATGGTGTCTCAGTCGACCAAAACTTGTGTTAATTATTATATTTAGATGATAAAGATTAACAGAGGACAACAGCAGAAAGCAGAAGTGAGTGAGAGAGTTATCTGAAGTTTAATCTGTCTTTATATAAATACATTGTTTCCTACTTTTTCTGCATAAATAGTTGTTTGTGCATGGGCTCCCCCTGCAGGTGTAGTCTTGTGAGTGCACTTTAGGTCAGGTACATACAGATACGTAGTTTTTAGTCGACTAATCGATCTGCAGGACATCTTTTTAGTCAACCAAGAATTTTAGTTTACTGCAGCTATAAAACTTGATTATGGCTGTTGTAGGCAATGTGTAGAAATTATGGGATGTTTCAGAGTATGACATTACAGTTAATTAACATTATCTATCCAGCATTTCTTCACTTACTAAGATTCTGAATGCTCAGAAATACCTGGAATAAAGATATCTATATGTAATCCCTCAGTTGTCCAGAATTCAACAATCTCTTGCTTGAAAAACACTATGAGTGGGTGTGGACAATATACAAATGAAATACATTGCGTACTTTCTTACAAAGGTGCAAAACGTTCTGTTTCCCATGCAGCCGTGGTCAAATATCACACTAAGGGAAGATAACAGCTATGTTTTGGTCATACTGGTTATCTGTTTGGTTATCTGTAGCCCCTCTTATCACACTTTGTAAAACACTCAGCTTGTTCGACTTGACTTTAAATTTCTTTTCTATAGAATGTTTAACCCCTGACTCTACTAGTAGGACAAAAACCGTGGTGCAATCTCATCTCGTTAGACTCTGCGCGAGACTCTGCACGAGACATCACTACTCACTTGACTCTGCTTTGAATTTTGCTGGACGCTGCCTTTAACCAGACTGTATCACTGTAACCAACAATGAAAAACTACAGAACGATCCCTGTGCCTCTACACCGACATGGGCTCGCCTCTCCCCAGATCTGACCTTTAACTTCACCTGGTGCCGTCACCTGCTTGTAGTGTAGTCGCGATACCTGGACCTACCCGTTTTTTAGATCGATACTTGTTCAAATGAGTATCTAATTTTGATACTAGTTTTAGTATCAATTAGTATCTGTTTTTCAAAACTTTTATCAAACCTACCTGCTTGTCTCCATGGCGATAAATAAGTCTAACCACATTGTTGAACATTCCATACAGAGCAATACATCTATTTCTATTTCCACAGAGACAAACTGATGGCAGATTCTCCACTAGAAAAGTTATATAGTGCACCTTTTCTAATTTTAAATGTACTGAACTGAACATCCAGTCAGATATTAAGTTATAAAGTTATTAGCATTGACGGTTTATTGGATCTATAAATCCTTCAGTCTTAAACAGCAGCCAGAGCCGTGTGATATTGAGTTGCAGTTTTCTGGTAAAGAGAGAGAGTGTTCAGTCTTTATGGATCTGTATCTCCATCGACAGTGAAAAACGATCTCTGTGTCTTTGAAACGAAAGCCTCAAGGTCGACCGGTTTCTCTCACCCTCAACCGACTCCATGGAAACGGCCAGAAAACACAACAGGAAGTGGTGGTCCGATCTGCTATCTTAACCTTAGTGTGTTAAAACGTGGGAAAATACAAACACTTACCTCATAAAACATGCTAAATAATGTTTACATGTTTATATTGGTAACTACAGCATTAGCATTGTATCTAGCAATGGATTTTATTTTTAATTTTGAAAAGTTTTACATACAAAAACTGTGTAATGTCTGTTCTCAGGGCAAATATGATAGAACTTCCTCTCCATCTCAGCCCTCATTACACACGAGGTCATAAGACGAGGAAACGAGCTCCCCCCTCCGCACAAAACCACTGATGCACTTTCTCACATCAATACTATAGGCCTGTCGTTAAGTCCATTATGACGCTATTAAAGCCACAACGTGTAACTTTTTATCACATTTTTAATTAATTTTTTCCCCTCTGTGTTGTCGTCCCTACACTGAGTGGGCTTGCATCTGCACAAACCTGACTCTTACATGGCCTTCTGTTTCTCCTCCTGGTTTCCATGGAAGTGTTGTTCCTTTGGCGGTTGATGCTTTGCAGCTGATGTCATCAATATTCCCCGGGGGTGTTACGCTAACTGTAGGCACTGCTCTGTCTCAGGCTTTGGTATTTTATGGTATTTCTGTGTAACAAAGCAGGTCAAACATGATTCACCAGTTTAATCTGTCTATTTTATTTGTTGTTTCATTTGATATATCTTATTTTTCAATATTAAATTGCTGTTAGGTGTTAACAAATCTGTATTATTATTATTATTTTGTTTTTATTATTATTATTATTATTTTTTTTACCTAAAGGAGCATGGAGTGAACATATCGGTTCAAACACTTGCTTCAGTCTTTATTTATACAATTACAAATGTTTTTATTGTTCAGAAATGCCTTGGAAAACCATGCATTCTTACTGTGAACAGGATCGCCTCTTCACAGACCTGGCCTGTAACTTAGCCTAGTGGTCTCTATAAATTAGTTTAATGCCATATTGTGGAACATTCTAGGCAAAGCAATAACATATTCATGAAGAAGTTACACAGCACACCTTTTAAATAAATAAATCTTAAAATTCAGAAGTGTATTGCTAACAAAACTATCTTATCTGAAATGATCATTGTTTCCCTCATTCAGTATCAGTTAAATCCCCAGGCCGTGTGTCTACCTGCTTTTTCCAATGGCCATGTGTGTTTGTAGAGTAAATAACTCTATTGTATGTTCCCAGCCCTGTGTCTGACGGAGCATGACGTGAGCATGATACAACCAGAGCTGCACAACAATATGTGACATCAGCTCATCATTCAGCCTGTCAAATGTTAAAATGTCCACTTTGAATAAATCCCACTATTAAAACACAAAATGGTTAATCTTATCACGATACTTTTCCAAAAACTGGCAGTATATATATTTTTGTGAGACATTGTGCAGCTCTAGTGTGAGGCGGGGCTGAACAGTGTGGGGAAAAATGTCTGTGATTTTATTATAATTTTTTTTTTTCTGACAAGCATTGCGATTTGTTTTAATAATAAGATTTTGTTCAAAGTTCACATTTTAAACACATCCAGAAGAAATGACAAAAAGACTGAAATATGAGCTGACAAACTAATACAAGAATCACATTTCAGAGCACGTTTGTACTGATCTAAACTACAGGGTGAGCAGTTTGTATGCAGAATGAGACAGCGTGGAGACACAGGGAGGGCATCTGACACACCGGGACATTTCAGAACACGTTTGTACAGATCTGAACTACAGGGTGATCCGTTTTATGCAGAGTAACACCGGAGATTTTGTTAGCGGAGGAAATTATGGTACTTAGCACATCGCAAAAGCTGCAGTTTTGTCTGTGCCCATTCAAATTGCGATTTCGATTTGAATGCGATACGTGTGCTGCCCCAGTATAAAGAGAGCTATATTTAGCCGGTGTATGGCAGCAGCTTCTTCTTGTGCCTGATTAAACGTGGGCAGGCGTTTGGCATTCTCACAGTGAATGACAGCTGTGTGATTGGACTTTCTCGGGGCACTCCGCTCCTCTCGATGATGGATGGTTTCAAACTGCGGCGCGACCGGGGCGTACACAACACAAGTGCTTTAACTGAAAAACAATGGGCAGCGTGGAGAGAATGAAGGGCTGCTCTCAGATTATACAAGGGAGGGATACGGTGAAGTCACTCTCTCACACGGAGGTCCACATAACTACTAACAGATCATTTACTGACAAAGTCCATTATGATGCTATTAAAGACACAGTATGTAACGTTTTATCAGTTTTTTTTCCCGTGTGCATCTGCACAAACCTGACTCTTACATGGTCTTCGCTTTCTCCTGCTTGTTTCCAGGGAAATCTTGTCTGAAACTTTGTTAGACTTTAATCTGAGTTTTGTTTTAGCACAATCTGACCAGAAAGGGCTGACGTAGCTGGAACTACAATAGGAGAGCTGGTTTATGCTATTAAACAATTCCCTCTCGAATAACATTCATCCCTCTCTAATAACATTCAATAACAGTCACAAGCTAGCTAGCATTAGCCAATAGTTTTTCAGTGAGTCACTCTCAGCTTTTTGTTGAAAGTCAAATACCTGAACAGGAACGTGAATGCTCGGATGGATCACGTGCTCCTGAAAATGTGTTTTTTAAATCTTTTTTGTATTTTTTGACTTTTTTGCCAGTGTTTGCTAATGTGAGCATTGTGTCACCGTGGTAACTGCTGAACATTCCACCGCAGAAATCCATGCAGGACACCCCCAGCGAAGTTACTGTGTAAAGTATCAGTAATCTTTCAGAGTAAGGCATAAATCGTATCTACCTCCAGGGAGAATGATCCAAAGTTTTCACTTTGTATTTCTGTGGAATCTTGCTGGAGACGTGCCACCTCCAGAAAGTAAACAACTTCTCTAGGATCTCAGCAACTGTTGTACACGGTAACAATCCCTGAATCAACTATACGGTATGTGCTTGACAAGTATTTTAAAAGAAAATGCACAAACCTGGCCATAAAGGTGCTGTTCCTGATTTTTACTGTCTTCAAAAATGTGAAAAACACAACTCTTTCATTTCAAACAGCTTGCAGTGGTCCAGAGTTATTCAGAGCATCCTAATTATTCACCACAATGAGTTTTTTCACAACTCTGAGACCAGAGCAGCATTTTGCCGTCACGGTAAAGCTAACGATAAGTGGCATGTTAACATGCACTTCCTGATTCTCTGATAATAAAACACTTTATAATTAGATGCAGTACATTGTGCACAGTGGACGTATTTTGACCTCAAGAGCTGCTTAGACACATTTTTCTCTAATACATAAAAAAAAAAAAAATTCAGGTATAGGTGATATAAACAAATTTAATCAATACCAATCGTTTCCGTCTTATTGAAAGAAATGCCACCTGAAGCCTAGTAATCCCTGTTTGTTATTTTGTCTTGTATTATATAGTAACAAAAATGACAAATATTGAAGCTTGTGTTTGTTTTGATGATTAGATCCATTATCCCAGTTTATATTGTTTATAAAACCAACCACACACTGTTACATCACTGCTAAACCTTATGGACCTGATGGTGAATTGTTCTGGAGTCTAACACTGAACCAGTGTCTTTTAATCTGCACCTTGCATCAGTGGATGTAAATATTTGACATGGGTGTGGGACTGGCAGTAGAAAAACACTTTTACACTTTGTCCTAGTACTAACTCATATACATTTTTTCTTAAGACCTAGTCCAGTTCTTGAGTTGAGTTAGTTTAGAGCTGGTTTAGTTCTAGTTCTGTCATAGTACATGTAAACTGGTTCAGATTTCAGGTAGCCTTGAATCTTCCTGAAATAGCCCAGTTCAAGTTCCATATTAATACGGAATCTGCCAATGCATGTGCCAAGACCAAATCTGATCCAAGCTGATCCTGGTTGGTTCACCTTGGTCCAGTTTATTTAATAACCCTTTTTAGTAAAGTAAATAATAAATACACAAGAATAGCTGAATATATATGTGCCATTTGAATTGAAAACCTTGAAACCCCATTGGTCTATTTGTCTGACTTTTAATGAACTTTATCAACTTGATTTTGGAAAACACTAAAGTAATTTCGTATTTGACATTGTCCTGTTGTAATGTATTGGGAAACAATTAGTGTGCTATATACTATACAAGACACACTTTTATTTTCACAATCTTTTGGATGTTTTTTTAACTTTACGGTGCACCATGTAACATTTCTGTCAGGGGTCCTCCACCTGCTTGTCTCCATGGAGATGTTATTGCTTGCCTGAATGCTCCACAGTGTGACATGCAACTAGTCTGTGTTGTATTTATTTCATTACATGTGTTAAATTGCAAAAACAAAGACTGTGACTGTGAGTGGGCTTGCCTTTCCACAGATCTGAGCTATAATTTGGCCAGATGGTGCAACTTTTAAAACTTACTTAGATTTTATTGTCTCTGAACTTGTTTTCACTTGATTTTAATCTCTGTAGCATTTTAGAAACTTACTTTATATATTGGATTTGCTGTTTGCTTCTAAAGGGCGGGTCACGGTTCAAATGATTTTCTTGAAAAGTGCAATAGTTATGTTTCTGTTCCAACATAAAAAAGTCCAGCATGTCCATAGACCTATATATGGATCCACTCTCCACTGATGTCATCGCTGAAATATTCCAAAATATTCCTTCCTGCTGGGACTTAGCCACGGGACAGGCCAGAACACTCTTAGGGCTCTGAGCGGTCGGACTGTCAGCCTCTCACTCCAATGCTGTTTTCTGTGGCAGCTTTAACTGCATATTTCTATGACTTTCCTAGAGTCATTGCTCAAACTTGCCAATCAAATCTACATCTGTTGGGGATTAAGCTCATATCATGCCAGCCTTTTTGTTCTTTGTTGTACAGTTCAAAAGTTAGATTTTAAATGTTATGCTTTAGGTCATTTTGATTAGTCCAAGGCTAAATCCACCCTTCAGTGGCACTCGGGCAGCCTGTCAGGAGCAGTGGGCGTCTTAATCAGCAGTGCCATAGCAGAAGGGCAGTCAGCAGGGCCGGCTCTAGCTTTCACGAGGCCCTAAGCTGAATTTGTCTCTGGGGCCCCGGACAGTGGATGCCTCCTGGCTCAGCTATTGGTGATTCACATCTGACACATTATGACTCTGCTCTCATCACCTTGACCAACATCAGACTGAAAACATCCAGAATGTCACAGCTACTATAGTCACAAGAACAGAACACAAACATGTAAGAGGGGTCAAGAGTTTTAAAATTCTAGACATTTTTTCTTCGTTTCTGGTGGATTTTAATGTGTTCCAGTTGGCAACAGTGGGCTTACATTTACTTGATGTCGGGTCCTTGCACCGGTGTAAACACATAGCTGCCCTCACCTCTGCCCAGGTAAAAAACAAATGTAGCAGCAGTAGATATTTTGCTAAAAAAATTGTATTTAGGATGCTGCAAACACACAAGCCCCATGTCCAATAAAACTTGATATATTATATTATTTTAAATATAAATGTCTGGGCTTTTGGGGGCCCTCTTGTGGCCTCAGGGCCCTAAGCAGCTGCTTAGTGTGCTTCTAGACCCAAAAGTCTATCGATATCAGTATTAGTATTGAAACTAGATACTTTGAAGAAGAATCAATACTGAAAATCCACTTAAATATGAGATTTTTTTTATCAGAAATGGTTTAAGACCACATGGTATTATTAAAGCCACAGTATGTAACTTTGATGCCAAAATGAACTAAAATGTAAGTGTATTTTGACAATTCGGTTGTGTGTGTCCTTACTGTGAGCCGGCTCGCATTTTCTCAGACCTGACTGATTTGGCGCAGAGGATGGCTGTCTCCTGCTTATTTCCATGGAAATGTTGTTCCTTTGGCTATTAAATTCCACAGTATGGCATAAAACTTGTCTATCCCCAAGGAGAATGTTTTTATAGTTTTAACTTTCTTTTTCCTTTGAATCATGCTGTCCACGTGCTGCCTTCAAAAAGTTACATACTGTGCCTTTTAAAGAAACTATATACTCTATAAAAACATAATGTGGCGTTAAGTGTCAAGCCTTTATTTAGTATTTCAGTTGAATTGAAATGCTGCTATGGTAACACAGCTGAACACAGTTTACACAGCGCTCTTGTAATGTCCCTTTGTTTTTAATTAAATATGTATATGTACTTCTGTCTCCATCTTACACGACGATAAGCTTTAGCAGAATCCAGTCACATTGATCCGACGCTCCTTGTTCTTCCGACTTGCATCCCGCTGCTTCCATCTGTTGTTTAGACTTCGGATTCTGACACATGCCATTGCCTCGCTCTTATCTCTCCATTTGACTGTGCCAAGCGAAGGAAGCCAAAATGTGTTGGTAAAATGTGTTTTCTTCTCTGCTCTCTCACCTGAAAAACACAAGGCTTATAACAGTTGAGCAGAGCGGGGCCGACAGCGCAAATAAACAAAATCAATGAGGAAAATAATACTGCGGCTTTTTCTGAGTCAAGGGTCTGAACAGAGCAGCCGACGCACTGATGAGCTGTGTGCAAGTCAGACGCAACGGTGAGACGTGTGAGACCTGGGGAACGCTACAGCCCCAAATCATGCATGTTTTAGTACCGCTTATATATGACCAGAGGGGGGTAGAGGAGAGAGTTAAAGAGTAACTGTCAGGACATAACACCAAAAAACACAAACACACAAAACGTTAAATAATCCACAAAATTTATTACTTTCAAAAGATAGACACAAATATGAGAAAAACTGCATAATATCTAAAGAAGCACTGCAAAAAACACAATGGTCCTCACTTCATATTGTCGACATAAAGCTTTTGTCACTTGCAGACTTACAGTTGAAAGCGTCACCAAAACCTTTAAATGAGAGTACTGTTTTCAGTAAATATTACTCAAGTAGTAAATAAAAGTATGCTGCTAGAAAAGCACTCCGAAAAGTACAATTTCTTTCAAAAGTTAACGTAAATGTTAGTACTACCCATCCCTGCATATGACATTGCTCCATCTTATTTTTTCAACACGTAAATATTGATTGATACTTGATTAATATCATTTTTCTGTTGTTATTTGCAGCATATAAACACTTTCTTTTAAACCAAAAAAGGAAAAGGCCGAAGCAATACTTGTATATGTTGCTAATCCTATTAAATCAAGTCACAGGGCAGAGAAATGGCTTCACAGTGACATATTTACAAGCAACAAAACACAGTGAGTTGGCGTAGACAAAAGTACAGGTCTACTTTTTACATGTTTTACATTTTATTTAAACCTTACAAAAGAAGTACGTCATTTCAATTTGATCTTGATCACAGTACAGACATAACTAGAGCTGAGTACCTTTGAACAATACTTCTGTGATATAATGTTTTAAAAAAAGACTCTGCAGATTATAAAAACTGGTTTAGATAATAAAAAAATCTTTTCATTGAATTTATGAGCTTCAGTATTCGATCTGGTTTATTGCTGCACATAAGTATCCCAGTGAAGTATTAGGTCGTAGTATCATAAAGTAGGTAATATTTAACAGCTGCTATTCTTCGGAGTGATCCAGACCAACGTGCAGCAGTTTTAACCAATATTACTCAAATGTATGTGTGACATTTTGAGTGATTCGAAGTCAAAATTGAATTATGAATCGACAGAATTTTAAAAAGCCCCCAACAGCCAATTCATTTCCTCACTAATGCGTTTCATGATTAAAATATGATCAAATAAAATCGGCGTTTAACATAAGCCGTCCGAGGCCAGTCCTGTAGGAAATTGAAGTACCATTGACTTTCAACGGGAAAACCCCACCCACAGCCCTCTCACTACCCAGCATGCTCTCTGCTTCCTGCTTTCATCTTTTCACTGTCTCCATGCATTATTTATTCCGAGAGGTCAGCGCGTGGCAACGATGACGCCAACATCCCGAACGAAACCGTATCATAAAGGTGCTCTTAAAGTCAAAGTCAAACCAGCTCTGCAACCCATAATCGCAAATGTATTATTGGCTTCTGGGATAATAAAGCCGGGAGATTTAGCCCGCAGAAATGAAAATGGTTTTGAATATGTCCCGGCGTACCTTTGTGGGTTTAGTTGTTTGAAGAGGGCAGATTACGGAGGCAAAGGTGAAACCGCAATCTACCGCTGATCCCTAACTGTAATGTAATAAAGGCTACACTAGCTCTCAAAGTGCACGTGAAAGGTTAGCATGTTTTGGTCATTATCAGTTGGTTTGTTGCGATAGGGCCTGTGATGTAATACTATGATAAATATGTAGCAGTTAAGGTTCAAAAATACAGGAAGTAGAGTTGGAATACCCCATACGTATGCCATTAATGCAGGAAATTCTAACCAAAAAGCCGAGACGATATATTCACATGGAAGACTTTTTTTTGGCAGCTTTAATAATCGTAATAATATAAAACAAAAGTATTATTATTATTTATTAGTCTAACCCTAACTATTGTGTAATTTAGACAAGTTTTGACCCTTGGGAACATCATGGTGCTACTACAATACTACTAATACTAGCAAGAGAGCAACGTTTGTTTATATAGCACCTTTCACAGACGAGGAATTGACAAAGCGCTTTACAACACGAAGTTAAAAGTCATAAAAATAACACACAATTACAACAGAGATAATACATCAATGTCGTGGTCATAGCAGCCCATTAAAAACTACTGCATCGTAACACGCTGGATCAAATAAGTGCCTTTTGAGTTGGCTTTTGAGAGCGGGAGATACTACTACTAGTACTATTTACGACTGCTAGTACTAGATCTAACAACGAGCCTGACAGTAGCATTTACAGAGAGAAAGGCGACAGTTTTTCAATATAAAGTGATGGAGCCAGAAGCAGGCCCATGATCAGCTTTATACATTTCTATATACAGCCTGTGGTTGTAGTAGTAGCAATCGCACCATAGATGTTAATAGCGAGCTTGTTTATTAGTAGAAGTACTTTTGCTTGCACAGAACTATACCATAACTTCAGTTAATAAGTAATACAAACAGAATATGCAAAAGTTTCCCTTAAGATTAATTAATAGTTGATACAATAGAAAAGTCTACTTGTGACACATACCCAGTCAATTTCTAAAGCGAGCCAGCCGTTCCACTTAATCACACTTTTAATTACATATGAGACTAAATGGAATGCTAGCATGCTAATGACACCTTTTGAATGTATAATTACTCTGGCCCTTACCCTGTGGTGTAATTATGAGCAGGCAAGACAAACACTTGGGTGAAATTAGTGCTATTGTTTGCCTTTTATTGCTTAGCATTGTGTTGTAATAGCGCCACTTTCCAGTCATAAACAAGGCCTCTGTATTCTTCTGAAAACCACAGCCTTCTATGTGTACAAGTGTTTGTGGAAGTGTTAATCCTCCTGTAAGTGTCTTCACTAGAAAACGGTTACTCAGTGGCCTTATTATTAAGTACACCTGGTTTTAATGCTTCACAATGCTGGTTTGCTGTCACTTTGGACCTGGTTAAGTTCTGGTTAACAGCCCTAGTTGATACCTAGTTTAGTGTCGGCATAGTCTAGTCTTTGTTGAGACCTGGTTTGGTCCTGGTTTAGTTCCATGTAGAATCCTGGTTCAGAACTAGTTTCAGTCCTTGTATTTTTTTACAGGACCAACAAAATGGAATGGCATGGACAATAAATAATTAACTGTAGTGTAGTCTGTCTTTAGACCTAACTTTGTGCCAGTTTGAAGACCTAGTTTAGTCCTGGTTTAGTCCTGGTTTAGTCCTGGTTTAGTCCTGGTTAAGTCTCGGTTTAGTCCCAGTTTATTTTTAATTAAGACCTTGTTAAGTTTATAATACATGCTTGTTTTGCTGTGTATATTTTGTTTAACTTGCTTATAACATGCATAAATCATGTATATTACATTTATCTTTTTATAACATTTCGTATATTGCCTAAAACCATAGACTGTATAAAGAAGTGGACTAAGTGAGAGTGACATCACCCACAGAGTTCGGCTCCAGTCAAATGAAGCTCATTAAGGTTACAGGAGCCAATTTGCAGCCTAGTATCCTACCAACCAAAGAGCCCATCCTGAGCAGGGTTGTTGAAGAGAACCCTTCCTGCCCTCACCGCCGGTTTAGCAGGGAGTGGGCGCTTAGCAACACTTGTAGGAGCAATGTCAGAGAAATAAGGCGCCTGATTTGTCTGTTTATTAATGTTCATAGTGAAATAAAAACACCAGGATCACATTCCGTGGATTAACATGAACATTTCAAGACCAAAATAATAAGCCTGACAGCAGCAGTTACGGAGAGAAGGGCAACAGTTTTTCAGTAGAAAGGGAATTGGAGCCAGAGTCAATGGAGCCAGAAACGCGCCCATGCTCACTTGCTATTTGGAACGTGCGGTGGTAGTTTTCAAGTTAACAGCTACTCTTTTGTTCAGGAAATTGGCAATTCCACAGCTGAAATGATCCAAAATGATTCTGTTTATGGAGCACTTCCTGTATTACCATATGACATCACAAGATAGAAGGTGGGTTTTTTGTGTTTGAGAGAAGAACTCGGCCTAAATATGCAGGGTTTGTGTGTTAAACGTGTGTGAATGAAATAAAACACAACTCCAGGGATGTTTGTGATGAGGAAACATTAGAACAGGAGTGGCGAACAAGTTGGGTACAAAGAGCCAAAATTTTCAACCGTAAGAGTCAAAGAGCCACACGACACACTGACCTGCCAAGACAGACAGACACAGACACACACACACATTACTTCCCATAAAACACTCCTCTCCTTACAAAACAACAGCAAGCATTGTACTTCTGTTCATTTCAAGATAAGTGTCCACCCTCAACACACACATCAAATGCAGCTTAGCCAGAGTTAACACAGCACCTACCCCAGAGGTCAGATACCCCCACATACACACGAACACACACACACACACACACACACAGGCATCTCTTTCTCTCGCTCTATCAAACAAACACACACATTTTCTCTTTATCTTCATCTCTGTCTCTCTCTGACACACACAACTACTGAACACACTTCAGGAACAAATGTAGGGCCTGTATAATATAAACTGATGGAATCTTTTTTGTTTATTTTTTAAGTCTATTTTTTTATTATTCTAAGCTATTTATCTATTTTTGTTTTATTGCATGTACCATTTCCCTTCTGTTCTTTAACTGTGCGGTGCAATACTGGAATTTCCCCACTGTGGGACTAATAAAGGCTTATCTTATCTTATTAAAATATTAACACAAGCATAAGTCAGGTGTTATTTCCAAACTACATCACAGATTTTCTTACCTTGTTGGAGTGATGGGATGATAATCTCAGTGGGATTCTGTATTATCTGGAGCCAAGTTTTCAATTACATCCGCAAAACACTGTTTTAAAAACTCTCCTTCGCTGTACGTTTTTTTAGCACGGGCAATCTTCCACGCCACTTTATAGGATGCCAGTGTCAGTTTCTCCATGCTTGTTCAATTGCTGAAACATTTGAGACAGTTTTTTTACCTGGCTTTTCAAGGTGCTCAGTTTGTGCTTGCGTAGTTCAGAACCTTTGGCAAATTCCTTGTCCATATGAGCCTGGAGAGGCTAAAATGACGCTGAAGATTTGAAGCCTTGAAATGTGATATTGTAGTATTGCAGATTAAACAGAGTGATTTGCCATTCTGTTCAATAAAAAAAGTAAGCATCTTCCCATTCTTCCAGAAATGTCCCGTGTTCATCCTCATATTTTCGTTTAGTTTTGCATTTTGCCATTTTGACGACAAGGGTAACAGTCTGCACGTGCATGAAGTGTTTACTTATTTTCACGGCATTAGACGTAACCCGCGCAGATGACCAGCGGTCACGTGTCAGACGCAGCGTAAAAAAAGCTGATAAATCAGTTTTTAAATATTGTTTGTTGTAATAAGCCCTGATGGATTTGAATGTGTTTTAAGAGAGAGAAAAATAAGTGAAACATGAAACGATGCAAAGAGCCGCAGTATATAGAAAATATGATGAGGCAAAGAGCCGCATTCCTATTGGCAGAGAGCCGCATGCGGCTTGTGAGCCGCGTGTTCGCCACCCCTGCATTAGAACATAGATCAGAAATAGCATAATATGGACAGTTTAAAGTGTCTAGCATCACGCTCACTGGTTTTAGCTTGTTAAATGTGTTTTCTATGTAAGTCTATGTGGAGACAGCGGCCTCGTCTCTCTGCTGTTGACCTGATCGATTTTGCGTCTCTTGCTCTGTTTTTATCAGACCTGCTGAGTGGAGCGCAGGAGAAGTGTGAGCTGCCCCCGCTGGATGGATTCCCTCACTGCGAGAGCAAGCTCAAGGTGAGCCACACCGACACAAGGCACATAAATCTAGTGAGGAGTGATATGACGTTATAAAATCAATCTGTGATCTAGCCCTGGTTATTAGGGCTGTAAGGTTAATTAAAGCTGAATCGAAATCACAATCTATCATGTTGTAAAAATGGACATGTCGTCAGCTGATTTGAAAAAGAATAAGGTAAGATCGCAAAGGCTGCAGTATTTTAAGCATCATAATTTCCTCCACAAACAACAAAACATCCTCTCATTCTGCACAAAACTGCTAACCTTGTAGTTTATATCTGTACAAACATGTACATGAAATGTGATTCTTGCATTAGTTAGTTCAACGTTCGCATGTAAAAAAAAATTGACAATTATTAAAACATAAAATATAATCTCAATACTTGTCAAAAAAAAAATCCCAGGTAAATATTTTTTTCCCCCAAATCATTCAGCCCTAAAAAAAGAGTCCCATATGAGTGACCTACCTGAACCATAACCAGTGTTTTTGGTTCATGTGCTGTGAGTGAAATCCCACCCACTCGGCCTCATCCATGCGCAGAGCAGGACAACATCACCTCCTGCAGCTTTAATTTCAGTGTTTTGGAACAGAAAGGGGAGCAGAGCAGCTTGTGAGAGCTCACAGCCCTCACAAACACATAGGTGCCATTCACGTGAGGTCATCACATTATTCAAGTACAGTTTAAAGTCTGTCTGGCAGAGGATCAGATCTTGGTAAAACAGAGCAGAACACTTCTTGTAGATTGGCCTGTCACGATAATCACTTTATGGACTTATCATTCAATACATGAAAGATGGAACTGTAACTTTTATTATAATTTTTTTTCTACTAAGAAGTGTTGGGCTATTTTTTGGCAGTGCGATAAGATTTAAGATGTGAAAGGTTGGATTAATAACTATGACTCATTACAGATACAAACTAAGTACTAAAGTGTTCCATTTTGCTGTTTATTTATCGCAGCTCATGATTGTTTTTAACAGTATTGTAGATTTAAAATGTATGTGGTTTAAACCTGCTCTTGGGTTTATCGTTTACCGCCTGTATTTACTTCAAAATTTGTTACCGAGACAACTTTTCTTTCCAAGCAATCATGCAGGTGACTTTCCAGCTCTAGAAAGTCCCGTACTGTACATTTTTAACCTTGTGTGTTGTGTGTGGCTGTGTGCGTTTTGATGATAGGCCTGTATCTCTCTCTCCACTCACTCCTCCACCCTCCCCACAGCGCACACACATGTACAACACAGTCCAGGACTAAACAATGGACTCTTTCAACTGCTGCGACAGGAGAGCGAACGCAGCGAAGGGGAAGTTTTACTGTTTACATAACCAAACAACGATCACAACATACGCTTGACATTAAAACATTCAGGTTTATCTCGTTCTCTGTTATTACTGTTTTGATTTAGTTTAGTTTTTCTTGTTATGGAGTAGGGAAAATCAGATACTCATCAATACTAAAACTAGTACCAAAAAACTAGACACTCATTTGAGCAGGTATCGATGCTTAAATGGTTATATTCAACGGACAGAGTGATCTTGACAAGACCACGTGGACAAGTATACACCCATGGACCACTATGGAAACTACCTGGACGACTGAGGGATTACACAGATATAAGACACATGGGAATATAAAAGGAAGTACTGGGATTTAATGTAGAAAATTACATTCTGTTGCCTAAAGTAAGAATGTTTTAGTTATCATTGTGGTATCGGAATCAGTATTGAGGATCGAGTCTATTCCGAAAATCAAAATCCAGCAAATGACCTAGAAAGTACACAAACTGTTGACATTAAAACCAAGCTGTATCTTATGGGAGAATGACCTTCCAGTTGGAATTGGTCTAGTTTTCCATGTCGTGTATATTACCTACTGCTTTACACTCAAATTTGAATGACTCTTTTAGGCATTATTCTTTCACTCATTTGTACATTATCAGATAGGTCAAAGTGCCATTTTTTTCCATCTATCTTATGGGAGAACGTTGTATCTTGATCTGTGAAACTGCTTTTTGATTCAGTCTAGTTTTCCTCGTTGTGGAGGTAATAATCATAAAAATGTTTGTACAGTGCTGTCCCAGATGCTCAAATCTGAAAGACATGTTTGTGCATTTTTCTTTTACTCACAAAGGTCACAAAGTGTAATCTATTAAAGTCTTTTCTACTGTCATTTTATTTAAATAATACTTGTACTATCAAATCCTATCTTTTTTTGTCATTTATATTTTATCATGAGCTGGTTAAGAAGGGGAAGATCACACCTTTTCGGGCATTCAGACGTCTACTATTTAACTTCTTCTACTGTATTTGTTGCGCAAATATAACTGAAACTCCTCTAGATTACATAAAGCTATGACAATCCTGCCAGTTCACACGCTGTTCTAGCTTTTAGACATGACTCAAAACACAAAATGCTGCAAGTTCACATTCACAAGGTTCCCGCTCAGTAGAAGGATGGTCTGCCGTCTTTGTACACGTATCTCTTTATGTAACCACAGGTGTTTCTCAAACATACCTCGCAAAACAGGAATAGATACCGGGGGATCTACCTTCCAACAGATCCGACTAGTATCTTGGCCAGGCGCCGTTGCACGCGTGTTTCCAAAGCAACGACAAGACGAGCATGCGGGGGAACGAGCCCTGTCACGGTAAATACTATAGGGACTTATCGTTCAGTGCAGGACAGACGGAACAATCACTTTTGGGGTCAATAATTTTGTACACATTTCCAGTGCTAGAACAGTCTGTCTAGCACTTATTTTCAAATGTGTTTCATGCAAAGCAATTTCGCAACCGAATAAAAAAAAATGACCCAAACGTTTCTTATTACATCGGACAAACCCTCACAACAAATCTGTCAAATGTAATACTGAGCCTGTTGTGTTTGGTCATCGTAATAAACCAGCCAAGCACAACAATCTATTTCCTGGAGGCGCAATATCACGGGGGCATTTTAGTATTGGATTTTCAAGGATTTAGGCCAGGGATCTCGTCGTCTTCGGGCCGCAAAGATTGTCCTTTAAAAACAAACAAAGATCCGGCCTCTGCCAAATCAACTGCAAAGAATCTGAAGCTTATGTCAGTGTGAAATAAATAAGGAACGGATGAAACGAACGTCTAATGTGGAAATGAGCGCGCCCCAGGAGACTGCTGTTCTAAAATAAAGAAGAGAGTTATCCTTGACTTTGGGGTGTTTTTTTGTTTGAAGGGAGATTGACAGCTGATCACGTCTTTTCTTGTCAAAGCTTAAAGCAATATTACGTAACTTTCTGGAGGTGGAACGTCACACGCGCGATGGAAACTTAAAACCATATTTTGAACCATTTTCCGTGGATATAAATACGGATTATGCCATACTGTGGAACACTACAGATAAGGAACAGCATTTCCATGGAGATAAGCGGGACATATAAGAGTCAGGTGTGTGGAGATGCAAGCCCGCTCACAGGAAGGATGCGTGTTTTTTTTTTTACGTTTTTCAGTCCAATAAAAAAACAAAACAACCTAATTTTAGTCTATTTATGGCTAAAAAGCTACGTACTGAGGCTTTAAAGTCTGAAATAACAAAATATCTCGCAATATTTATAAAAGTAAACTGATTAGTTTTTTATGAGTACAACAACTGGCCCACACTGGGATATTATATAGTGCCGTCTTAATCAATTTATACCAGATTTTACTTTAGAAAACATATTTTTGTTTTTTGTTATGGTTGTGTTTTGGAATTTTCATTTCTGATCATTTCCTCAAATCATTAAACAGGACATTTATACACAACATTACTATAAACTTGCTTCAGTAGTGGTACAATTTCAAACAATACTAAGGAAAAGATTTGATATCCAAGACCGATTCTGATACCACGATGAGGAAAGGTTCATTACTGTCTTGTGAATGTGACTTTTTTAGTATCGATACCTGCTCAAATGAGTATGTCTAGTTTCGACACTATTTTAGCACCGATTATTATCTGATTTTCGATACTTTTACAGCCCTGTTCAGTATGAGACTAATCAAAATGACCTGCCTCTTCCCTGTGTCTTCATTGAGTGTATTTGCTAATGTGTTTTTCCTGTTGATTTGCAGTGGATGAAGGAGATGTGGCGCTCTGATGCTTGTTATGGTAATTATGGAGTCGATGGGTCCACCTGCTCCTTCTTCATCTATCTCAGTGAGGTGAGTGCTACAAGCTAACATGCTCATGTGCTAGCTCTAAATATAGAACCAGTGTATAAGGGAGTGTGGACAGTAATGAAGACAGAGTGGATTATATAAAATGTGTTAGATTAATGACAAATACTTGGTGTTTTTTTTTTCAGATAAACGTATGACTTGTAAACAAATTATAAACGGATAAAATCATCCCAAAAAATCACACTGTGTAAGTCCAGTGAAAGTCCATATTTAAGTCCAGTTAAAGTCCAGTTAAAGTCCATGTTGAAGTCCATGTTGAAGTCCATGTTGAAGTCCATGTTGAAGTCCATGTTGAAGTCCAGTTAAAGTCCAGTTAAAGTCCAGTTAAAGTCCAGTTAAAGTCCAGTTAAAGTCCAGTTAAAGTCCAGTTAAAGTCCATCTTTA
Organism: Periophthalmus magnuspinnatus; assembly: GCF_009829125.3. Classification (NCBI taxonomy): domain Eukaryota; kingdom Metazoa; phylum Chordata; class Actinopteri; order Gobiiformes; family Gobiidae; genus Periophthalmus; species Periophthalmus magnuspinnatus. Next base: position 13,410,959 of record NC_047127.1, on the reverse strand, counting down.
AGTCCATCTTTAAGTCCATCTTTAAGTCCATCTTTAAGTCCATCTTTAAGTCCATCTTTAAGTCCATCTTTAAGTCCATCTTTAAGTCCATCTTTAAGTCCATCTTATTTCTAACTTAGACATAGTTTAGTCCAAATCTAGTCCTGGTATTAACCCTGAGCCTTACTACATGTGTTTTACCTTCAACTTGTGGTTATCTTTTTTCTAGTGAAGCTCTTGCTACTTGACATCTGTTTACCTAGATAAAGTTATTGCTTTGCCAAGAGTATTGTACAGAATTGCATTAAGCTTATCTATCTCCATGGACACGAGCAGGCCAACTTGTAGGTCAGGTCTGTGGAGAATGTATAATTTCCAAGGTGCTATCGAGCAATAAAAACGCCTGACAGTGAATAAATACATTCTGAATTAATAGTTGCGTAGTGCACCTTTTAATCCAACATAATTCATCATATATATACAATGAATATATAGTTGTAAAATGAACATGCCTGCTCTGACACTTGTGACCGACTTCTTATCCTGCGTGAGTGATGACAACACAGAAACACCGAGCTCTGCATTTAACACAACCACACTGCGGCTCTGAAGCACAATGAGTCAACAGAACAAGTCATCTGAGGTACTTGTTAAATAGATAATGTAACGATGCAGGAGATGTACAACTCCTGCCCTCCTGCTCCTACTCCACCTCCTCCTCCTCCTCCTCCTCCACTCACTTCTTGTCTATAGCTGATGTTCATGTATTATTGACACGGCAACATATAAGCGCTTTACTGTTACCACGGCGAGGCTTTCACTTCAGGTTTTATTTTTGAACATTGCCAAAGGTCTTAACATCGATCATATTAATATTTATAGCCGCAGACTGGTAAACCTCATGGATTATTTTTTTTATTTGATGGAGAATATAATGGCTAAAGGCACTTCTGTCCTGTGGCTTTTTTGGGTCAACTGCCCAACTCCTGTAGCATGTGTTCGGATTATAATTATTATTTTTTTACACTATGCAACTTTTCTGGTATTGGTCTACACTTGCTTGTCTCCATGGAGATGTTATTGCATTGCATGGAATGTTTCACAGTATGGCATTAAGCCGATTTCCATAGAGACAAGCAGGTGACTCCAGCAGACCAAGTTACAGGTCAGATCTATGGAGAAACAACCCATGCTCAAAGTAAGAATGCAGGATTTTCTCTTTATTTTTGTGCAACGTAACTGAGTAAATGCAAGATTGAAGATACTTTGATGACATGAGCAATAATATCTCCATGGTGACAAGCAGGTGGCAAATTTCCTCACCAGAAAAGTTACATAGTGCACCTTTAAAAAGCCACAAAATATCTAAACATTGCAACATTCAACCACTTCAGCTGTAACTACTTTTAATGGCGATCGGCTCAAAACTGTCCACAATGAACTGTATTTCCTAATAAATAAATAGTGTGTATTACGTCAGATGCCCTCCCTGTCCATTTATCAAGACTTGGGACTAGCACAAAGACGAAAATTGGACAGTTGCACATTTCAGCGCTGGTTTTATTTGCTCAGTCTAAAGTAAAATTGTCGTTATAAAGCCATTCTTTTCAAACAGATATATACCTTTTGTGCCACAAAAGGAGTAATGTTATTTTCCTCACTGCGTAAAACTTTGTAAAGTGTTTGGGGCTTTTGAGTGGTCAGTTGTGTGGCATGAATATTGTATATGAACTGAAAGCTTTGCAGTTCAGATGGGATCCAGCGGGGAGGCTCTGTGCGCGAGTATAGGACGGGAAATGGAGGTATACGGACAACAGAGGGACCCATTAGGAGACTTTAGTCCACACTGACCTCGATACGACACTTATAAAACAAACATGTCAACAATCTCACATAGAAACCAGCCATAAATAAGACTGCACAGAAGAGGAACATGTGTGAAAGCTACTGTTGAATGTTGCACAAACTGTAGTTATTAGTTATTGTTTGACAGTGATTTTAATTGAGCCGAAGTACAAGTCCTTATAAGACTGAAAACCGTATCCAAAAATCTTATCCAAAAAGATCCTGCGAGTGGAATATATTGGTACATCTGCTTTTATGAGTTCTATGTTTTCCTCATCACACATTTTTAAAACTCAGAATATAACTGAAAAAAATACGACCTGGACAATACAGCTGTTAAAAAAATACAGCCTAAAATGTCAGAAATAAAGATGCACTATGTAACTTTGCGTGCTTGTCCCTGTAGCGATCTTATTGGCTTATCTGGAATGCTCCACAGTAAGGCATTAAGCTGGATGACCGATGCCAACAAGCCAAGTTACGAGTCAAAGCTGTGGAGAGGCAAGAATGTAATATTTTGAAAGGTTTTTTTTAGCTACAAAAACATTTTTAATTAAATCGATGCAAGATAAAGGGCATTTAAGTCTCTACTGTGGAACATTATGAGCAACAGCAATGACATCTCTATCGGACAAGCAGGTAGCAGAGCCTCCATCCAGAAAAGTTACATAGTGCACCTTTTAAGCATGTTATTTTCTCTAGTTTTGATAGCACATATTGACAGGACATTCACTGCAAATATTTAGTGGATCAACGTCATATGATTGAAATATAAAGTCCAAAAATGTATTTAAAAAACCCCAAAACAAACATATTTTTTTGGTAATAATTTAGTTCAGATGCCTCGTTTGAAACCTCACAGCTGTCTGCTCTCCTCTCGTCACATGACCACACGGTTGCCATAGCGACATGCATGTATTTTTTTTGTGTGAAGCAGCTGCAGCGAGAACAACTCCTTATGCAACAAAAACCTCATGGACTTTTCAGAGGGTTTTCATAATGGTAATACAGTGTCATCTGCAGCAAGTCATGAGACAAGATGCTACTCAACTTCTGGGATTTCGGCTCAGTTTGAGGGCGTATTGTTGTGTAGTTAGTGCTGGATACAAAAGGGACTGTGAAAAAAAAACATAGGCATAAAAATAGGTTCACTTGTCATTTTAGTTAGATAAAAAATATGAATAATAACAGATAAACCAGGTCCAATGGTAACTCCCTCAGATCTACATACTGGTAATGTAATAACTCAACATGATACATCATCAGAGGGAAATCAGATTACTCAAATCAGATTTCGCTGTTATGAACAACCAGACAACTACAGAAATCGGATAATCTTTTCTTCTGTTTCATGTTTTAAAGGTGGAGAATTGGTGTCCTCGTCTGCCTTGGAGACTCAAGATCCTGAACGAGGAGTCGGACCGGAGGGCACAGGTAAAGAAAAGCAGTTTAGTCAATAAAATAAACACAATGGACACTTGTATTTAGCCTGACCGTTTAGAAATAAGACGACATTCTCACTCCTAAAACAAATGGATTAGTAATGACGTCCAAGTGTCATGTACACAACTCCCATTAAGCATCAAGTACCATCACTATTGTCATGTAAATCTGATTAAGACTAATTATTTCCGGTTGGATAGACAGAGCCAGAGCAAAATGATCATTAATATACATCTACTGTAAAACTGATTTAATAGTGTTAAAAATGCGCCAATATTGCATCCTTAGTTTCAGTATCTTCTATTTGTGCAGTAAAGTGTAACATTTTTATGATCCCTTGATGGAAAAGGCTTTAAAAGATGTATTTGTTTGCAGCCAGTTATATGTACTGTGTCAGTGCCTTGGTGGAGGTCTAAGCTAAAGATAATTTGTTTTTGTTCTATGTAGGTTTCTAGGCCTTTTGTTCTTTAGTCGATTAATCGGTCAGCAGTGACTTAGATGACCAAAATATGTATTAGTTGATTTAGATGGGACAACAGCAGAAACGAGAACTGAGTAAGTTAGCTAAAGATTTAGTGTTTTTTTTGGTATTTATATGTAAAAACGCAGATTAAACTGTTTTTATAAATACGTTTCCTAGTACTTTTCTTCTACATCAATAGCTATTTCTGCATGAACTCCTCCTGCAGGTGTTGTCTCGTGAGTCACTTTAGATCAAATACACAGAAATACGTTAAATAGTTTTGAAAGCTTTTGCCACGCTCCCTTTTTAGTCAACCAGTCGACCTGCAGGACATGTCTTTTCACTATCTACAGCTCTACTTTTATGACGGGCAAAGAGTCAGCCGTTATCCAACTGTTTGCCGAGCCCTCGTGTGTCTCTTCTGTTCGGGTGTGGCGCGTCTCCTCGTCATCACCGCTTTACACTATCGTCAATAGCGTGCGCGCGGTGCTGTCACTGGTTTGAAGTTAAATACTTTTGTGACCTCTGTTTATTTGGCAAACATTGCACCACCAGAACAGCTTCACACCGGGCTGCACGGGATCTCAAATGAATCAGAACTCCAATGTGAATGGTCTGTTGTGAAATCACCAAAGTGCAGTTAATTTGATTTTAGAGAAGAAGCTTTTATCTAAAACATATGAACCCTGTAGTTTCGACCGCTTCAAACATGCTCTGAAACACATTTATTAGTTTATTACTTCATATATCAAGTCTTCTCTCAAACGTTACTGATTCTGGACATTAGAACGTGCTCCTGAAAACACTATTCGCAAATCAAACTATAATCACTATAAACTTTGATGTTCAAGCACCCTTTCCATGGTTATGTTTACAGATGATTCGTGGAGTAAATGTTTTGCCGTGGCATTTGTTCTGAGACGAGATGTAGAGACACGTTACACGCGACAGAGGAACGCTGCGGAGTCATGTTATTATTTCAGCTAATTTGGTGCTCAATCTTGGATGCTAACTCGATAGCTTACACCAGATGTGGCTGCTAACTGTTTGTCAAAGAGGAAGTCTGTGGCCCGCGGGAGCAGTGTCCTCTCCTCCTCCTCTCTACTCCACCCTTTCCTTCACTCCTCGCTTTCTTTCCCTCTCCTCCCTCCTCCGTCTTTACTCTGTTCGTTCTGTCCCTCTCTCTATATCCTCTCTCGCTCTCTTTGTCCTTAACTGCTCTTTCTGTCCCTCTTTCTCCCTCTTTCTTTATCTTTCTTCGCTCTCTGTCTCTCTATCCCTTCATTCTCCATTTTCTCCTCTGTCCTCCCTCTCTTTACCTCCTTCCCCATCTCTTTCCCTCCACTTTTTTTCTTTCTCCTCTCTCCCCTCCCGCTCTCCTTTAACCTTGCCTCTCTTTCCTTTCTCTCCTCTCTCTCTCCTTCAACCTCAGCTCTCTCTCCTCTCTCCTCCCTCTCTCCTTTAACCTCACCTCTCTCCTCTCTCCCCTCCCCCTCTCCTTTAACCTCGCCTCTCTCCCCTCTCTCTCCTTCAACCTCACCTCTATCTCCTCTCTCTCCTCCCTCTCTCCTTCAACCTCACCTCTCTCCTCCCTCTCTCCTTCAACCTCACCTCTCTCTCCTCTCCCGCCTCCCTCTCTCTTTCAAACTCTCCTCTCTGCCCTCCCTCTCTCCTTCACCCCCATCTCTTTCTCCTCCTTCTGTCCCTCAGTCTCCCTCCCTGTCTCTCCTCTGTCTCTTCTCTTCTCCCTCACTTTATCCCCCCTTTCTCTCTTTACATCTCTCTTTTTGTCCTCCATCCCTCTCTGTACCTCTCCTCCTCTCTCCTCTTCTTCCTCCCGTCACTCCCTCTCTCTCATCCTTGCTTTCTCTCTACTTGATCCCTGTCTCTGCCTCTCTTCTCCTCCTCTTTCCTCCCCCTCTCCCTCCCTCTCTCCACGCTGCTGTTGGCTCTGTATAAATCTCTCGTTCTGGTCCTCTGGCCTGATGTGACCACAGCTCTGGCTCAGATGTGTTTGACAGGCGTTCCACATTTTAATTCCTGCCTGATTTTAAATGGCCGAGTCTGTTCAGTGATTTCTTGTCGTCGCGGTGAGGGATGCTAATGCTAATGCTACGCTACAGCCTTGTTTCATCGCGTTAGCGGCTCGTAACAGCACAGCGCTTTGGGCTGCTGTCGGTTTCCTCTGCCTGTCCCTTTCTATCTTTCTCTGCCTCTCCACGATTCTTTCTATCTGTTTATCTTCCTTCTCTCTGTCCATTTATCTCGTCTTTTCTCTCATTTTGCTTTAAACCCCCCATTCACTCACTCTTTCCCATCTATCTAAGCTCTCCTATCTCCCCGAACTCTACCTCTCTATTCTATCCCTTGTTGTCTATCTATTTATTAGCCTCCATTTCCACTTAAGTCTCTTCTTCCTCCTCTATTTCTGATTCTTCCTCTCTCTCCTCTTTTTCTCTCCACCTCCATCTTTCTCCTCCTCCTCTCCATCCACAATTCCTCTCACTCCCTCTCTGTCGCTCCTATTCTTTAGCTTCTCTCTCCCGTTCCCCTCTATCTCTTTAACTGTTCCCGCTCCCTATCCATCCATCCATCCATCTATTCACCGCTCTCGTTCTTTTTACCCCCGTCTCTCTCAGTCACACTCTCTCTCTGCCCCTTTCTTCCTATTTATCGATCTAGTCTCTCCTTTCTCCACAATTCCCCTTCCCATGCCCCCTATCTATCCGTCTATCTATCTATTTATCCAACCTATCTATTTGTCGCTTTCTTCCCTCTCAACAGTTCCTCTCTCCTTCTGCTGTCCTTTCCCCACTCTCCTTCTCTTCCCCTTCTCTCTCTCACCCTCCCTGTCTCTTCTGTCCTTTACGTCACCCTCGCTCTCTCTCCCGCGGTCTCTTACCCCTGTCCCTTTTTTCCCCTCTCTCTGTCTCTTACCCTCTCTCCCTCTGTCTCTCCTCCTCTCTCCCTCCTCCCCTCCTCTTCCCTTCCTCCCTCTATCTCTCTCCCTCTCTCCTGACTGCAGTGCACAGGCTCGTCCTTGGAAAATCCTCATGTTTTTTGTGTGTTTAATATTGCAGACCTTGTGTATTTGAATAGTATATTTCTCAATATTGGCGCATCGGCTCAGTCCATAATATTTGTGTAAGGTACAAACATGGGCCTTTTTTCGCACAACTTACTTCTCAAACTATAGCGCTAGAACAAGCTGGTGGTATTTTTTATTTTCACTTTTAAAATTTATTTAAATCAATTTCATTAATCATACAGTCCCGCTTAAGTAGTGTCCTTTTTTATCTCGTTTTGACCCAGTTACTTCAATTCTAGTACAGTTTTAGTCCATACTTGTCCTGGTTTGAGCTTGGTTTAGTCCTAATTTAGTCTTGGTTTGGTCCTGTTTTAGCCCTGGTTCCAGTTAAGTCCCGATTTTAAAGAGTAAACATACCCTTCACTATGTCCATGCATTGGCGGTTCTTGGAAACTCTTGGAAAATATATAATAATATTGACTAATAACGTGGCCAGTGTTTCTGTGTTGGGTAATTATCCAAAGACATGCATAACACTCCCCTCCCTAAAATGCCCATTGGTAAAAAATGCCCTCATTGTTTCCCCTATAACATTAAGTCAACTATTAAATCTATAGAGCATGGCCTTGTTTACAGTCTAATCCAGGCTGTAAATGAGGTATTTGCAGTAAATAGCCTCCAGTTTGTGTTTCCATATTAAACATTTACAATATGCACCTTGATGTTTATGTCCCGTGGTTAAATCTCAAGAGTTTGTTGTTTGTACAATGACATTTTACTGTAGCTTCTCTCCAGATGTTAAACACATAAACACAACAACAAGGATAAGCTCTTCAAGTTTAGTACAGACAAGTTTTACAATGAAAAAGGTAACAGTGTAATACATAGAGAGGAAAATGGCCAAGTAAAGCAGTACTAAACCAGGAATAGTTTGGTACTGCTGCAATTTGGCTGTTGTGTCCTTGGGCAAGACATTTTCCCACTTTGCCTATCTATGAATATGGTGTGTGTCCAAAAAGGGCTATCAATCCAGTGCAGTTTTCTTAATAAATGTATTGTAATGTATTTCATTCTATTGGAAAAGCTCCTGAAGCTGTTGAGACTGTAAAATATAATCTAACATATTATACAAATTAACATATTATTAACTCTTTTCATCCAATCAGGCACATTGTTACTCAGAATTATGGGAAGACAAATGCCTGACACGATCTGAAACACCTGATTCTCTGTCATGGTGCATTTTTAAGATGACAACAGGGCAAACAGCAGAGATTGGACCACTATAAGGAACACCTGCATGACACTATCCCACAGATATGTTTGTGTGTAAAGGCACGTGCAGACAGGACGCTCAGAATCACTTTCATGTGTATGTGGCTGCGCGGCACAAGGGCACACTAGTGTACCGCCAGGAAGAGCAGAAGTTTACCACCTTCTTTCAACTTAGAGGCACTTAAGCTCATCCGGTCATAGAGCCCGAAATGTCCTGAAATGTCCCCAAAGCGGAACAGGGCTTCATTTTACAAAGTGAACAAGACAGAGCTGTTGTGATCTGACTCCAAGAGGATTAGGACTCTTAGACATAATGTTAAACCTACAAAACTTCCCCTCTTCCTTGTCTGTTTGCATGTCCCCACTCTGGGTCTACTCCTCCTCGCTGTCCCCTCTGCTGTCCCCTCTGCTGTCCCCTCTGCTGTCCCCTCTGCTGTCCCCTTTGCTGTCCCCTTTGCTGTCCCCTTTGCTGTCCCCTCTGCTGTCCCCTCTGCTGTCCCCTCTGCTGTCCCCTCTGCTGTCCCCTCTGCTGTCCCCTCTGCTTTTGGTAAGTACTGGTACTGGAAAACATATATTTGTTCAGTTCCTTGGCTTTAAATCAGCCCATACATAGAGCACACTGATGTATCAGCAGCACAGGTGCTCACGCATCACGACTGTTCTCTCCACAAACGAATGGCACAAACAACACCCATGTTTTAACATAGTCCTACATGTGTCCACACACAGCACAGTTTATCACCTTATCTGTAAAACAGAGGAGCAGAACACCATGAAATCACATCAAGTCTCCAGTGCGGGGCCTTTACAGAGTCCCAGAGTCAAAGTGTGTAGTAATAATCTGCAGTGTTCTCATAAAGCTGAAGCCAAACACATAATATGAACCAAACGCCGCCAAAATCCTCCTCCTCCTCAGTCCTGGTAAAAGTGTAATTCTCAAGTAAATGTGGTGAAGTAAAAATCCAGTGTGGAGCGTGCATCCACACATGTATGCATGAAGATGCAGCCAAACGAGTCCACGTAAAGTTGGCCATAATCCTCCTCTGCTCAGGTAACTGTGTAATAAAAGACTAAACAAAAAACACGTGCTCTGCAGCGCTGCCTTTGATCTACAGTGCTGTATGTGTGAGTCCACATGAGGAGCAGCGTGCAGCTCTGGTTTATTTGCACTTTATATCAAGTTATAACTGAACATAGTATAGTCTGTGATTTAAAATATGAATTAACATAGTTATAATGTAATTCAGAGATTAAAAAATATTTCCTCAAACTCAAAATGTTCAGTAACTTCAGTAAGAGTTTGTAATTTTTTGTTTTTGTAGGCAGAGGTCCGGACGAGTTTCGATGAGCTGTACCGCGTCATGTCTCAGAGGGAGGAGTTTCGCTGGATGATGCTGAGGATCAAACGAATGGCCGAGCCCTGGGTCAGCGCCATCCGCTCTCTGGCCCACAAACAGAACCTGACCAAGAGGCGACGCAAGAAGGTGGGTACTACAGGGGCTCAAAGATACATCACAATAATGTACATTTCATTTCACTAAACACAATTAACATATTTAACTAAAAAAACTTGCCTATTTTTCTGTTTTGTTTTTATTTTGGTAAAGCTTATCATTTAACTTCCTGATTGAACAGAGCCAGCAGATGTGACATATGTATAGGTAATTATTAAATGAAGGTTTAAACTGAGAATTTTGGATGGAGTGCTCAGTGGTGACAGATGCAGATTCTGTTGTAGAACTCAGCGCTACTTCCTGTATTTTTGTACTTTTCTTAAGTTCCACTTTTTGTACTTTTCTTATCAATTGTTTATTAGGCAATTAGGTTTAGGTTTATAGGCAATAACACAACGTTGGTTCAGTGTTTGCAATCGACTTCCTGGTTACGCCACTTAAACACCCTGGCATTTGCGTGATATTTGGACCGGACGCCTCGATGAACATGTGTGATATAAACATAGACATAAAGGAGGAGGAGGTTTCAGTTTTACAGTAAACTGTTACTGTTTGTTACTATCAAGTACACAGTCCAAACAAGGCAAGACAACACAAAAAGTTCAATTGTTTTAGTTGTATTGATCCAATGAGGTTATCTTTTACCATATAGAATCAGTATGACGTCCAAATTTGAAACGTAAAATGCCTAAAACCCTAAACCTAACCCCATATTAATTGATGATGATAATAATAATAATAATTACATAAATAAATAAATTCATAACTAATCTAAATAAAATAAATAATCAAAATAATAATCAAAATAAATAAATAAATAATAATCTAAATAAATAAATAAAATGTAATAAATAATAATCTAAATAATTATATAAAATAAATAAATCATAATCTAAATAAATATATAAAATTAATAAATCATATCTAAATAAATAATATTATACTATTTTATAAGTATCAACACTGTATAAAATTACATTAATAAGACAGTAGAAGTCAACATAAATTTTAGAGTTTGGGGTATAGTATAGTATAGTATATATAGGTATAGTATAGTATAATAGGTCCTTGCATGTATTCAATTACAGCTTTTTCCGTAGTATCAAAATAGAGTTTTAAATCTTTAGCATCGTGACAACACTACAGTTTGTGACACGAGCCCCTTAATGTGTAATCTTAACTGCGCCATCAAATCATCTCAAGACGTTTATTATTAGCAACAAAACTTTACATTTCCATATATCGTTTTACTTTATACGGCCTTATACTGAACTCCAGCCAAGGTAATAACGACCATAACCATTAACTACCTTGAGAAAACCCAACACTTAACGTCTTTATAGATATATGATGAAGGGCTTTTGTCACTCTAATCGTATTTGGGCGTCTTCCAAGCGGAGGTAAGGATGCCCCAATGGGACAAACGTGGCATGGATTTCGCGTTATTCCGTGTCTGTAGTACTTTCTCTATATCTGCTGAATAATGAGCGGCTGCTTCGCCCTGCTTGTGAATAATTCAGAACCCGCGACACCACAAGGCAGAGGAAATGAACAGGGCCTTGTATCTATCCATCTCTGTCTAATTTAACCTTTCACTGTCGAACAAGCACAGCATAAGCCTGGATGCATGGTTTTTATTTCCATATCTGATATTTTGTCTATATTCTCAAAAGGATACGTGTCAAGTGCCAGCTATAGAAATCGTTGTCACCTTCAAACAAGCGCTTGCATTTGTTCTGCGCTCTGTGGGACGTTGTGTTCCCATTTCAAATAAATCATAACTCCAGCTCTTTACTGTTTTTGCACCACCTTCGCACATTGTTCCCGTCGGATTTTAGGTATTTGGACAATGTTGCAGCACAATTCAGTACGAGACACAAGTGAGGGTAAAAAATATCTTTTTTCGCCACTTCCGAGCCTGGAGAAATGGCAACAGTTGTATCAGAACAGGCCTGATGGTTGTGTATATCTAAAATAGGAGAAGTCCAAAGGGAAGAAGGTTATTGCTTTGTGTCCTGTAGCATGATTGTTAAATACATTCAAGCGCAATGCAAATGTTGGCAAATCTGTAAAGACTGCTTCTAACAATGTATGCTGCCACTGTGTCCTTGGGCAAAATACTTTCATCTGCATACACTGATTTTTAGTGCCTGTGTTGATAATGTGTGAATGTTATCTTAAAGGCGTTTTTTGTTTTGTTTTTGGTTTTTTTACCTGATTTTTTTTTTTCTTATTTATTATTTATATTTTTTCTTATTTTCTTATTTCTTTTTTCTTATTTTATTATCATCTTATTTTATTTAAAAAAAAAATCTAATTTATTCTATAGTTATCCTTCACTTTACTAATGCAATCCTAACATCCTAGTTATTCACCACGATGTGTTTATAAGTGCTTTTCCGAGTTTTCAAAGGCCAGAGAGTTTGGCCATCACGGTAATGCTAACAACAACTAGCATGCTAACAGCAGACCAGCATTACTTCCTGGTCCTCTAACAATTATATGCATGTTCTGGGCCAAAATAAATGTTACTTTATTATATGAAAAACATGTTGAATATTAATCTTTGCTTTTGCTGCTGCTCTATCTCGACTTTTAACAGTTACGTCTCGGTTTGGACAGAGGCATAACTCTTTCCACAGTGCTTTCTGGCAAAGGAATATAGCTGGAAACTAGCCTCTTAATATGCACTGTTCTTGTTATAAATAAATTAAATAAATGCTTTGAGACTTGAGTGACCAAGGAGGGAAAAGCTCCAAATAAAACTGACCTTTTACAACTTTTTTACCATCCAAAATTGGCCTGTAAAATCGTAACACTAACTAACTACACCTGTGTCTTGCATAATCCTTCCATTTAATAATATTTTTGGACTTTTGTTCTCTCTCATCCATTAGATCCTGGTCCACCTGGGGCTCCTGACCAAAGAGTCGGGCTTTAAGATTGCGGAGAACGCCTTTAGTGGGGGTCCTTTGGGTGAGCTGGTGCAGTGGAGCGACCTCATCACCACCCTGTATCTGCTCGGCCACGACGTGCGCATCTCCGCCTCCATCGCAGAGCTCAAAGAGTGAGTGACTGACCAGATACATCCCTCTCCATCAGCCATGATCCTAAAATCTTTTATGGTGACCTGATTTATGTAGCTGCCCATGTGTATGAGACCAGGACTAAACCAGCACTAAACCAGGGCTAAACCAGGGCTAAACCAGGGCTAAACCAGGGCTAAACCAGGGCTAAACCAGGGCTAAACCAGGGCTAAACCAGGACTAAACCAGGGCTAAACCAGGGCTAAACCAGGGCTAAACCAGGACTAAACCAGGACTAAACCAGGACTAAACCAGGGCTAAACCAGGGCTAAACCAGGGCTAAACCAGGGCTAAACCAGGACTAAACCAGGGCTAAACCAGGGCTAAACCAGGGCTAAACCAGGGCTAAACCAGGACTAAACCAGGACTAAACCAGGACTAAACCAGGGCTAAACCAGGGCTAAACCAGGACTAAACCAGGGCTAAACCAGGGCTAAACCAGGGCTAAACCAGGGCTAAACCAGGGCTAAACCAGGGCTAAACCAGGGCTAAACCAGGGCTAAACCAGGGCTAAACCAGGGCTAAACCAGGGCTAAACCAGGGCTAAACCAGGGCTAAACCAGGGCTAAACCAGGGCTAAACCAGGGCTAAACCAGGGCTAAACCAGGGCTAAACCAGGGCTAAACCAGGGCTAAACCAGGGCGAAACCTTATTTCAAGGTTAATGTACTTTTTATTTTGCACTTGATTGCAATGATCTACCCATCTACAAAGCTTGCTTACTTGGGTTTAATTGTTCATGTTTCATGAGTTCTGAGTCTGAAATATTTTTGTGCAGGATCATGCGTAAGGTGATGGGAAACAAGTCCAGTTGTCCCACTCAAGGAGACAAAATCGTGGAGCTCATCTACATCGACATAGTGGGACTAACACAGTTTAAGAAGACACTCGGTCCGTCCTGGGTCCACTACCAGTAAGTGACCTTCCGTACCTAAAACATGCCTGCACAATAAATCAGGAGGACGGCTCTATCACAAAAGAAAGTCAAGTTCAGTCTGGACCGATGTTTTAACAGATACTTCTTAGTGTAAACAGCTGGATGTGTTAGGTTCAGTGTCATCAGCTCCTCCCCTCAGACAGATATAAAACAATGACTTACAAAACCCTGTCAGAACTGATAAAACCACAGGGATTAGTGATGAAACGTATTCGCTTTTAAAATCTTTTGTTCAGCTAACAGAATTCAATTTACTTTTGCAACTCCTAAAAATATAAATTATGTAGTACGCATTAGTCACAATTAAACTGCACACACACACAGAGCAGTCACAATATTATCCTACAACTATGAATGTCTTATCTTATATGAGATTTAAAGTCTCAAATACCGATCACACACTTCATTAGACTTCAGCATTAAAGGTGCACTATGTAACCTTTCTGGGGCTGAAGCCATTGTGCTGTGTGTCTGTGTACACTGGTGTATGAATGTGCGTGTGAATGGGTGAGTGGTTCCTTGATGTAAAGCCTTTTGAGTGCCTTGAAAGTGGAAAAGCGCTATATAAAAATGCGATTTACCAAAAACTTGGCCACTTAAAATTGATTGACATTCCTATTATTCATAAAATGCACCAATTTGCAGCCAACTGTAATAAAATGTGATTAATAATCTTTCATTCTCCAATACAAATGCGCTCAACAAAAATGCTAATAATGAAAAAGAATGGTGACGTTGTAGTTGAGTTAACCTCTCAGTCCTAGCGTACCTTTATCTGTTGTAATGATGCATTCACTGTCCAGTTGACCTTACGCTGCCCCTTGCTTCTGTTACCGACTACACACTAGGCCTTCCTGGTTTTTGTTTTCATTTTTGTTTCTAAGCAGGAAAGAAAAGGAACAATACGCCTACCCAGTCTACCCAGTCTTCCCGTTCCTTAGACTTGTCACCAGTTTTTCTTTGGAAGACCGTCAGTTGTAGGAAGTTGGGAAGTTGTTTCATTTGTAACATAATGCAATGTCCAGGTGCTATTTTTATGCATTTTCCTTTCTGCCATTGTCAAAGCCAAGGCCAATGCATTTCCCAGGTCATGGTTGAGATCTCAGCTAAATTAGACCTTGTTTGTAGAAAGTTTTCGTTTGGAATTGTTCTTAGCTCTTTCTTTGCAGTGGCTTAGGTCACGGTTCAGACCTGGTTTACTACTTTAGTTCCTGGTTTAAACCTGGTATAGAAGTGGTTTAGACCCTGGTTTGGTCCTGGCTTAGTTCTAGTTTAGGTCTGCCTTAGGTTTTGGTTTTGACCTCTCTAAGAACTTTCTAAAATCTTGTTTCAGACCTGGTTTAGTACTGTCTTAGATTCTGATTTAAACCCAAAAAACAACTGAGTGGTTTAGAGCTGGTTTAGACTCGATTGAGACCTGGTTTAGTACTGATTTAGAGGTGGCTGAAACACTGATTTGGATCCTGGTTTAGACCTAATTAAGAGCTGGTTTAGATCTGGGGTTAGACCTGTTGCAACATCCATAGCCCCAGTATTTTCTGATGGATGCTCGAATTCAAAAATGTAAGAAACTTTCCATTCACTTTTTGATTTTATTTGCAAACGACTGTACTGTACTGTACTGTAACGACTGTATCATGATACTTAAGCATTTTACAGTGGACCCTTGCTTTCCCATTGTTGAATCTAAGCGCTCAGATCCATCTAAACACTTCCACAGCACCTCCTCCAGGACGCCCTCCATCCATTTTCTGGCTGTTATTTCCGCTCCCGGTCCCCCTCTCCCAAAGTCTCTTATTATGTTTGTCTTCAATTGCCTTTGTTGCCTTAAACCACCGAAATCCCCCTATTCCCCGTGCAAAGCCATCCCAATCTTCTCGAGGTTTTATTTTTCACATTGAGAAGAAGCCCCACGGACATATTCCCTTATCCTGTTTCTCATACATCCAACTTTTAGCAAAATGTGTTAGCACCAGTTCTGTTGAAGTCTTGGCTTTAGTCACATTGTGTAAATAGAAAAATAAAACAACCTGAATCTAGGCCTGTCATGACAACACTTTTTGAAGCACTATATAACGATAATATTGAAACTTTATGTCGCTGACACAAGACACTGAACCTAAAATAATAAGTGGTCATTTTAAAATCATATTTGCAGTAGTTTTTGGATACTACAACTATGATTAAATTCTTAAAACCTGATGTCAAAGTCTAACTGCCTGTTAATATCTTTGAAACAAGTGCACGATGTCGCCTTCTCATCTCCATGTAGAGATGTTACCACTTTACCCGCAACGTTCAACAAAATGGCATTAAAAGTTTATCTAGCTCCGTCGCGACAACCCCGCCAGGTGAAGTTACAGGTCACATCTGTGGAAAACCGAGGTGCCTGCCATAAAAACGCTGTACGTCATTGTGTTTTTGCAGAATAAAAACAGTTCAGTGGTAGAATAAATGTCCAATTGATGTGTTTAATTTCATACTGTGTAGCATTCCTGGCAAAGCAATAGCATCCCTACGGAGACAAGCGCGTACCACACCCCCAGCGTAAAAGTTACACAGCGTACCTTTATTTAACAGTATTTGAACACTTAATATTGCATTATTTTTGCGATCGCTTGCAGATAATGACATATAGTATCAGTCTATTATGTTTTTCCGTCTTGTATAATTAGCGTCTATAGCTTTTTGCAGCGTAAACTCTCGCCGCCTTATTTGTATGGGACATGCTCGGCGCTTTGTTTTTCGAGGCTGTTAACTCTCGTCTGAGTTGCCTCATTGTTCCATCGCATTTAATCCTTTCATGCTCAAACATAATTGGGTTGAGGCGCCGCACTTTTATCTGCATTAGCGAAGCACCAGAAATATGTCAGGAGTATTCCACTAGCACAGTTTACAGCGCTAGTACTCACACGGGCTGCAAATGAATCAAGTATGTAGGTTACGTAGTTGTCAAAAGCGTTTAAAATGTGATATTAATTGATACTGAAACGATTGAAAGTAGATAGTCGTTTGAGCAGGTGTCAATAATAAAAATAATAATAACCATCATCCGTTCAACCATATATATTATAAACAGCAAATCTGAAGCTATTCTCACTCAACGTCATTAAAATACAATAACTGCATTTGATTTAAATACAGTTGATTGCTGAAGTTGCTTCTCTATTATAAAAGATGAGAGAACTTCTGTTTTTCATTACCACATATGACATTTCATGGTTCAAGGTGTTTCGCCACAGCCTTTCACCTCTTTTTTGTTGTTTCCTCTTTCTAAATGTGTCAGCTTGCTCACAGTTTCTTCTGAATAAATTAGCGGTACATGTGTTAAACTTAATTATCTCAAAAGACCATTTCGGAGGGACAATATCACTCATAAAATTCATTAGGCAGTAGCAAGTCCAATAAGATTTTTATAGCTACAAATTTGCTGGTGCTATTTCGGGAAACTAGGGAAATCTCCTAATAACGCACTTTCATTCTGCGTGGGCTAAAAATCAGATGCTAAAACTAGTATCAAAACTAGACATTTGTTTGAACAGGAATTGAAACTAAAAACGCCACTTTCACAGGACAGAAATGAACCTTTCCAGAATAGCTTTAGAATGATGTTGAGCTGTGTCAGAACAAGTATAAGACACATCGAGTCTATTCATTGGTATCGAAATTGAGTTTGAAATGTTAGTATCGTCACAACACTAATGGCTAATACACCGCTGCATTTCGTATCTCTCACAATTGATTTAAAATGTAATTAGCTCAAATATAAGGACCGTATTAAAGCCGTTTTTGCATAAACCTGGTTATCAGTTGTGCGTGTGTGATCCCATCTGCTTTGTCTCAATCTCGTACAGAAAGATTCTTCTTCTCTGGAAAGATTCTTACACTTTTCATAACGGTTAACTAATAGGACATCTGGGAATATTTTGGCTGTTCAGTGTAAGATTCAGAGGACTTGAAGGCTAACAGGATATGAAATGCAAATGGATTTTTGTTCCTTGGAAGTTGGTTAAGGTTGAGTTGAAGCATCTCAAATCTCAAAGTGCTGTTTTAATGTGTTTTCCTTTCTACCATTGTCAAACCATCACGGCTCTGGAAATATGTGACCGCCACAGTTTTCCTGGTCCTGGTTTAGATCTGGACTAGACCTGGTTAAGATCTTCGCTTGGAATATCTATAGATGTAATTTAGAGCTGGTTTTCTATTGGTTTAACCTTATTTACGCCTTTTTATTCCAACTGATGCACTTTATCTGGCGTAATACTGTTCATGTGCTGTGTCCAGGTTGATTCACATTGCATTGAGTGGCATTAGCCGTGTTTTGCTAGCGTCCCGTCTGGAGGAGGTACCAGGGCTGAGGAGACGGGGCTCGGGCTGCTGTTTGCGTTTGTGTGAGGAGTTTCCATCTCAGTGCTCTGTCAGGGAAAAGCATGCGGCCTAATGACAGCAGGGCAACATCTGTACCACAGCAGAGGTAGAAGAGAGAGAGAGGGAGAGGAGGGAGGAGAGGTAGAGAGAGGAGGGAGGAGGGAGGAGAGGAGAGGAGAGGGAGAGAGAGGAGGGAGGAGAGGGAAGGGAGAGACAGAGAGAGAGAAGGAGAGGGAGAAGAGGAGAGGTAGAAGAGAGAGGGAGAGGTAGAGAGGGGAGGGAGGAGAGAGAGACAGAGAGAGGGGAGGGAGGAGAGGCAGAGAGAGAGATAGAGAGAAGTAGAGGTAGAAGAGAGTGGGAGAAGGGGAGAGGTAGAAGAGAGTGGGAGAAGAGGAGAGGTAGAAGAGAGGGAAAGGAGGAGAGGTAGAGAGGGGAGGGAGGAGAGGCAGAGAGGGGGAGGAGAAGAGGGGAGGGAGGAAAGGTAGAGAGGGGGGGAGAGACAGAGGGAGAAGAGGAGAGATAGAAGAGAGAGAGGGAGAGGTAGAGAGGGGAGGGAGGAGAGAGAGACAGAGAGAGCTTAGAGGGAGAGGAAGAGCGGGGAGGAAGCAGAGAGAAAGAGGGGAGGGAGGAGAGAGAAGGGAGGTGGGGCTTGCATTTATTCAATTACATGTGTTGTAATTGCTCAAAATTACCTTTAAAAACATGTATTCTTACTCTGATCTGGGTCACCTCTCAACAGATCTGACCTGTAACTTGGCCTGTTGGCTCCACTTCTCTATCTCCAGGCGATTAGTGTAATGCATGGAATGTGTGGAACATTCGGTCACAGAGACGAGCAAGCTGCAGACTCTCCACCAGAAAAGTTGCGCAGTGCAACTTTAACTTCTAAGAATAGAACGTCCTGCTGAAGAGTCATTAAAACAGATTTGATATAACAAGAAGAGATTTATTTTATTACTTTGGCAACTATAGTTTTTATATGTATGGTTGCTACAGTAAACGTGTCACATTGCAATCTTTTTTTAGACCAGATGCCCTTCCAACCACAGAGGACAATGTAGATGTTTACCAGTATGTGTGCTTTAGACTTGATTACTTTAATGTCACTCCAGTAAATGGCACTGAATTACCATGCAACATTGTCCAGGTGCAATGTGATACAAAAACTGTAGGCCATATGCAAACATTTACCAGAACCAGTAAGGAGCTGCAAATCAAGTTCTGGGAATCAGGCAATGGTGTGCGGTCAGTTGTGTGAGGTCAGGGTAATTCTGGCAAACAGTGCTTGTCTAATCAAATCTAAAATCACTGCATGTCAAAAATGTAATAGTTTTGAAATATATCCAAATAATCTCAATTTCCCTTCACTTCAGCCTGTTGGAAGCATGTTTGAAGTCATGATGTCCATCAGTACACCCTACTGGCCACTGAGCACACTGCAGTTACCATGCTTCGCCTGTGTCGTTCACATGTGTTGTTCTGTTGTTGTTCGGCCATGTCGTGCCTTACTCTGCCACAGCTTTTACAACCGGAGAGGCCAGCAGGTTGTTTTAGAGGCTTACACATGTGTACAGCCGGCTCAAACCGTGCTGAAGAAACCCCATAGAGTAATCTGGAGGAATCAAATATGTGAGCAGATTTCCAGTAAGTTCACATGTGCAGCAGGAGACGACAACTGCAGCGCCAACTTTCCACACAAGGGACTAAAATAGCAATTAGCAACAAGTCAGTATTGTAGCGTCACGTTTGTAATGATTAGATGCTGGTTAGAAATACAGACAGGGCTAGTTTGTGTGAAATGGAGGATTCGGACTGAGCGGAGGAGTGGCTGGGGTGGACCAGTGTCCCTGTCTGACCAGTGCCCCTGTCTGACCAGTCCAAGATATAGAAATATGAATAAATGATGTAGGCCTGGGCTTCTCTAGTTTGACCCCAAATGACTCAGTATATATACATTTAAATGCCAGTATAAATACATTTACTCATTCGCAATGTAGTTTGTATAAAAAATGTTGCTATTAAATTAATATTGACTAAATATTGATGTCCATCCCACGTCTGCGGCCTCCTCATAAAAGTCACCGTGCACTACTGGAATTAAGACAGAATTGCCAAGTTGAAATATTGACATGTTCATGAGTTATGTAATTATTCAGACACTGTTTAATATTTGTCTGTTGACATAATGGCAATATAATACAATTAAATAATGAAGTTCAATGCAAGTTTCCAACAAACCTTAATGATCCATGAGGGAAATTGCTTTGCTCACAAATGACATTATAATAACGAAGAGCAAAACATTTATGAAATCAACATAATTAAAGTATTAAAAATAGTAAAACGAAAACTTTTGCGGGGTGAGATTCTGTGAACATGTTTTCTAACTACTAAGATCTTCCTTATGATTACATACATTGCTTTTTGTTGTTAGCTGAAGATACTGTATTAGCAGATGTATGGAAGTGTCCCATTAGTGTTGTCACGATACTAAATAACAACTTGATTTCGATACTTAATACCGATACCACGATGATAATAAAAAGCACCATTTATTTGGACAATAGAATATGATTCTCAACATTAAATTTCTTTTCTATTCCCATTTGACCTTATATCTGTGTGTACTAGTCTGTGTCTTATACTTGTTCTTTTAGCATGTGACTTTTTAGCATCGATACTTGTTCAAATGAGTATCTAGTTTCAATACTATTTTACCATGGATTAGCATCTGATTTTTGATACTTTCGACAGTCCCCGCACAGTGATTTTCGTGAATAGGTGCCATCTCTTCATCTTGTATTCAGTGACTCTATTTGTTCAGACTTATATATGTTTGTTTAAACCTGATTTATTGCAGCTGTTAAGGTTTTATTGATTTTAAAGTGGGTGTAAGTTGTAAAGTATAAAAGCCGGCGTTATCGTTGGATATATAAAACTACCGTGTCTTCTTGTTTTGCTGTAGGTGCATGCTGCGAGTGCTGGACTCCTTTGGGACAGAACCAGAGTTTAACCACGCCCACTACGCCCAATCCAAAGGTCACAAGACGCCGTGGGGCAAGTGGAACCTCAACCCCCAACAGTTCAACACCATGTTTCGTAAGTACACTTGGGAAAACATCGTAGACCGTATGAAGACGTGGAATAAGTGAGTCTATGGATAGCATTTAGATATCGGTGGTATCGGTGATGTAGATGGTTCTTACAGGTATTGGTGCTGGTCCGATATCAAAAATGTAGCACAAATATTTTTTTCTCAATACTATATTTTACTGTAACTTGATTTTAAAGGATTAATATCGGCAAATATCGGCATTGGCCACAACAGAAAGACCAAACCAGAGCAAGTACTAGATATCGGTATCTGCTCAAAAAAAAAAAACTTGCGTAATAACATATTTTGCTCTGTGTAATCTGCTATTAAAATGTCGCAGATATTTTTTTCTATTCATTTCAAGTTTGACGTCAGCGCGTCAGATTAGACTAATAAGTAAAAATGCAATAACAAAGATGCATCTGCAGGTTTACACAATGCTACAAATGATTTTATGTCCCAGATAAATACACAATGTGAGATATACAAGTCGTCGTAAATCCAGCGTGTTGCTTTTAATGGAAAGTCATCAGGCAGATTAAAGCCAAAGTAATGGGCCAGAGTAAAGTGTCCATTTTGAGTGATTATAAAAGTAGGACATGAGGGTGTTATGTGGACTGCTCCTGCTGCAGCCGTCACAGCTTTGAACTCTTTTTATTTTGACATTCAGAACCACGCCACAACAATAGTGTACGATAAAGATATTTATATTGCAGGTATGGATAGACGTGGAGGCTGGGGAGAGAGGTCTTCGGGCAGAAAGATGAACAAGAGACACGAGATGGGAGGGAGGGGGTCGAGAAAGCGGAGACTGACGGTGTTGCCAGGATAGGCTCGTGTAACTAGGGCTTCTGGGTAATTAGAGGCGTGGTTGAGGTGAGCTGCGGTTCGCCAGAGAGGAGCAGGAGGAGCAGGAGGAGCAGGAGGAGGAGGAGGAGGATGACGCGTGGTCCTGCTCCTGAATCTCAGTTAACCGTGTCACCTGCATTTATAGATAGTTGTATGATTTTTAACAGTATTTGTTTTCTTCAGAGCACCTCGACTTTGCTAATTACTTGGAATTAGACAAACTTGTTGAATTCACTAGGGCTTTATTATTATTTGGACACCGTAGCTCATTAGTACGAAATTTCTTACACAATATAAATCTTACAAAGTACAAGAATTTGCACGTTACATTGCATCTATTGTGTTGAGGTTATGGTTTGGAAATGGTTTGTCATCACTCAAGTACTGGGTGATAGTTGTAGCTGTAGTATTAGCAGTTGTAGTTACAGTAGTAGTAATTGTAGTGGTCTATATTGTTTGTGGAATGAATTTTGAGTTGAAACTGTCATCGATCAATGCAAAGAAAAAGCTCTTTTTCATACCGTCCTCTCTGAACACGAGTATCCCCGCGCACATGTATTGTGGTGAATCCCCCATAGCACCTCTCCCCTCTCCTCTCTCTCCTGAGGGTTGACCTTCTCCCTTTAGCTCAGAGAATGTGAAATGTTATCCCGATAGTCCCTTCAGCGGGGTGATTCCCAGCGTGTCCGGGATCCTGGTACTTATCAATAGCCCCTTTGTGCTCGGGACGGTGTCTGTCTCTCTCGTACCATGGCCTTAAGAGCGTGCAGGTTAGATGGATATCAGCTTTGGCTTTCTGTTAAAACCAGAGGCATCACTTCCAACCGCAGGGGAGCTGAAAGACTAGCTGTTGGGATTGTACTACACGGCTCTCAGGCAGCGGGTTACAACCTCTGGGTGGTTCAAGACATGTTATTCTCAATATGTGGACACGCTATAGCTACACAACTTATAATATTACTGACAGAAGAGTACATGCAGTTTAATGAGCTTTGTTTGTATTGTTTCTGCTAAAATCACCATTCTAGTTATATTTTAGCCCTTTGTAGTTTGACTGTTGTCTTTGAGCTATACAGAAAGTACTAGTTGTTGTTTAGCTATAATAAATACACTAAAAACATTGCCACCAGGATTTAACTAAGCAAATAGGTTCTTTCCTCCTCCGGTTGGTTCAGCAACAGTCTGTGGTCAAAGAATGAGGTCAGCTGACACCTGAATATACTGAATGACCAGGTTATTCCAGCAATGGATCCATCAAATTGTGACAGAGTGGTTCAGGAGCATGAAACATCATTTTCACACATGGATTGTCCACCACAGAGTCCAGACCTTAACCCCATTGAGAATCTTTGGTATGTGCTGGAGAAGGCTTTGTGCAGCGTCAGACTCTACCACCATCAATGCAACATCTTGGTGAAAAATTAATGCAACACTAGATGGAAATAAGTCTTGTGACATTGCAGAAGTGAAATCGAAACAATGTCACAGCGAATATGTGCTGTAATCAAACCTAAAGGCGGAACAACCAAATATTAGAATGTGTGACCTTTTTTTTGGTGCCGACTTCTTTTATTTTTTTTGGCCAGGCAGTGTATGTTTGTGAGCTATGAGGTGATTGTCAGTATGCCGGGTTATGTAAACCAGGTTAAAGTTGCACAGTGTAACTTTTCTGCTTAGGTGAGGTGTCTGTTGCCATGGTAATGTCACTGCGCTTTATTCAGTTAACAGTTCAACAGTTGTTTTATTGCAAAAAAAACAAACCCTGAAACAAGATAAAACACAAACTTGAAAATCACTCTTTCTTATCACATGCTTGTCCCTATGGAAACAGATCAATAGATAGTTCAGTGCTATACTGTGGAACATTCTTGGCCAAGCAATAACAGTCGCAATAATTAGTATATCGACTAAATTTTTCTTTGGAAACATGGGGAGATTTTGTTATTTTAGTTGTAACAAGAGAAAAAGTGAAAAGATTTGAGCTGTACAGGTTTGAATAAGTATCGGTTCCTTCTGCGATTTATTTATTTTAGTTATTTAACGTAATATAACCTAGAGACAAGCAGTCCTCGCCCAGAAAAAGTGACTTACTCGTGAACCTTTGCGTCGTAACTGTACCCTATAAAACAATAGACCGCATGATCCCACACACCCTAACCATGATGTTTTACTTTCTTAATTTCACTAGCACACACTTGTCTTTTATCGCCTGTCTTTTGTGTTAAAATTTGTACGATGAATCAGTGACTGCGGGCAACAGGAGCAGCATGTGGCCCTGTTCCAATGAGACAACACCGGTTCAAATTGACCTCATTTATCTGTGATTCAGACAGGACAGGGTTTCCTCCTCTGCATGTGTGTGTTTGAATGGGCCCACACCTGCCACTGTTTAGCTCCACCGGTCGTTAATAATGAAATACAGCAGTGCCCTTTCTATAGTTATCAGATGCACACAGTTAATTACCGGGCAACGATTCAGCTGGATGGGATTGGCTTGGTATAACCGGTAGAGCATAAATAAGGGAGCAGCGGCAGAGTGGTTGGCGTTCCTCTTGTTTAGAAGGTGGTTGTGGGATACAGTGGAGACGGTGGCTATGTTCACATGCGCACCAAAATCTGATTATAATCCGATTTCTGGAGTTTTAAATAACGTGCAAACTGCCAAATGTCATGTGAGTATCAGAGGGGCCATGATCAGAAAGAAATTATGGATAATTTTGCTGTTTACGTGTCTGTTTAATAAACTTAAATCTACAAAAATCTGATAAAAATCGTAGTGGCTTTATAAAAGGATGTTGCTAACACACTAGCCGCCACGTTCCAAATACGAAGTGATCATGGGTGCGCTTCCAGCTCCACCAACTCAGGCTTCAATTCACTTTACATTGAAAAGCTGTCGCCCCTCTCTCTGTAACTGCTGCTGTCAGACTCATCAGGTTGTCTTAAAATGTTCGTATTAACCCGCTCTACATGATCCTGGTGTTTTTAGTTCACAATTTTGTCTGTGATTCAAGATATGAACATTAATAACAGACAAATCAGGCGTCTTCTTTCCCTGAGGTCACTCCCGCTAGCGTTAGCAACAGGTTTGATTGACAGCATTGCTAAGTGCCCATCCCCTGCTAAACGAGCGGTGCAGCGGGAAGAATCGTTACCTTCGATGACCTCGCTCTGGATTTCTGCGTATTCCCTTAGTCGTCCGGGTCTGATCCACAGCAAAAGACGAAGTTTAAATCTATCAACTGGACAAATCGTTGTAGATGTGAAGACGTCACACTCACTTAGTCCAGTCTATGATAATAATCCAATTTTGAGTGTGTATGTAACTGCAGCCACCGTGTCCTTTGGTTGTAAAATTAAAGGACACCACAATGTCATAATGTTAGGACCAGTTTAGATGGATGGACAGATGGATGGATGCTTTTGAGTGTTTTATAGCATCATGAGAAAGCCTTTTCTACTTTGGACCAGTCCTGGACAAAAGAGGGATGACACTGTCCATGTTTGTGACACCATCATGTTTGATAAATACAATTACCATGAAAATACCCTGTTAATTCCTGTATTATCCCCATTTCCGAAACTATTTTAATGCACTTAAATGTATTTTAATCATGCCAGTTAATGATTCCCTGTCATTACTTGTCCCATTACACAGAGCACTTGAAACTTATAAACAAAACAAGGAAATGCTTGTGCTGCTCTTATAATTCACTTGGCTTTGTCCTGTAGTCTCCAGTAATGATGATTAATGGGCAGGGATGGCCATTACCGACCTTGTAACTGACCCGGACTATTGCCTGATAACATCCCTGTCTCTCCCATTCACTTAAGTATTTTTACATCTTTATTAGTGTTTAAAATCAATACAGTTCGTCCATCTTCTGCCAGCTGTGTGTGCCATAGGCTCTGGACATGCTCCTCTGTAGTGCTTTTTCTATAGGGCTGTAATCTAATACTCTAATACTAATCATATTTGGGTGCCCTGTTGTCCCGGATATGGATCTGAGAATAAAGATGGTTAGGCTTGTTTTACTTGGTACAAATGGTTCAATAATAGTGATTTGATTTGGTGATAATGGCACTACCTGAGTTGTTGTAGGGATAGAGGCAGCCTTTGTGTCGGTCCCAAACCTGGATAATTACATTGGGTCACTATAGTAAATGCTACGTTGAAAGATCTTTTTTTTTTCTTCCTTACAATACATTTCATTTGCGTCATTTAAACAAGCAACAAATGACAAAATCACAAATATTTAGTTTAATATGAGATGTCACCCTATTTTATTTCTTATATTCAAGGGGATGTTATTAAGTAAAATCTGATATGGATAATTAGGATGGTCTGAAAGCATGAAATGAGGAATAACTTTGGACCACTGCAAATGTTTTTCATGTTTTTATGAGAGGACCTAAGCAATGTTTAACCTCTTAAGTCCATATAAATATTATTAATCAACATGATCAGTATACTTGCTCACTTTAATATATGTTATCTCCTTTGATAAGTTCCTTTTTACTGACAAAATTTCGGTTTGGCAAAATGTGTCATTGACGAGCTCCTTGGCACACTAACATTTCAATGTGCCACTACAGCAAGGCTTCTTATATAATGTATTTTAACTTCTGACCCAAATATAAATTCCAATGACCTTAGAAAGCCAATAGACACCAGTGTAGACTTTGTCTTGCTCAACTGTTTGTTGGGCCATTGTAAATACAGGTGTGATTGACGAGAGACATTAGGAGTGGACAGTTTGGTGAAGGAGAGAGAGTGACAGCTAAGGACAAAGCAAATATGTGCTAAGTGCTAACATACTGTAGCTCACACTGTTGGACTGGTGTTTGCACAAAACCTGGCACATTCAAAGGCAGGGACACAAAAACGGGAAAAACAAGATTCTATCTGAAATAGCCGTGTAGGAAACAAGGTGATTTATTATTGTCAACGAGGGCTGCAGCGAGTAATCAACCAATAATCAACTAATGGTAGTCGTATTTTTATAATATTAATCGTTAATCGTCTGTCCCTCATAGACTTTGGAAGAGTAAGCAAAACTTTTAGTCCTATTTGAGAACTATTTCTATTGATTAACAAAACTAAAACTGAAGTAATTGTATTAAAAAGTGTAACTGAGTACTACCCACATCTGATTTGGACAGTTTGATTGTGTGAGTAAATGAAAGTCACATTTATAAAACATCTGTTCATGGATCCTGACATTGACCCAGTTTTAGACCTGGTTTTGTCTTTAGCTCTGTTTTTTCCCAGGCTTGCGTCTTACATAATAAAACAAAAGTTGCTTAAGTTACAGTAGCATACTTTTTTATTGTTACAAACTTTCAAGACATACAGTCTTTTATTCAATCTTTTCCTGTAATCGTCTCATCTTTATCCATAAAATCTTTTTGTGCTGCTCTATAGGAATAAGAGCTATTCAAAACATTTGGGACACCACCTGTGGCACCTGTGTGTATCTAGGACGATGTTATTGCTTTGCCTTGAATGTTCCATAGTGTGATATACTTTTATATACCATTTATTATAAATGCTATATAGATCCATTTAATGCCACACTATGAAACATTTCAGGCAAACAATTGCATGTCCATGGAGACAAGCCGTTAGTCATCAATCAAAAAAGTTTGCAATGTACTCTTAATATAACGTTAATCTTCACACACAAAGCTTGAATAAGGTGTCTGGCGCACCCTGCTGGCAACAGTAGGGAGTTAAGCATCGCGAAAAAACAAATTGGCAGCATTGCCATTTTCAGCAGGGAATCACATCTCCAAAGTGAACTTAAAGAGGCAGTATTACACTTGTATGAGGTGACATATTTAGATCACCATGTTGCTTTTTGTTGTTCCAAAAATACTATTCACCAAAAACAACATATAACATTTTTGATTACTTTCAATTTTGTCTTTGACGCTAACCGCCTTTTTTTAAATAGGGCCTGGGACAGATTGCAAGATTTCTCATGCATGGATGACATTAAAAAAAAAAGCTTTCAGGCATGTTTTTGATGAGGGAACGACGTTATAACGACATGTTAAAATAACATGTCTCCTTTAACTTAATTAGTGCTTAATAAGATACTACGGCTTCCGGTGTTACTTCAGTAAACAGTTGTGTTAAGCCTGTACATATACTCCTTCAGCGACTATCTCTATCTCCAAGGCATATTTTTCTTCCATCTTAATGCTTTTACCATTGCTCTGTAGTGAAAAACAAAACGCATGTGGTTTGAATTAGGAGATGAGGAGCACATTTAAAAATGGGAGAATCCACCGTCCAACCTCCTGGAGTAAAAATAAACAAAAGCCATGTGAGAATCTCCATCGCACGATGTCATCCGTCTTATATAATACTCTTAATGGTAAAGGCTTACACATGGGGCCTCTAGTATTTCCATGTGTTGTTATGAATGAGTGTATTTATGTCGCTTCATGGCGTGTTAAAATAATAGGACTTTGACATTGCATAGTACTGACGGCACATAAGGAAATTCAGTTGTCAGATCCAATATTTAGTTTTGGCCTACTTTTAAGGAACTATATCACCAAAGGCTTCATTATAGATGTATTTTAAATATATTGCATTATATCAAATTTAAAGCACATTTCAGCTTACTGTTAACGCCACAGTATGTAACTTTTTAGCTGAAAATTGGACTAAATTGGAGTTTTTTTGTTTTTTTTTTTCATTTTGATAGGTTTGTCAGCACTATAAACACAATCTTTATTTTTAGCGTGTTTGACAAACTTGAGTCTTACAGTTTTACATGGTCTGGAGGAGAGTGTCCTCCTGCTTGTCTCCATGGAAATGTTGTTCATTTGGCTATAATATTCCACAGTATGGCATAAACCATATACCTTTTAACCATGATGATGAAATGATTTGGTACATTACATTTTTGCATGAACCACTTTTGAGTCGTTCTACCTAGAGATCAACCGATGAGATCCGCCGATATTTTTATGCCAATTCGTGGAGTCGATTTAGATAATCTCCCCCAAAGTTTATAATTTGAATGCATGTTTTAATACAAACTGGATCAGAGGGCTGTCGTCACGTTTTGTGCAGTATTCTCATTGGACTAAAGCGTTCAAATGAAGCTTTATACACATGTTTAGACAGTTGGTGCACACAAACCAAATGGAGATTGAAGGTCGATAACCGATACGCTAAGAAGTGCAAAAATCGTCTATCTTTAGTTCTACTCCAACTGCTGACTGTTGCTGTCTCAAAATCATTACATAACACAGTATACTAAATGAAAAACTGTCATAGATGATATTATTGCTAGTCAGATTACAAAATAGTTCAATACAGTATAGAGGAACATGGGCAAATCTGACTGCAGTAATTAAGCAAACAACAAATCATCTAGTCCAACACTGCGAACCCTGTGCTAAAGGACTCTGCAAACACGTTCTGAAATGTACAGATTCTCGTATTAGTTAATCAGTTCATATTTCAGTCTGTGTAACCCCTCAGTCGTTCAGGTCTGATCCATAAAAGCCAAAGTTAAATCTGTCAACTGGACAAAACGTCGTAGGAGTGAAGACGATTCCCTGTTCATTCACCGCTTCTTCAGTTCATTTTACCATATCTCAATCTACTTTAAAATGCCAATTCTCCTTTGTAAAATATAAACTTGAAGCACGATCCAAAACATAATGCATAACCATAAATCTACTCACAATACTTGTCAGAAAATTGCAATTTGATATTTTCCCGCTATTGTTTAACCGTATAGCTCCTACACCTGCGGGCCTATTGTATTTCTACGTTTTGTGTGCAGTGTTTATTCTTAACCTCAGGCAGTGTCGTATCTGTTCCAAATTTGTTCTGAATAGAGTCTCATTGTTTGGCTTACAAGCAGATGCCCTCCCCCTCTGTTTGACCCTTCAGCCAGACAAATGAACATAATTACTTGTATCAGACATAGTGGTTTAGTTTAATGGGCGCTGACCACAGAATCCCCATCGGGTAAAGACTTTAACCGCACAGGTCTCAGCAGCGCGTCTCCGCTCGCTCTCACTGTGCGTTTGTGCTTTGGCAGTTAAAACACAGTTAATTTTTGTGTTAATATCAAAGTACTTTTATACGTGTGATTATTAGTCATAGGTTTGTGAGATAAAAAACAAAAAAATCTGTCACTTTTCATGCCTTTTATTGGCTCATAATGATTTTGCAATTAAAGATGAACAGTGTAACTTTTCTGCCACCCGCTTGTGTCATCGGTGATCCATCTCCACGGAGACAAGCGGGCGACGCAACCAGGCTAGTTACCGGTCAGGTTTGTGGAGAAGCGAGCCCACTCACAGCAAGAGAGCGTGTGGGTTTTTTTGTGTTTTTTTCCAGTTTTTCTTTCTTTTAACACTAATAACACGTATAATCAATGTAATGCCATACTGTGGAACATTCCAAGAATCTCATGCATTTTAGAACATGTTGGTGGAGGTCTAAACTACAGATGTGGCAGGTTTTATACAGAACAAGACCCTGTTAAGTCTGCGTATTGTGTTCTTTGCAGAGGACATCGCAGCCTTTGTGAATTGAAATAGCGGTTTGGGTTTTTTTTGGTTTTGTTTCTATAATTAATTTTTGTCCCCTATTTTAAAACCACACATCTAGTACTTGTCAAACCATTTGCTGTGAAAAGCAGATGGCAGCGAGTTAAAAGTTGTTGTTTTTTTTGTTTTTTACTGCAGTGTCTGTTCTTGACCCGTTCATCTTCACGTTTCCATAGCAACCATCACTGGACAAAAAAGGAGCGCAGAACTGTGCCGTGAGACTGATGCAGCTCCAAAATGATCTATTAAACGCTTTAACAAATCAAGCCACACATTATTCTTGCGAGGCTGTGTGAGGAAGGACATCTTTTAGAAAACATACCTTGTGAATTAAAGCATTGGTGAAGATTGTTGAGATTATTTTGTGGTGTGACAGAAAGTACTGTGTTTGGGATTGGAATAGTGGAATAATAATTTCACTTTTGTTTATTTATGATAGCAGAGAAGAAGGTTTGTGCCAGTTTTAGTTTCACATGGATAGGTCCAGTAATTACAGAGATATTAACCTTAAACCAGGTCAACACATCTGTAATCTGATGTTAAACGGCGAATTCTACCATAGAATTCTGACCTGTTTCCAGCTCTGGGTTAAACTATCGGGGTTTTATCTTGTTTATTTTGGTTCTAATCTCTGTTTTGTCCCTCTCTGTAGCTCACACTCCAGACAACAGCTTCCTGGGCTTCGTGGTGGAGCAGCATCTGAACGCCAGCGACATCAAGCACATCGACGACATTAAGAGACAGAACCAGTCCCTCGTCTACGGAAAAGTCGACAACTTCTGGAAGGTACGGAGGCCGCGCAGGGTCATATTTAGCTCTTGTGCTTGTACAGAATGAGGTAGAAGTAAAGAAACCATACAAATAATCACGGAATATGTTGATTTTTACATTACATTATTTTGTTTCAGTGAAATGGGAAAAAAAAACAAATGAACTACATTGACCATAATCCTTTGCAGGGATAATGTTATGTTTTATGACCACTAACAGAGTAACTTCCATAGATTACCTCTTTCCTATGAAACTGAAAACAAGTAAAAATAAGAACATCTCCATGGAGACAATGCAGCACTTCTACTTCTACCACAAACGTTCCTCAGTGTACCTTTAAAATGTGATAAAGTACTATGAGATGTATATTGCTAGATGCGATACCTTTAACCACGTTTGACTACCTCTCCTACATTTTACATCGTGCTGAGAGAAATCCAGAAATTGTGTCAGCTTTAAGTCCGCGAAGTCTTGTGAAATAATCCAAGTATCCAGGGCTCGCAAACAATGTGCAAATCTGTCCAAAGTCTCCAAGTTGTTTTTGTGTAGGATCCTGTAATCCCTGGGCCCTTCTGCCGCAGTGTGGGCATACATTTGAATATATTAAAAGTGAGAGAGAGGGCGATAAGCTGAATTTGAGCTGCTAAACCAGAGTCCGATTAACTTTCTCGCTGAAACTTTTTAGATTTTTTAGTGTTCCTCAAAGGGTTTTATGCCGCGGAGTGCTTTGAAAATGGGGTAGTTTCGCACGGCCAGTCAACCAAAGCCCTCCTTATCTTTACAAGAATATGCCAGAAAATATAATAGAACAGTCTCTTTGTGAATGGAATTTAAAGGTGCACTATGTAACTTTTCTGAGATGGTTTGGTGTTACCTGGAATGTTCCGCTAGATGGCATTAAACCTATCTGTTCTACATTTATTCAGTTACAGGCATTTAATTAAAAAAAACTAAAACATGCATTGACGTCTCTACTGATTTGACCTGTCACCTGCGTGTCTCTGTGCAGATAAGTTTAATGCTATACTGTGGAACATTCCAGGCAAAGCACTAACATCTCCATCTCTTAAATGAACCGTTCCATGATATTTTCGGACATTCTCCTTGTAAAGATGTTGTCGACTGGCCACGCAAAGATACAAAATATTCACCTTTAGTTAAAACATACAACAAAAGCAGGTAAAATATAGAACATTTTTTAAAAAACTACAACACAAGTTCCGAAAATCACATTGGAAGTCCCAGTCCCAGCATGTATTACTTTGCCGTAGCTTTCTAATGCCCGCAGTCAAAGGGACAGCTCACAGCATGTAGCATTAGCCGCTAATCAGCCTCTCTCTTTCTCCATTACCTTCTGCTTTTAATTAAGGGACTTTTTGAGGCCGTGCGATAACGAGCCTCCTCTCCTCCTTTTAACATCCTGTGGTTTCTCTTTTTTTTGTGCCTCTTCCTCTTTGCTTAACAGGCTTGATATGTAAATATATGAAGTCAGTATTTAAAATAGAAACATGGCTGTGCAATTTTGTCTCTCTTTGAAAGTTATATCAATTAGTGTTGTTGATTTTGATACTAAGGAATAGACTCGATACACGATACCGATTCTGATACCACGACGATAATAAAAAACACTCTTTATTTAGACAATAGAATGTGATTGTCAACATTAAATGGTACTACTTTGTTTTACTTATGTCTGTGTAACCCCTCAGTCATCCAGGTATTGATTAGTATCTGATTTTCGATACTTTTGACAACCCAAACCTAAGACTTAAACCTGTTCTATGTAACTTTTCTGGTGTTATTGCTTTGTTTGGAATGTTCCACAGTATAAGGTTATCTTTTCTGCATTTATATATTCTTGATCGCCAGTGCTGGTAATGTTAATGGCCCTTGCATTCAAATGGATATGCACAGTGTAGTCGGGCTGAGTTTATGTGAGAAGGAAGCGAGACACTGGTTTTGAATGTCAAATATAGCCTTTCAGCACGTCATGGTTACAGCGGGTGAAGTAAGGTGAAACTACAAGAATATCGCAACATTTTAGCATTTTAGCGTAATCACCGAAATCACTATTTTAAATTTGATCCACTGCGCAGCCCTAACGATATCCCAACATTATATTTTTAAATGAACGTCTTTTATTATTTGTGTCGTGTCGTTATCTTTTCCTGTTTTAGTTCTTCTGATTTAGACCAAAATTAATCGCGGTTTGTAGCGATATTGCAATATACTCAATATATCGCAATAACACACCGAGGTTCGCCATCTGACAAAATGTTTTTAAAAGAATACTTTAAATTATATAAAATTATGAATGATTTTCCTTATTTTGTTTTATTATAACTGAAATGTTTGTAGTTCTTGGTCACATGGTAAACGGACACATTTTTATATAGCGCTTTTCCATCTTCACGGCACTTTACATCAAGGAACCACTCACACAGTCACACACACGTTCATACACCAGTGTACGCACACACTGGGGGCGAAGGGGGGGGGGGGTCGTTTGCGGGAGCTGGAGTCGCACCGCCAACCTACGAGTCAGTGGATCTGACCTCTGATCGTATATTATCATTATTACGGTTCAGTTTTGGCTTCAGTTCAACACAATAAACCAGAGTCACAGTAACAGTTCAGACAGGAACACTTCACTCAATATTATTTACAACCTGGATAGTGGTTTAAAGCCGTTCACCTCGTTCCATACAAAAACGCTGTAAGATTTTATATTTTAGAGTATAAAGTGGTATTTTGTCCAGCCAAAACCAATCGTTTTGACACCCCGATTCTAGAGGGCGTGATTGACAGGTGGATTAACCAATCAGAGAAATGCATGCTTCATTCAGGTCAAAAACAAACAAAAGGAAGGGGAAAAAAAGGACTAGGAAACAGCAGATTTGTGCAGAATCAACAATCTAAGCCCCAACCTCATCTTCAATTCAGGTATTGGAAGTGATAGATTTAGTTCTGTTGGTTTTTAAGCTCCGTGGTACCCTTCCGAATTCACACAATGTAGAAAAGACTGGCTGCTCATCGTCCATACTAGAGCCAGGAGATGCATAGTATCGCAGTTGATGCTTTGGAGATTTGCAAAATTAAAATATCGAGTGTATTTTCAATAATTAATTAAAAGGGGATGGGGACAAATTGCTCATGATTTTCTGCCTTATATTGTTCGATCTCGTTTAGGTTTGATTTAGTCTTTTCAGATACAAAATAAAATGGCTTTCGGTTTAAGTTTGGATTTTCTGAACATAAACAATCAATTTAATCAGTGCCATTTAACACAAAAAATCAATAACTTCTCTCAACCTTCGGATCAGTGGACAAACACTACCACCTGAGTTACTGTCTTAACAACCATATCACACATTGTCAAATTTTCCAGTATCACGCAACTCCTGGTTTAAATCTGGTTTAGTCCAAATCAACTTGTCTCATCTCAGTTTAACAGCGTTTAGCTAATCGATTGTGCACTCATAAGCAGCCATGTTTGTTTCAACCTTAACAGACCACACGTTTCTCTGATTGGTCAATCCGCCTGTCAGTCACGCCCATCAGAACATCGCAAAGTACAAGAAAATCATATCATCTTGGCTGCCACGCAACTAAACCCCAGCCGATTTCTCGTTTTATACCATTTCAAAGGCCTAAGTGTGTGCTCTCTGCGCGGCATTGTGGGTAATCATAGTATATTATTTCTTTAGACAGACGTTAAAAAGCGACGTATAACCTAACCTAACATAACATACATTACTTATACGGATAAGTAATGTATAGCCTTGTCTTTGGGCCTCCACAGACTGAAAAGGTGTTGCCAGGTATAGTCTGAGGTTGTCAATCTAACAATGCATAGAATGAATACAATGGTGCGAGAATGAGTCAGCGCTCAGACACTGCATTATGATGACTGATTAAAAATACTTGCGACGTATAGCACTTTCAAATGACTCTTCTATTGTTACGGGCTATAGAAAACCTTTTATTTTTAAGAGGATGTGAAAAACATTTCAGTACAGGATGTGGTGAAGACCTGAGGTCATTCGGAAACTTTAAGAGTAACTAAAGTCCCGTTGTATAGACTTGTATGCAAAATATGTGCTTTCTATGATGGGAAGTACTTCAAGTATTCAGTCGCCCGACAAGATAGAAGTGCAAGTTCATTTCCTGATTGACTACACGCAACTGATGTCCTGTAGTTGATTTTAAAATGTAAAAAAATGTAACTGTATATCAGCTTAAAGTGGTTAAGTTTCCTAAAAGACTACGCTAAAATAAAGATTTATTTTTATGTGTGGCCACGAAATTAATTTGATTCTAATTGCAATTGCTGGGATTGGTCCAGTTAATTTCAAACATTGTGAAATTTAGGGAAAACTAAACTCTATCTGACTAATACTTGAAAAGTCTATTTATTTTTATTCTACTGGCTAATTTTAACATTCATTTGAAATCAGGACTTGAATTGTTACTAAAATATCTGTGATTATAATTCTAACTTTCTCTCCATAATCCGACAGCCCTCTTGAGGTTATTTTTTTGTTTCTTGGAAGTTGGAGGAGGATGTGAACAGAAGTTTCCTGCCCCATTCAGCTGGTTTATGACGTTTTTGTTTATGACGCCACACGCCCTCTGCGACCACGCTCAGTTTCGTTTCTGCTCTGACCTGGTTCTGTGCAATTTGCGGATAATGTGTGTTCCAGAAAATCTAAAATGAAAGCCACAACCTACAAGCCACTAACGTTTTATTTTAGTTTGGGTCATTCGTGTATCTAGACTTTAGTTCTGGTTATTAACAAGTTAACAACAAGTTAACCTATTCAAGTACAAGGTCATTTAGGCTTCTAAGTACTACCACTGCTTCTGCTACTACACAAATACCTCTATACTATCTATACTTAGATTCCACTACTACTTTTACTACCATCTCCACCTCTTGATTTTAGTCGGCCCCAAGCTTCGCCTTGGTTTAGATCTGGCATAGTTCTTATCATTTTTTTAAACCTGGTTTAGTAAGGGCAATAACTGCTACTACTACTACTGCTACTTATACTATATTCTACTATATATTTTAGTTCTGGTTTAGTTTTAGATTCATCCTGGTTTAGTCCTTGCTCTAGAGTTGTATTTTTAAATCGATTTAATTACTACCACTTCTTCTACAACTACTACTTCTATGTGTTGTGGCTGTGTTGGAGCGGTGTTGGGGCTGTGTTGTGGCGGTGTTGGGGCTGTATTGGAGCGGTGTTGGGGCTGTGTTGGAGCGGTGTTGGGGCTGTGTTGGAGCGGTGTTGGGGTGGTATTGTGGCGGTGTTGGGGCGGTGTTGGGGTGGTATTGTGGCGGTGTTGTGGCGGTGTTGGAGCGGTGTTGGAGCGGTGTTGGAGCTGTGTTGGGGCTGTGTTGGGGCTGTGTTGGGGCTGTGTTGGGGCTGTGTTGGAGCTGTGTTGGAGCTGTGTTGGGGCTGTGTTGGGGCTGTGTTGGGGCTGTGTTGGGGCTGTGTTGGGGCTGTGTTGGGGCTGTGTTGGGGCTGTGTTGGGGCTGTGTTGGGGCTGTGTTGGGGCTGTGTTGGAGCTGTGTTGGGGCTGTGTTGGGGCTGTGTTGGGGCTGTGTTGGGGCTGTGTTGGGGCTGTGTTGGAGCGGTGTTGGAGCGGTGTTGGAGCCATGCTGAAGCTGTGCTGGAATGATATTGGAGCGATGGGTAATGTCCCATATCACGGTGTGTTTGATGTCTGAGCTGAGGGTCGTGGGAGTGAAAAGTGGAGCACCTCTCTGAATTTTGATAAAGGTTCAAAAATATCACAATTCTGTCAAGTAGGAACATTTTTAACTGGAAACATAATCCCACTCCTACATGGATGACTTTGGCATTAACTGTCACACAAGGCTGACCCAGGTCTAAACCAGAACTAACCAAGGACTAAACCAGGACTAAACAAGGATTATACTAGGATTTTACACCAAGACAAAAACAAGACTAAAACTGGATCAACCATGACTAAAGTAGGACTACACAAGAGCTAAACCAAGACTAAACCAATACTACACCAGGACTTGCATGCTAAGCGTGCACTTTCTGATTATTGGACAAAAAAACTGTTTATATTTACAGAACGCAGTGGACGTATTTTGACCTCAGCTGTTTGTAGAATATATCCGTACTGGGGCAAGACACATTTTGCTCAGATACTTGGGAGAAATTGGGTACATGGGCCTTTAAGTGGTAGCTCCAGGTTATATTGTCGAAATCTACTGTAAACCCCGCACATTCCCCTAGGTCCTTCTATTTCTGCTACCTGTCAAAATAAAACGCTGAAACGCTCAAATCTCCCATCAGCCCTCGCAGCACGGCCCCTGCCCAGCGCATGACTCTTTTTCTCAGGGCGATTTCGAATTCCCGTTTAAATTACAGACCTCTTCTATATTCTGCACTCCCTCCCGCTCACATGCTTCAGTCTGCTCCCACTCCTCGGCAGCGTTTACAAATTTCCTGTGATTTACAAGGTCATAAAACGCACCACCTCCCCCCCTTTAATCAGGCCTTTTGGCACCGCACCTCTTTTATCACTATGGGAGCTAATGCTACTCGATAGGCCCCACACACACTCCCCATTGTGGACACAGAGGCATCGGTTTGTCCAAAGATGTCGAGCTAGCAGGATGTCACAGAGCACGCAGTGTCTCATGTTATGCTAGCTGACGTAACAGAAACGCTAAAGGCTTCAAATAGACCCCAGCGTCCAAGTAAATTGTGTTAATTTAAACGTACTGCATCCAAGTTTCTGTAGGTGGCGTGGAAATACAGTGTTAAAACCGTACGGAACGTTCTCCATGGAAGTCGGTACGTTTATTGAACAACATTTCCACGGAAACCAGCAGGAGAGGTCAGTCTTCAGGCCAAATAAGAGTCAGGTTTGTGGAGATGCGAGTGCAATCCCAGTAAGGACACATGTTTTTCTAAGCGTTTTGGCTAAAAGGTTACATACCACAGCTTTAAATGTAAATTCAAAAACATAATTTGGACTGACATTGAATGCTGAATAAATAAATAAATGAATCAACCAATCACAAGGTGTTAAAATCAAGTGTGTAATATCAAAGACGGATCATTTCGTTTTTTAGTGCAGAGCGTGTCTTTAATCCACTGCAGTCCATTCACCTGTTACCAGTTTATTCATTTGTAAATGATGTCATGTTTTTCTTCCCAACCCTCTCCTCCCTCTCCTCCTCTCTCCTCCCTCTACTCCCTCTCCTCCCTTTCCTCCCTCTCCTCTACTGTCTATGTACTCTGTGAAGTGGAGCATCTGTCCATCGTGTCCTGTGACCGTGAAGCTTTGTGTGGCAGCTGCTTCAGGGTCTGCACTCAAAATCACTACTACTACTGCTACTACTGGTACCACTGCCACTACTGCTACTACTACTACTACTACTACTACTACCAATGCTACTACAACTGGTACTACT
Source organism: Periophthalmus magnuspinnatus (assembly GCF_009829125.3). Taxonomy (NCBI): domain Eukaryota; kingdom Metazoa; phylum Chordata; class Actinopteri; order Gobiiformes; family Gobiidae; genus Periophthalmus; species Periophthalmus magnuspinnatus. The sequence goes on along the minus strand of NC_047127.1, from coordinate 13,372,320 downwards.
ACTACTGGTGCTACTACTTGCTACTACTTACTACTACTGACTACTGCTACTATTAATGCTACTACTACTGCTACTAATGCTACTACTACTGCTATTATTATTATGACTACTGCTACTACGACTGCTCATGCTACTACTATTATGATTATTACTACTACTACTGTTATTACTACTATTACTGCCACTACTAGAGACTAGAGATTTCCATTAAATATAGTCCAGGCTATTCTCTTCAAGGTCATTCTAAACATATTCAGGAAAGGTTAATTTCTGTCCCGTGAATGTGACTTTTTTAGAATCGATACTTGCTCAAATGAGTGTCCAGTTTTAGTATCCGGTTTTTGATACTTTTCGACGACGCTAATCCTCATATTTGGTCACCTGTCTTGGTCCTAAACCCTTCACGCTGTCCAGTGTAAATCCCTGCAGTGAGGAGATTAGGAGGTAGAGATTTCAGCGTCTAATTAGGCCCCTGTCCTGTGGCTCTCTGCACACGGACATCCACACTGGGGCTTCTTTAGTTACAGCTGCCCGGCCCCAGGCATCTGATAGGCAGCCCCCGGAGACCACGACGAGCGCTACCTGAAATGTAAGAGCCGGGAGGAATAGGCGAGAGGAGATAGACACATTCACACTCGCCTAACAATAACCGTAGTGTTAAAGCCGCACTGTGCCACCCGCTTGTCTCCGTGGAGATATCATTTCCTTGCCTGAAATGCTCAACGGTTTGGCATCTTGCAGTTTTTCAGTCACAGGTGTCTTTACTGAGACGGGATAGGCACACTCACTCTCCTAAGAATCACTGCAGTGTTAAAGCCGCATTATGTCACCTGCTCGTCTCCACGGAGATATAATTTCTTCGGCTGGGATACATTTTTACTTCAGGCAGACTTTCCATTCCACAGATTTGAGGAACTTGGTCTGGTGGCATCATTCTACCCCCCTGTGTGGTACAAGTGTAAAGTACAGGACACAGGTATAGTCAGTCATGATAAAAGTAATAGAACTACATTAAAGGACATTAAGTCATTTAGAAATAACTGGTATCTATTCAATAATTCAGTCTGTCCTATTTGACGTTCTCTGTTTTAGCTCTACTTGTCCAGTGTGAATGAGGTGGAATTGTGTCTTAAATAAAGGACATGATGGCCCAAATCAATACCTAAAGTAAACGTGTGTGTGTGTTGTGCCTATTTTTAACCTGGCTGTGATGGTTGGCAGATGGTCAGACAGGTACACAGAGGCAAAAGTTCACCAGGCCATCTGACAAATGAGTGTGTGTGGGTAGACAATTTTTTTTTTTTTTTTTTTTTTTGCATTGAAAAAGGCTTTTGATGTAAAAATGTGAAAGAAAGGTGTGTTTAAACATGTGTTTTGAAATGAATATAACTATACCAAAGTCTCATACAGCTACAACATTAACTGTCATTGCTGCGTAATTACAATCCATAAATTGAAAGTCGTCTTCTCTGAGCCTCAAAAACGCTCAGTTCGCATTTTGCCTGTTTAGTTGCGTCATAGATAAAACTCCAGACTTAGTTTTAAGCCCATAAACCATCACTGGCCACATTTGGCGGTCTAACTGGGCTCACAACAAACTCATGGCTCTTTTAGTATATTATTCACAGAGAAAAATGACTTCAATTGTTTAGTTTGTTTATTCCAGTTGCTGACAGCAGAGGGCGCTCAAGTGCAGAAATGCCTTATTGGAAACAGTGTGTAGTCTGTAGTGTGTTTCCCAAATGTATTTGAATATTGTATTAACTTATCCTTTTCTCTTGTTTTTGCAGGACAAGAAGAAGTATCTGGACATCATCCACAGCTACATGGACGTCCACGCCACAGTGCACGGGACCAGTACCATCCACCTGCCGAGCTACGTCAAGAACCACGGCATCCTGAGCGGCAGAGACCTGCAGTTTCTACTGCGAGAGACTAAGGTGAGACAAGCACCAAAAACACCTGCGTGCTTCTGATTTATTACTTTTACCTATTACAGGCGCTATTTTGAAGACTTTTGACCTAGGGCTGCATAATATATCAGTCAGATTGAAATGGCAGTGTGAGTTGGCACAGTTAATCAAGTCTGTAATTATTTAGATTATAGAGTGTCGTCTACAAAGAACAAAATATTGTGACTTTTTAAATTAAAATGTAGTTGCACCTTTAGTTTGGGCGCTACAGACATGTTCTGACATATATGTGAGACTTGTATTAGTTTATCAGTCCATACATCGGTCTTCTCTCTAACGATAATGGTCCTGAAGGTCTTTACAATGTGTCTCTGAACAGAACCCGACTTTTTAAACATATATCACTTATCTAATCGCAGGAAAATCAAATTTTTCCAAAATCGGAGCCCTAATTTGACCCAATAAAAATCCACAGAGCTGCACAAACAGTTCTTAAAAATAATAAGCGTTTTGTGTTTTCATGTCTCATTTAGACGTGTGCAGAAAAAGCCCATAGTGGAGACCCATAAACAGCATGCTCAGGGCTGTTTTGAACTGACCCATTTTAATGACAGTGTTTTGTATTTATGTTTTGTATTTTTTACAAAGGTTCCCTTAAATATGTGGTAAATATATTAAAAAGTTATGTTAACCTGAGGAACTTGAGCTGACTGAAAGTGCATATGACAGGTTTTAATGTTTTTGTAATTATGACTTGCATTGATGGGAGAGTACCTAAATATGTGCTAAATATTTGTCATAGTTTTACATCAGTTAAGAGGCAGATTGTGGGAAAAAAGTTGAGAAAGTCATCAACAGCAAAATGTATGTGCAAGGAAGCTATTTTTCTGACAATATAAACATTCATGGATCAAAATAAAGGTGTTGTTGTACTTGTTGTGTATTTTTAAGCGTTACCTCATAACTACTGTGTAAATTAGACACGTGTTTACCATTATGGTTGCTAGGTAACAATTATGGAATTACCTCTACATGTTATTACTGCTGCTGTGTCCAACCAGGATGTACAATTATAATATGTTAGCTACATGTTTGTGAAATGTGTGGTCTAACCTGTTCTATGCACTTTTGTTTTACGCCAGATATACTTTACCCACCGTAGATCTAATGTATGTCCAGTGCCATTACTACATTCAGACAATATATCACTCACTTCTACATAACAATACATCCTTTCTACACATCCTATTTTGTTTGAATATCATTTAAAACAATTGAAAATATGAAAAATCAAACCTGGCGGCTCATGGCAGGTTAATCCTTATTGCACAGAGTTAGCGCTGATATAAAATTCAAACTATGGCAACACGCTTTGACGGCAGTAAACTTCGTAATACACAGATGAGTGACCTCTACTCTCATTGGTTACGTCCTGACCCGAGGCTTCATTTCTCTTAGCAACTAATCCTAATAAACCACGTCAACAGGGGCTCGCGTTATACAACTTTACATGCAATTCTATCATCGTCTTTGACCCAAATCCAATTTTCGTACCACCACGACGTTAACACACATAGAAGTGACAGGTTCCATTCCAGTTTAGACCTGTGCGTAGTGACGTTGTGTCATCGGGCTGGACATTTCACCCAGTAGCAGTTATAGGCGTTTTGTCATTTAGTCGATTAACGGGTCGATGGCAGAAAGGAGAAGTGAGCGAGTGAGCAGAATATTTGGAACTTTTCGTATTTCTATGTAAAAAAAACACAGATTAAACTCCTGATTCATAAGTTCCTCATAAAAATGATTCATAAATTCTTCATATAAATGATTCATAAGTTCTTCTTCATTGTTTCCTAGCACTTTTTTTCTGCATGCGCTCCCCCTGCAGGTGTAGTCTTGTAAGTGCAGTTTGGATCAGATGCATAGAAATGTTTAATCGTTTTGAAAGCTTTTGCCACGCCCCCTTTTTAGTCAACTAATCGATCAACAGGACATGTCTTTAGTCGAGCAACAATTTCTTTTCTGCAGCCCGGTCACCCCCGTTTCCTAAGTAGTAACAGCAGTAGAATAAAGCCACACGAAGATACTTTAAGCGTCCAAAAGGTATGATAGATTTGTCATTTTAGCAGCACATAACACACAGATAGTTAACCATAGTGGAATCTGAGTGGCTATACCTTTGAGATCCACAACCCTCCTTGAGTACTGTTGATATGCTGTTCATTCCCACAACATAACAACACTTTAGCTGCAGAGGCGTTTAAACCGTGGGGAGTTAGTCTTTTTCCCCCTCGCTGTTTCACACACACACACACGCGCGCGCGCGCTCACACATACACGCATTCTGAGCTAATTGGTCTCATGGGGTTGAACCGGCGTCATAGAAATACTTGCAAAGGAGTCAAGCTGCTTACTCACGTTGGATATGTCTTTATTTTTGCTCTGGTGTTTTTTAGATTTCCTTAAATAGCTTTTTGTTTTGTGAGGTGAACAGGGCATTGATCAAGCCAGATTTCCTGTTTCTAATATAGTCCTTATGTGGAGGGTACGCCGTCTACTTGTCGCCATGGTGATGTTATTGCTTTGCCCGTAACGTTTCAAAGTATGGCATCAAACTGAAATATATGACATTTATACATTTATTCAGTTGCAGAAAGAAGAAGAAAGAAGAAAATACCTTGAAATGCATGCGTTCTTGTTGTGAGAGAGCTAGCCTGCCCACAGATCAGACCTGTAACTTTCCCTGCAGCCTCACCTTCTTGTTTTCACGGGGATTTAATGCCATACGGTCGAAAATTCCCGTCAAAGTTCTGGTATCGAGTTTGCAAACAGAATACTGAACAAAAATGCCTTTGTTTTTGGATTACTTTGTTTCAGTTTGGAGCTTCTCGGCTTGAAATGCCGGCTTAAATTTTCATGTAATCGCGTTATACAACTTCCTACTCGGGTTAGGGTTAAAACGATTGAAATCTTTGAAGTATTAGATCAGATTTGCATTGTATTATTTTTTTAAAATCAAGATTCAGTCCACAGTGCGACGTGTTAAACGTGAAAACTGAAACATGGGGCTGCTACGCTAACACAAGACTCCTGTGCATTTCAGAACATGTTTGCAGAGGTGTTAAATTTAGGGTTAGGACGTTTATACTCGAAACCGAATGTAGAGTAGTTTAGTAGTTCTCCGCAGAGGAAATTATATAACCTGAATAAACAGTCCTTGCTTTTTTTGCCAACAGCCGCCATTCAAACGGTAATATCCATTAGATTGTGACTAACCGCAGCCCGACTCCAAACTTTATTTTTTATCTCCTCAGGTTTCATAAATCATAATCTATGCACATACCAGGGCCGTCTGACTGAACGCGCCGCTTTTAAGTGGCAGCTCAATTAGCATAAAACGAAAACGCTGGAATGCGAAAGCCGGTCTAATGAACTTATCAGAATGTGCTGCCAGTGTTTAACTTGTGTGACACGTTTTACATTCAAACCATGAAAGAAAGAGGATGTTACAGCACTGATCTGTGTCAACCACTTCTTGTATTCAAATTCACTTCACTTTAATGATTTCCGCCATCAACTGTGTTTGTTCTAGATTAAAATGATTGGCAACGCTAGTGTTGACGCGATACTAACGTTTCAAACTCAATTTCGTTACTAAGGAATCGGCTTGATGCTGAATACCGAATGCAATCCCACGATGATGGTATAAAAAAAACACTCTTTCTTTAGCCAGTACAATGTGATTTTCAGCATTAAATGGTAGTACTTTCTTTAATATTTCCATGTCCACACAGATATAAGGACATCTGTGTAATCCCTCAGTGTCCAGTAGGTTCCATGGGCGTATAGTAGTCTATTTGTCTTATACTTGTTCTGAAACAGCTCAAGATCATTCTAAATCAGGCCTGTCCAAACTGTGGCCCGGAGAACAAATGCGGCCCTCAGACCAATTTTTCTTGGCCCTCAAGCTTCCAGGTGAATTGGCCCATATTATTTTATAGACTACATTTTACTGTACATTTCTGAAAATCTACTTTAACAAGGCCATAGCAAATATTTCATGCGTCCCATTGAGGATGTAAGCATGAGTAAAAGTCTAGTGGTTCAGTCTAACTTGTAATAATAACACAGATTTGAAGTATTCACTGTATTCACGATCAGTCTATGGTCCTCAATCGGCCCTCAGCTTTGTTTGGACACTCCTGGTCTAAAGCTATTCTGGAAAGCTTCATTTCTGTCTTATGAATGTGACTTTTTTTTTAGTATCGATATTGCTCAAACGATTATCTAGTTTTGATACTTTTTTTTTATCGATACTTTTAACAATCCCAGTGTATACACCAAATTGTGATTCAAAGATTGCCTGAATAGACTTGCTACACATGCACTTCAGAATTATACAAAATTCAGACTGTTGTCCTGGCAGAGAGTCTATTTTCTAATATTTTTTCATCTTGATCTTTGAGTCCGTTCATGTTCCCTTCTTGCACTCTGCCTTGCAACACTGGTATTTCCCCGCTGTAGGAGAAATAGCTGTTCGCTCTTATCTCTTAAAACTAGACCTCGTGTCCTTTAAATGGTAAAAAGCAATGACGTCGGGTGAAAAGTCCTCAAAATGGTGCCCGCAGCAAACTCGTTAAACAGCATTATAATTAGTTTTAAATGGGAATTAGCTGCATGTTTACAACTCTTAAACGTAGTAAAATAACATATACTTAAACAATAATCAAATGGTTTGCCTTTTCAAAACGCAATTACTAAAACCTTGAGGTGCACTGTGATATTGCTTTGTCTAGAATGTTCCACAGTATGGCTTTTAACATTTCTATCTCCACTGATGACACTAGATCAAGTTTTTTTTTAACAATAGTAACACTTGTCATTGAATACATGCTAGATGGAACAATTTCATGCCATACTGCGGAACATTCCAGGCAAAGCAATGACATCTCTATGGAAACGAGCACAAAAGTTATAGTGCACCTTTAACCATCCAGTCTTTGTTGTTGTTAAATGCATTCTGGACAAACCAAACCTCACATTGTCTGGTTTAATTGTTGATTTAACGTTCACTAAATGCCCCTTGTGTCTCAAACGTCCTACTCTCAAACACAGACAGTGAAGTAACCGCGCAGCCTCTTATAAAACACCCATTGATTTCTAGTGTGGATTTACGTAGTGCAGCTGAAGTAACTCATTCTCAGCCTCTATCTCACTCTCTCTCCTCTCCCAGTGTCTCTTGTCTTCTCACCTCCTCTCCCCTCCCTCTCTCTCCTTTCCCCTCCCCTCTTTCTCTCTCCTCTCCCTCGCTATCCCCTCCGTTCTTCTCTCCCTCTTTCTCCTCTCCTTTCCCTTTCCTCTTTCTCTCTCCTGTCCCACGCTCTCTTCTCCTCTCCTCTCCCTATCTCCTCTTCTTTCCTCTCCCTCTCCCTCGCTCTTCTCTACCCTCCCCAATTGCCCTCTCCCTCTCTCTCCTCTTCTTTCCCTTCTCCTCTTCTTTCCCTTCTCCTCTTTCTCTCTCCTCTCCCTTTCCCTCGCTCTCCTCTCCCTCGCCTTTTTCTCTCTATCTTGCTCTCTCTTTCTCTCTCTCTCCTCTCCTCTCCCTCTCTCTCCTCTTCTTTCACCCCTCTCTTCCTCTCTCCTCTCACTCTTCTCTACCCTTCCCAGTTGCCCTCTCCCTCTCTCTCCTCTTCTTTCCCTTCTCTTCCTCTCTCCTCTCCCTTTCCCTTGCTCTCCCTATCTCGCTCTCTCTCTCTTTGTCTCTCTCCTCTCCCTCTCTCCTCTTCTTTCCCTTCTCCTCTTTCTCTCTCCTCTCCCTTTCCCTCACTCCTCTCTCCCCTCTCTCCCTCTTCTCTCCCTCTCTCTCCTCTGCTTTCCCCTCTCCTCTTCTCCCTCCTCTCCCTCTCTCTCTCTTCCCTATAAATAGTGGTTGTCTTTTTCTCAGCCTTAAGGAGCAGTTGCATTCACTCACAGGAGCTTTCACACAAACCCTCATAGTGGAAAAAACCATAGGCTCTGCTGCCACCTGCTGGTACAAATACACTGTGCTTTTCATGACAATAGCTTTTTTTGTACCTGAACAAACTGCAAAATTGGCACTTGTGATTTCAATAATGTTACTAAATTTAGTGAATAGTTTAGGGCTGCAAAGCTTTATCAAATAATGGGGACTATAAAATCCGTCGTTATCTGGATTATACAGCCTCTTAAATACACAGAGCTTTTTATAACCAACACAACGTCAATATGAAATCAAAATGTCAATACTACGCTTTGTTTGTTTAGAAAGGTTCACTCACCATATGTCAACCTTATCATTTGACTAATCGAAAAAAATTTATTGCTTTCTAATCGACTACCAAGAAAACTGTATTTGTAGTAGTAAAGGTTAATCCACGGCTTCATTTGTAGTTCAAATATTTGCTGGGTTTCGAGTGTGTGTCTCCATATTTTTGTCCTCATGTGGGTTAGTCCATGTTTATACGTATAACAGTTGTCTATTCCTATTTTAGATCTTATTTAGCCATTCTTTAGACCTAGAATAGTCCTGGTTTAGACCTGGTTGGGATCTAGTGACACTTGGAAGGCCAAATATTTTTATGTGGTACCTCTGACATAGAGTATACAAACGATTAAACCATGTACAATACTGCCCCCTCTGGTCATAACCGCACTACTGTTTGTTTAATAGCCATAATTGTATTTTTAAGTCTTTATATCCACGCCTTATCATTGAATTCCCTCACATCTTTTCCTAAAGCCGTGTGTGCTGCCCCCTGCAGGCCGTGGCACACGCGGCGTGAGTGGGTTTAATGATAATAAGTGTTCATTGAAGCTGTATTGTGGCGTTGTGCGGAGGACAAAAGTGTATGGGCCCTCGCTGTTCTGTGATCACAAACAGACGGTTCATTGTGCGCGGGCCAAGTGACCACGGAGAACTAGACCTCCCTCCCTCTCCCTTGCTTTCCCTCTCTCTTTCGCTCTCTCTCCTTCCTATTTTTCTTTTTTCTCTCCTTTCACACCCTCTTCACTCTCTTATCTCCCCCCTCTCACCCCATCCCCTCTCTCTTTCTCTCTCCGCTCTCCTCATCCTTCCTCCTTCCCCCTCTCTCATGACTCTTTTATCACCCCTCTCTCCCTCTTTTTCTCCCTCTCTTCTCTCTCCCTTCCTTCTCTCTTCTCTCTCTGTACAAGCTCCTTCTCGTCGTGGCCCGCTCACAAATATTTGCTCTCCTCTCTGACCTGTTATTCCACCCCTCCTCCCTTCTTCATACACAAGTCCATGTCGTACACCTCCATTAAGTCCGCTGGATATTCCCTCTCTCGCTCGTATCCTGTAGCGTCCCTCCCTGCTGTTTTAGAACGCTTCTATAAAGTCAGAACTGCTTCCTCTGCTTTATTTTGTGCTGATGAAAAGGTAGTTTGGTAAGTTTGTTTTGAAACTAACTGCAGCCCTCAGCAACTGGCACAAACTTTGTTCAGTGACTTCCACGCAGCGCTGGCTTTTGTTGGAGTTTTGTCGTTTGTCAAGGGAAGTGTGTTTCCATGGAAATAGAGTTAAGTTAGAACCATTGTTTAGAACATTAGATAGATAGGTTTTATGTTGTACTGTGGAAGATTATAACAAAGGAACACGATTTCCATGGAAACGAGCAGGGCCTCCTCCTCCTCCAGGCTAAATAAGAGTCAGGTTTGTGGAGATGCAAGCCTGCTCCTGCAAGACTTCACCTACAAAAGCACAACTCAGTGTAAACAGAAACTGAATACGACCAAACTTTCAGGATCTAACAGCATTATTAGTGTTTTTATAGTCGTATATTTGCCGTGTATTGTATTATTTATCCGTGTACTCATATGGCATGACGTAAATGTATACATCTGTCTTTATTTCTCAGTTGTTCGTGGGCCTCTCCTTCCCTTACGAGGGTCCCGCTCCGCTAGAGGCCATCGCTAACGGCTGCGCTTTCCTCAACCCCAAATTCAACCCACCGAAAAGCAGCAAGAACACAGACTTCTTCAAAGGCAAGCCCACCCTGAGAGAGGTGAGACATAAATGTACTCTATCTCTGCTCTTAGGTGCAAAACTACTCCCTGAACTCCCCATGTGTTTCCCAGTAACACAGGAGACTATGGTACCTGTCTAATGCCATAGTCAAACGTTACCAAACAGTGGTGTTATGATAAATGTATAGAAGTAACATTATTTAATCTTTAACCAGTCCTTTTTTTAGAGGTAATAAGCGACATATTTACTCTAAAAAATTTATTCTGTACACTTATTAATACAAGACTTACCTGTGCCACCATAGTCTCAGTATAAACCTGTGGAAAACGTTATAATCGTAAGACCACTTCATCTAAACTCCCAAAAAGTAAAAAAGTACAGGGTAAAGTGATTCATGCCACATTAATTAATTATCACTATGATTCAGAAGGTTTGATTCATGAGTCTTATGACATAAAGTAATGGTGCTATATTAGACTAAATTAATAAAGAGACGTAAACATTTGACTTCTGTTTGGTCGTGGTGTCCGTAATTGTGAATAATTGTAATTGATTTGTGTATTTCTTCTCAAAATAATAACAACACTAAACTTTGATATTGTGAAATCCCTACTGTCACAATGAACAAAATGAAAATACTATGTTTTAATAATATGTAACTAATACTATCATGTGGTCTTGTACTAGTTCTGAGGAGTATTCCAAAACGATATACTTGTTCAATCCTTTTTTGATTTTGATAGTTTTGATTGCATATGTATTGTTTTCACGGTCTTATCTTCATGTTATTACAGTTGACGTCCCAGCATCCCTACGCAGAAGTGTACATCGGCCCTCCTCACGTCTGGACCGTGGACATTGAGAAACCAGGAGAAGTGGAGCGGGCCATTCGCTCCATACTCAACCAAAAGGTCAGGGTTTAAGACATGTTTTGATACAAATCATTATCAGAGGTTTCAGGTTGCTGTTTATAGGTGCCATTTTGAGGACTTTTCACCATTCAAAAGATAGAATGTTATGATTTGGTGCTATTTTTTATTATTCTCAAACCCATAGATATGCTACAGTACCTACTCGTGCATTAGATTTAATATCGGCATCTTTAGTTTAGTTTTAGTGTAGATTTCAGTTTTATCTTGGTATTAACCTTTGAGTAATATGATGCATACGCTTTCCCAGTTTCATCCTGGTTTAGTTTTTGTTTAGTCCTACTTAAATGCCTGATTTTGGGGGGGTTTTCCCTATGTATTTGAGCAAAAATCATCTTGCTCCAGTACAGAAATATTGTATAAGGAGCTCTTGTCTGCTGTGTACTATCTGCATCTAATTATTATTATATAGGATTTTATTGTCCAATCTTTGCTTTGGTCTCTGAAAGCTGTGAAAAGTGCTTATAAACTCATCATGGTGAATACTTAGGATGCTCAGGATGCATAAGGTTAAATGAGGAATAACTTTAGACCGCATCAAACGGTTTACAATGAACTAGTCCTGTTTTTTTTCACGTTTTTTTAAGCCCTGGTTTTTATTTCACAGTTCTGGTTTAGCGCCGGTTCTGTCTGAAAATGAATAGTCAAGATTCTATTATCAAGTTTGTCTTTTCTTTTGTGTTCAGAGAGATGTCTGGACTGGTCAGATGTCATTAGTCAGTGTATTCCATCGTGACACTGTGCATATTAAACTCCAGTGTGGGACCTTGTGCCGTTGTAGTTCAGGACAAAGCCTTTGTTCACTGGACAGGCCCGTGGAGACTCATATGCTTTGGCTGTGTGCCCTCTTACTCTCTCTCACCCTCCTCTCCTCCTCCCGCTCTCTCTCTCCCTCTTATTTTGTCTCCCTCTATTCATACTCTACCTCCCTCCTCCACTTTTGTCTCTCTTCCATTCCCTATCTCCATCTTTCATCTCTCTCCTGTCACTCTCCCTTTCTCCCTTATCTCTCTCTGGCTCTCTCTCTTTCTCTTCTCTATTTCTTTCTCTCCTGCTCTCTTGTCTTACTCTTTCGTCCATCCCTCACTCTCTCCTCTCCCACCTTAGTCGCCCTCCTCTCTCTCGTCATGCTCTCTCCCCCGTCTCCCTTTTGAAGTATCTCTCTATCCCCACCCCTCTTTTTACCTATCCGTCTCCTTCCTCCTCTCCCTCCCACCTCCCATTTACTTTTTCATGTCTTTCTCCCTCATTCCTTCCCTCTCATATACCATTCGTTTCTTTCTAGTTCTCTTTCCCCTCTGTCTCTCTCTTGCTCCATCTCTGCCCTCCTCACTCACTCGCTGTCTCACCCTCTTCCTCTGTTCTTACTCTGCCTCCCTCCTCCTCTTTTGCCTCCCTATCCCCATCTTTCATCTCTCCTCACTCTCCCCCTTTCCCTCATCTCTCTCCTCTATTTCTTTCTCTCCCTCTCTCTTCTTACTCTTTTGTCCATCCCTCACTCCTTCCTCTCTCCCACCTTAGTCTCCCCCCTCTCTCTTGTCATGCTCTTTCCACCTCGGTCTCTCTCTCTCTCTGTCTCCCTTCTGAAGTATCTCTCTCTACTCTTTCATCTCTCTCTCCCTCATTCCTTCCCTCTCATATACCATTGTTCTCTCTAGTTCTCTCTTTTCCCCTCTCTCTCGTTCCTTCTCTGTCCTCCTCGCTCTCTCAGTCTCTCTCTCTCTTGCCCTCTTCTCTCCATCCTCCTCTCCCTCTTTTCTCTCCTCCATAAGTCCTCCTCAGCAGACTTGGACTTACACAAAGCCGTTCTTGTGTGTCTTGTTTGAAGTCTGTCTTTGGCTGATGCAGGTCTCTACAGTCAGGTCCTATGGCTCTGGTACAAAGAGCACGCCAGGCTAATATTTCACCAGCTCTTATGTAACGTGCTGTATGTGCACTGTACTGTAGTGCGGGTTTGGTCCCGGTTTGGTCCCAGTTCAGTCCTCATCTCGATTGGTCCTAGTTTAGTTCTAGTTGTATCTGGTTTAGTCCTTGTTTAGATCTGGTTTTAGAACTGCTGATTTAATTCAATTTTATTTATATAGCACATTTAAAATACAACTTAAGCTGCACAAGGTGTTTCACTCCATAGGTTTAGTCCTGGTTTAGTCCTGGTTTAGTCCTGGTTTAGTCCTGGTTTAGTCCTGGTTTAGTCCTGGTTTAGTCCTGGTTTAGTCCTGGTTTAGTCCTGGTTTAGTCCTGGTTTGACTCTAGTCCTGGTTTGACTCTAGTCCTGGTTTGACTCTAGTCCTGGTTTAGATCTGATGCAGTCCTGGTTTAGTCGTGGTTTAGTCCTGGTTTAGATCTGGTTTAGATCTGATGCAGTCCTGGTTTAGTCGTGGTTTAGATTTGGTTTAGTCCTGGTTTAGTCCTAGTTTAGTCCTGTTTTATTCTTAGTTTAGTCCTGGTTTGACTCTAGTCTTGGTTTAGATCTGGTTTAGCATTAGTTTAGTCCGGGCTTAGTTCTAACTTGTCCTATTTAAGTCCTGGTTTGGTTTTGATTTAGTCTTTGTTTAGCTCTAGTTTAGTCCGGTATCAGTCCAGCCACAAGATCATATGAGGTTTAGTCTCTAGTTTAGTCCTGGTTTAACTTTGGCCCCGGCTCAGTTCTGGTTCAGTTCTGCTTTAGTCCTGGTTTAGTTCTGGCATATTTCCGTCTGTCCCAGTGTTGGTGTGTTGCGGTGCGTCAGTGACAGTCAGGAGTCCAGATTTATATGTACATGCTGAATTGCTGTTTTAGTCCGGGTTTAGTTCTGGTCTAGCTCCTGACTTGTTCTTGTTCCCGGTTCAACTCACCCTGGTTAATGTTTGTTTAATCTTGGTTTCCATGGTCTAGCCCTGGTTTAATCCTACTTTACTGCTTCATTATGTGTTGAAAATCCACATTGTGCGTTGTGTCTCGTTCAGATTGAGCCGTACCTGCCGTATGAGTTCACCTGTGAGGGGATGCTGCAGAGGGTCAACGCCTTCATCGAAAACCAGGTATTACTTTAGATATAAACAGCATTTATTTATTTCAGTCTGTCGTCATGGCAAACAATATGATAAGTATAAGTAAAGTAAAGTAAAATATGACTAAATATATCTATATCTCATGTATAAGCTGCCTGATGCACTGAAAACATGAGTCTTTACTGTGAGTGGGCTTGCATCTCCACAAACCTGACCTGTATTTCCTGCTTGTTTAATGGAAATGTTGTTTCTTTAGCTATAATATTCCACAGTATGCCATAAAATGCATCTATTTCCACTGAGAATGTTACAAAGTATAGTTTTAACTTTCTATTTCCATGGAATGATGCAGGTGACGAGCCACCTCCAGAATGTTACATAGTCTTGTTAAATATATCTTTGAAACACTTATTATACAGTAAATGTGATCCCCCCTCTCTCCGCAGGACTTCTGTCATGGTCAGGTGATGTGGCCTCCTCTGGGCGCGCTCCAGGTCAAAATGGCCGACCCTGGACGCTCGTGTAAACAGGTGTGTCAGGAGGAGCAGCTCATCTGTGAACCCTCCTTTTTCCAGCACCTCAACAAAGACAAGGATCTCGCCAGGTTAGTGCCGTCGAAAGTGTTTCATGTTTTTCTAGTTATGACTTGGTTTGGTCGGATAGTACCTGTGCTAAATATAATAGTTTTACATCAGTTAAGTGGAAAAAAACTGAGAAAAGTACAAAAATACAGGAAGTAGCACTGATTTCTAAAACGAATCATCAAATTTCATCCAAAGTGCAGACAGTTTACACAAGGAAGGAATTTTTCTGATACTTAAAACATTTATTTAAACAAAATAAAGGTGTTCTTATTTATTTGTACTAGTCTAATCTTAACCATTGTGTAATTTAGATATGTAAACGCTATGGTTGCTAGGTAACTGTTACAGAATTACCTCTGCGTATATCGCATCTGCTGCCCATGTCCAACCAGGAAATATTGCAATAATCAGTTTTTAAGTATTATCAGAAACATTAGAAGACATTGTACAAACCCTGTTATCTTTCATTGAGCTCGTGACCAGTAGATGGCGCTTTAAAGCCGACTTGAGTTACTGCATTTAACACTCACATCATGCAGTGTGCAATGGACCGCAGAGAATAGGTCATAACACCAGGGGGCAGTGTTTGTGCAGTAAAATTAATGGACTGGCACAGTACAACAAGGATACACAGGTATTTGTCTCCATCTATTACAGTTTTCGGTGTGAGTGTGTGTTTCTTTTTTTTCTTTTTCTTTTTTTTTACCTTTATTTAACCAGAGAAGTCTGATTTCTTCATTTTAAATTAGAATTATTGCACTTAGGACTTGTAGCTCTAAACCAAATCATGTATTGCTCTAATGAAGGTATTAATTTCAGGTTTGTTTATTTACATTTGCATTTGTACATAAAGTGACCAGTAGGTTGATTTCTGGACCATTGAAGTCTGAGGTCTGCTGTTTCCCAGTGATACCATAAACACAATTACAACACGATACATTGAGTTATGTATTTGAGGCGTGACACATATCGACGGTTCAGTGCAGTCTGTTTTCCTGTTGTGAAAAACCAGCCCCCGCACTGTAAAACTCTGTGCGTGTTTTACCCAGGAGCAGGGTCAGGCCTCCTCCACACTCAGGAGCTGTAGTCTCGCCTTTATTGACTTACTCCTACGTAGTTTGGAGTACACTGCCAAAACAGAACTCAGCTCAAATACACATATATATATACATCATGCATCATTGGAAGTTGGTACTTTTCAGTTCTTTGGAGAAGTAAGTTTGAAAATGACTATGTTCAAATAATGTGAAAGTGTGAATTATCTGAAATTACAGCATAACATAAAGGGTTTGTTTCATAACACACATTTGAATAGTTTTTTGTTTTTTTTTATAACTATATGACTGTTTTGCTAATTTTGCTCTCCATTGTGAGTTGTTTTAAGATTTCAAATTATGCACATGCGGCCTATTGTTTTTTGGTTTTTTTTTGTTTTTTGTCCTGTCATTTGATACTGGGCATTAATTAGATTTTAAAACAATTGAATACGTTTATGATGAAATACATTAATAAATTAAAGGTGAAAAACGTAATCTTTCTGGTGGCAGGTGCACTTGCATTTATTTGATTATAAGTAGAAAAAAAATCTATTCTGTCAACAGGACTAAAGATTTAGAGTGAAGACGTTTGACTTCTTCAGTTCTGGTCAGATTACTGCTGGACACTGCTTTATATGTGTCTGAAAGGAGGAGCTAACGACGCTGAAGCTAACACACCTGCTTGTTGGCTAGGTCAAAACTTTTTGTCCAGTTGACAGAGTTTAATTTTTCTTATGCTCTGGATCATCCCTGGACAACTGAGGGATTACACAGACACCTTGAAAACATTCATTCTAACTGTGAGCAGGATCACCTCTCCACAGATCTGACCTGTGACGTGGCCTGATTGTCACCATGGACTACATAAGTTTAAAGCCAGACTCTGAAACACTTTAGACAAAGGAATAAAATCTCTAAGGACACAAGCAAGTAGCACACTCCAATCTGTCTGAAACGTTACACAATACACCTTTGATAATAATTCACTTTATATATATTCAGGTGCTTCACAGAATGATTTTTAAAACGAGAAGATAAAGAAATTATACTAAAAAGACCAAAAACTTGAAATGAAATCCTGGTTTAGTCCTGGCCTTGTTTTAGTTTTAGGTTTTTGTTCTATTTTTGATGTGGTGTTGGCATTGGTGATGATTAGGATTTGTTCCAGGTGAAGTTCTGGTCCAGCTCCTGACTATTTTTTGTTGAAATAAAAAAAATAAAATAAAATAAGCTAACCTCTTTGTGTACTCTGCAGATATGGTCTGGACTGTCTGACGGTGGAGTCCAGCGCTGACACAGTGGTCCCGGCGTACAGCGAGGCTCGTCGACACTGCATTTTCCAATCGGACCTCCTCCTGTTCAGCTGTGCGGGCGCTCACCCCACTCTGAAACGCGTCTGCCCCTGTCGTGACTACAAGAAGGGCCAGGTGGCGCTGTGCAAGGATTGCCTATAGCAGCCGGCGCAGTACCAAACACTCACCACCAGGCGGAGGCGCAGCTATCGAGCGGTGTGCGTTTAGAGACATGACTTATACACGCTCTCATATTTATTGTTTTTTCAAGCTGCTGGAAGGAAAAAGAACATTACGCAAAAAAGGGGGTCAGTGACTGCGTTTGGACAGAAGGGGGCGCTGCAGCAACATCTCAGAATACTTGAATCGACACAGACTTTGTAGAACAGTGAAGTGGTTCATATAGTGACTGCTTTTTTTTGTTTAGGCAAAATCAAGCCAGCGCTGCAGCGTCTCATCCCTGCGTAAGGCCCCAAGTTCAACTCCAGCTCTGTCAATCTGAGGCTATGTTGTATATTAGGTAGGTTTGCACTGGACTGGCACGATGATGAGCCCATAACCCCAGCATACACTTAAGTATCACTAAATTAGGCCCTGTTCAAACATCGGGATCAAAATGTATTGAGGAAGTACAGCCTGAGTAGCATCATATTTTGTAAAGCATATCTACACAGGAAGAATAAATACACTGAAAACTCAACATTTAAAGCAGGGGTCTCAAACTCAAATTAGCCGGGGGCCGCAGGAGGCAGAGTCTGGGTATGACCAGGTATTCCACAAAAAAAGCTTTGTTAAAATTTTATCAAAAGTCATCGCTCTTTTCAACCTACATGAGGAAAAATGCCATTTCTTGTGGATTTTATGGATATACATCGTCCTGCGGGCCAAAAAATATCATCTCGCGGGCCGCAATTGGCCCCCAGGCCGCGAGTTTGAGACTCCTGATTTAAAGGAAGTGTATGTAGCCTAAGCACTTACAGTTTTGAAAAAGGTACCACAATCACATCTGAACCTGGGTTGTCAGATCCTTAAACTGTTTTGCAGCATATGTTGCAGCAGTAAAGGCACTGATTGATGATTGGCTGCAGGTTTTGGAGTTTAGTGAGGATTGAAATCAGAGAGAAGCTTTTAGGTTTAAATCAACTGGAGTTTAGCATTGAAACTGGCAACCCAAATGAGAGACTCATGTGAGGCTCATTTTGCTTTCTGATTGGATAGTTCTAAACCAAAACACCAAATTCTAACATAACTTAACACTTTGCCATCATGTGCAGTGTTTTTGTAATGAAAAATAAATCCATTTTTGTGATCTAGCTGAACATGACGAGCAGGTCCTTGTACGCTGGGGTTATCTGGTCCATTAAACCGTGTTGCGATCCATGTTTTACACTGTACAAAACTTCAACGAAAGTCTAGATTTTTATGGAGAAAACATTTTGTGTCGACTTAGAAAAAGCAGATTTCCATACACCCAGACCTGATTTGCACACGTTTTAAGAGACATTTTTAAAGGTTATTTATTGCGAACAAGAAGACGCTCGTCTACGGGGGAAAAAAGGCCAGTAGGGGGAGCTGTTCAACGTTCGCGCACATTTACATATAGAGAACGTAGCTAGCTTGGCATTTGTGCGTAGAGCTAAAAGTTATTGGATTTATTGTGGCATTTTTCAACAGTTACGAAACCTACACATCAATGAACTGCAACGGAATACTACTCTACCAACTTCGGACCATGCTACTTTGTACTTCCTCATTTTTGTTGGGATGTTAATTTGCCTGCGGATTTACGAAGAAAACGTGTTCGTTGTGGTGAATGGGAATTGCACTACTACGCTAATCTAAAACTATTGATAACACTGTATTATTATTGTTCATATTGTTTTGAATTTTGTATTTATTTTGTACACAAGCCTTTCTGTTTTGCTGGAAATCTGTTTTTTATTTATAGAAGGGTTGCCTTTTTTTTTCTTGTTTTATAAAGTTTATTTATGGAGAGTAATTTAAGGGAATACAAAATGTAAAAATATCGGGCAAAGGAAGTTTATATTTGTCAGTGTTTGAATTTGGACAATAATGAGAGGAAGTTTATTAGAGTTTTAGAGTGGTTGTCATGGCAACTTTCGTCATGGCAAATCTAGATGTATGTACCAGTGTGTAGATGCATCTTGGGAACGTAAGATGAGCTCATTCAAGCGATAAATAACCAAACGCTAACCTAAAACTAGCGACGAATGTTTCTTTAAAAATCCATAATGGAGTTGTGAGCTGCCCAGTCAAAAGCTTGAACTTTTTTATTTGTTTCTTCTTTATTTCCATTGTAAAGTCTCACTGAA
Source organism: Periophthalmus magnuspinnatus (assembly GCF_009829125.3). Taxonomy (NCBI): domain Eukaryota; kingdom Metazoa; phylum Chordata; class Actinopteri; order Gobiiformes; family Gobiidae; genus Periophthalmus; species Periophthalmus magnuspinnatus. The sequence continues at coordinate 13,353,236 of NC_047127.1, read as the reverse complement.
AGCGTCAAAACTATGAATGAACCATTGACTGTATATAAGAAGTGAAGAAGTTTATGTATATACAGTCTATGGAATGAACACACATGTGAAATAACGAAAACAAATGAAATTGTTTTGCATTTTAGTTTCTTGAAAATAGCCTTTACCCTTTGCTTTGGGAGAAACAATGGGTAAAGCAGTTGGGAGAAGGACAAGGGTTTGCAGCGCTGTCGACAAAGCAAAGGGTGGGTACTTTGGGACCTGGAGTTTTGGGAGTTTGAGGTTCTTCAGAGGACAATATTCTTTAAAAGGGTCTGCGTTACTTTGAAAATATAGTGTAAATTAACCCGGTAAACAGCACGGCTTTAGGTTATTAGATAGGAGTTGTACGCATTTTGAGCTGTTCTCACTTCTTAATTAATGGGTTTATAAATCGAACTATAAAACGACACTTGCTCTTCTTCCTCTTCCTCTCGTTGTTGCCTCTAAATTCACCATATCCAGAAAACTCGTCAACACCAGCTGATACTTTTTGTGCTTTTTCGTCTCATCTCAGTTCACCCAAAATGTGTTAGGGTTTTGGGTGTTCACAGCGTCACCTTATTTTTGTACTTTTTTTTTTTTTTTTTTCTCAAATCTATCGCCAAATTTTAGTTTGTTCAAATATGACGTGCCTTTTTTTTTTACAGTTGATTTGTTTGTGTTGTTGTTTGTGTTCGAAATAATTGATTCGAGATACAATCCAAGTCTAAAACTGAACTAAACGAAGAACTGGGTCTGAGCCGGGACTAAACAAAACCAGGATCAATCTGGGACTAAAACCAGGATGAAACTAGATCTAAACCAAAATTAAATTATTACAATACCTTAGCTCTAGTTTGGACTTGGTTCAGAACAGATTTGAGTCTCGTTTAGTCCAAGTACTAAACCAGGACTAAATAAAACTAAGTCCAAATTGTGACTGGATGAAGAAATTGTCTATATTCAAATCTTAAAATGCACACAAAATTGATTAAAACCCGCAAATTTACAATAGATAATTTTAATCAGACAGTTTCCTTGTGGTTTTCATCCAACAAAATTCATTTAAAAACAAATTCGGCATTACTGTAAGTCACTTTTTCCACAAATGGCTCCTTTAACATGTTTTTTCCTGAATTAAAACATACCATTTCAGGCCCAGACCCTTTGATTGTTCATAAGTGCATATTGTTTAATAGAGACACAGACTTTAACACAAATCACTTTTGGTTTTTGAGATGAGCTGTGACTCCGGTGCATCTAAGCCTTATCATTTTGTTTATTTGATTTTTCAGATTGAGATTTCCATGGCCGCGTCGCTCATATCTGCGCATTTATCGCCGGTTGTAAGAAAAAAACAAAAAGGAAAAAATATATTTGTAAACTCAAGGTCATCCAATCTCTGCTTTTTAATGTGACTCTTGCATCTGTTGTGTGATTGTAGTCCAAAAGGAGGAGGCGAAAGCAGTACGAGGGATATAACTTTATTTTTAAATAAACATTTTTTCTGTGACAAAGGCTCTGTTTAACATTGTTTACATCACAGCAATACACTTTTATATTTACACCTGTGTCTATGTGCGTCTGTGCAGGAGGAGGGGTGAGAAACCAGAGGCTCACAGTAACATTCTCGCTGTTTTTGTGCTTTAAATAATCAGCATTTAACTTTAATAAAGGTACAGTATGTAACTTTCTGGAGGCGGTGCGTCATCTGCATGATTCCATAGAAATAAAGAGTTAAAACCAAACTTTAGAACATTCTCCATGAAGATAGATGCATTTTATGCCATACTGTGGAATATTATAGCCAAGGAACAGCATTTCCATGGAAACAAGCAGGTGTAGGCCCACCTCCAAGCCAAGTAAGAGTCAGGTTTGTGGAGATGCAAGCCTATTCAGAGTAAGGACACATGTTTTTCAGTGCAATATACACAGCGAAAAGAGAAACATGCTTTTATTTTAGCCTATTCTTTGGCAAAAATTACATACTGTGGCTTTAAATGTATCATCTTTTTTTCCATTTGACTATTTTATTCGGATATAAGACAAATAGTTAACATTTTAAGTCGAAATATATGAAATATTTAAGGTCACACAATGCTTTTATTCTCAGTTAATGTTTTTAAGTGTGTCGCATTGATCCAGATAAATACATTGATCCGAAGCAAATGTCGGGATTTCAAGCTACTTAAGATTTCAAATTTTACTAAGCATAAAATAGGGACAGAATAATAAGGACAGAAATATGACACAACACATTTTTACAGTTTCAGTTGTTACATGATCAGACAAAACCTCATGGTCGCCTCTGATAACTCTTCAAATTTTGGTCACACTTGTCAAAAACCTTTTACAATGTCCCAGTTTCAAACACACATCAATCTAATACATTATATATACACCGGTATTCACTTGGTTTATTCAATTATTTACATAACTGGGCGATCCTATTGTTTTGCGTAATAATTCTCCATTGCCAATCCCGTTAACGTACATCACCTACACGTCCAGTTTCTCACCCCTCACGAAATTATCTTAAAAACTCAAGTCTGAATGTAGCTTCTGTCCAGCCATGCACCGGAACTTTGATAAAAACTAAAAAAAATAACATTGAAATTCCGTCGTATCACTGTAATGCAAGTGGTGACCTGAAAAGTACATTCAAAACACTGATGACTTAAGGCTTTGGAGTTAAGCGCGAATGAAAAAAACGGCAAAACGAAACGGTATGGGTGAAGTGTGATCGTTTTTGTATATTACTGTACATTGTATTGTCTTAAATAGAGCGTTATCCTCGCACTCCCACACTGCTCTCACTGTGTACACACCGAAACGAACATGCCGGGAGAAATGAGTACTTTTTAACCACATGACGACCCTTTTTTTTAAGCTTTCAGGGGTAGTTTAGCTGTCAAAAAAACAACACGATCATCCTTAGATACTCCGTCGAGAATGTTCCACAGCATGGCATTAAATTTCCCTATCTCCGTGAGGCGCAAGATACAGCTTAGATCTATAGAGAAGCGAGCGCACGCACAGGAACATGTAAGACGCGTATATTTCGATTGGATTTTAACACAGATGGACGAGTTTAACGCCGTGCTGTGGAACCCCCCCGGTGAATAACGGCAATAACGTCTCCATGGAAACCACCAAGAGGAGGCAAATCAACCCTATAAAACACACGTACATGTTGCAGCTTTAAATTGGCGCGTGCCGTTCGTGACGCCATCAGCAGAGCGCGCTATAACTGTATCTGCTGGTGTGTTGGAAATTGAAGTAGTCTGAATGACGCTAAAAGTAATGAGGTAATAGTAGTAGTTAGTGTTGGAACGTAATTAAAACAGGTCAAGTGGCGTTTATGGACTTTTAAAAACATGGAATTACAAAGTGCTAACCTACGCGGCGAGGGGGGTGGGCGTTTCAGCGATTAATCTCTAGAAATATATAATAAATCGGGTTCGTTTTTTTGTTAAAAGGCTACGATACAAACATGAAGGTTAAAAATGTAAAACTGTGCTTGGTTCAAGTTCATATGTAGCGACATGTGCTAATACTAAAGGGGCAGGGTGTAGTAATTGGGTTGAACATGACATAATTTGTAGCGTGCCTGGGGTCTTCTGAAGCGGCAATAATTGGAAATATATAGAAGGTGCCGCTCCTGTTTAGCTTTAGCTTTCAGAGGTATTGATTTTTTGGTTTGGCGCGAGTGGGCAGGCATTTAGAGAGCCGCTTATACAGGAAGTACAAATATAAACATAATGCAAGCTCGCTGACGTGTCTACACAGGCTATGGAAGGAAACAGGACTAGACCAGGACTAAGCCAGGTCTAAACCAGGACTAAACTGATCTACAATGTGCCAGGAGCTAAGACAAAACTATGCAAGGACTAAACCAGGACTAAACCAGGTCTAACTCATGCTACAGTAGAAATATTTTAGACAGGGACACATTCTTTGGACCATGCCAGAACTAAACCTGGGCTGATCAACACTATACTTGATCCAAAGCAGGGACATACGAGGACTAAAGCAGAACTGAACCAGGTTCAAGCAGGAGCCGACTATGGGGCTAAACAAGGACTTAACCAGGTTTTTAAAAGGACTAAATTATGTCTACAGTGGGATTATTCCAAGGGCTAATATCAATTTTGAAGCCAGAACTAAAATAGGATTGACCGGGACTGAAGCAGGACTACAGTAGTACTAAACCTGGTCTACATTAGGTCTAACAGAGCTATTTATAGGACTAAACAAAAAGGGGTTTACATCAAAGACAGAGGTCTAAACCAGGACGTGGAATTGAAGCCAGAGCTAAGCAAGAATTAACTAAGACTGAAAGCAGGACTTAAGTGGTACTAAACTAGGACTAATCCAGGTGTACACCAGGTCTAAACCAGGTCTAAACCAGGTCTAAACTAAGTCTAAACCAGACTTAAACCAGGCTTAAACCAGGTCGAAACCAGGTCGAAACCAGGTCTAAACTAGGTCTAAACCAGGTCTAAACCAGGTCTAAAACAGGTCTAAACTAAGTATAAACCAGACTTAAACCAGGCTTAAACCAGGTCTAAACCAGGTCTAAACTAGGTCTAAACTAACTCTAAACCAGGTCTAAACCAGGTCTAAACTAACTCTAAACCAGACTTAAACCAGGCTTAAACCAGGTCTAAACCAGGTCTAAACCAGGTCTAAACCAGGTCTAAACCAGGTCTAAACTAGGTCTAAACTAACTCTAAACCAGGCTTAAACCAGGTCTAAACCAGGTCTAAACTAACTCTAAACCAGACTTAAACCAGGTCTAAACCAGGTCTAAACTAGGTCTAAACCAGGTCTAAACCAGGTATAAACCAGGTCTAAACTAGGTCTAAACTAACTCTAAACCAGACTTAAACCAGGCTTAAACCAGGTCTAAACCAGGTCTAAACTAGGTCTAAACCAGGTCTAAACCAGGTCTAAAACAGGTCTAAACTAAGTATAAACCAGACTTAAACCAGGCTTAAACCAGGTCTAAACCAGGCTTAAACCAGGTCTAAACCAGGTCTAAACTAGGTCTAAACTAACTCTAAACCAGGTCTAAACCAGGTCTAAACTAACTCTAAACCAGACTTAAACCAGGCTTAAACCAGGTCTAAACCAGGTCTAAACCAGGTCTAAACCAGGTCTAAACCAGGTCTAAACCAGGTCTAAACTAGGTCTAAACTAACTCTAAACCAGACTTAAACCAGGCTTAAACCAGGTCTAAACCAGGTCTAAACCAGGTCTAAACCAGGTCTAAACTAACTCTAAACCAGACTTAAACCAGGTCTAAACCAGGTCTAAACTAGGTCTAAACCAGGTCTAAACCAGGTATAAACCAGGTCTAAACTAGGTCTAAACTAACTCTAAACCAGACTTAAACCAGGCTTAAACCAGGTCTAAACCAGGTCTAAACCAGGTCTAAACCAGGTCTAAACCAGGTCTAAACCAGGACTAAACCAGGTGTAAACTAGGTCTAAACCAGGTCTAAACCAGGTCTAACCTAGGTTTGAACCAGGTCTGAACCAGAACTAAACCAGGACTAAACCAGGACTAAACCACCAAACACTCATATGTAACTTTCCTTCCCTTGAAACAACTAAACTACCCCTTCCTAAATGTGCTTTTGACGAGATTGTAAGATATTTTGGTCTCACTCATATCTGAGGTTATTGTAACGAGTATCAGTTTACAGTAGCTCACTAGACCCCACCAAATATTGTACTTGCAAATACATATTATCATTATTATTATTATTATTAATCATCATCACTGCAAAAAATACAGCTGGAGTCGAATCGTTCACAGTACAATATCGAAATATATATTGACTCTCCGTACTCTATTCACAGATATGTAAACAGTTCCCTCATACAGACAGCAGATGGCGCTAGCATGTAAGTACAATTGCATTTCCTATTCATTATGTGGACCATTCATACTAACCAGTGTTACTATACTTGTAGGTGCAGCAATATATTGGGACCTGCCTGATTTGCGTCATTTTTCAACGATTTTTGGCATCTTATTCCAGGACAGCAGATTCGCGGCATTTTTCGACGATTTTTGGCATCTCTTTTGGGGATACAGGTTTTATACAGTACTTACTATAACAGTCTACTCTAAACATCACCCATGATCCTTAGGCGGAATGGGCGTTGCCAAATTGTATCGTAAAACCTTTCCAAATTGTGTCAAAAAGCAGGAAAAAGCTCAGCGCGCTAATCTTGCTACATTGGCTACATTTGTCAACTTGATTTGTAACACGTCCTAGCATAGCGTCGTCGTACTTGTGCCTAAATGTTGACAAAATTGTACATCCGATACAAAAATGTGCTCGATTATTACCATGTTTTCTTGGGGGTGCCCGTAAAACTTCACAGTAAACTTTCAATTCTAGACGTAAATAATTCAGATAAATATTTATATACACTATTGTAAAACCAAGAGTCCACAGTCCGTTTGTTTAAATAGGAGGCATTTACAGACACTGGCGTCGCCGTACTGGCATTGTCTTTGGAAGAATCACACAGGGACAACGAGCTGAAAATGTCCCCCCCCCCCCCGTTTCCGTTGGCGGCCATATTGGATCCTCTGGTCGTCTCCGTAGTGCGGATCTGTCACTCGAAACGCTCGTAGTTCCTCGTTTGCCGAACACGTGGGACCATATCCTTCAAAAGCCTACGAGAAAAACAAAATATTAGGTTAGCTGTAAGGTTAATCGCAATCGAATTGAAATTTGAATTGCAAATCACAAAGGCGACGATTTCTGAAGTAACGTGTTTTTATCCACAAATGACTCTGACTCATAAAAACTGCAAATACTACTGTACTTCTGTGAAACGTGATCGTTATATTAGTTTGTCTTTCCTAAAAATAGGCTTTTACATTTTTTGCAATGTTTTCTGAAATGATGTATATTAGAATTAGCAGCAGTTTTAGCTGCAGTAGTAGTAGGAGGAGTAGCAGGAAAAGGAGTAATAGGAGTAGTTTCAGCAGTAGTAGTACTAGTAGTAGGATAGGTAGTGGTAGTATTTTTAGCAATAGTAGTAGTTGCAGTAGTAGTAGTACAGGTACTTTTAGCAGTAGGAGGAGGAGGAGCAGTAGGATAGGTAGGAGAAGTAGTAGTATTTTTAGCAGTAGCAGTAGTTGCAGTAGTAGCAGTAGTAGTAGTTTTAGCAGCAGTAGTAGTAGTATGATAATAGTAGTCAAATCTTTACCAAAATCACTACATTTGAAGCCTTATAAGACTTCTTCTCCATGAAATACTTAAACTTTTGACCTTTACATTTTTAGATACTTTTACTTTAAGTTTTTTTTGCCCCTATATCTGTACTTTTACTTAAGTAACAGTACAGCAGTGTTAATAGTAGTAGTAGTAGTTTTAGCAGCAGTAGTAGTAGTAGTAGTAGTAGTAGTAGTAGTTTTAGCAGCAGCAGTAGTAGTAGTATGATAATAGTAGTCAAATCTTTACCAAAATCACTACATTTGAAGCCTTATAAGACTTCTTCTCCATGAAATACTTAAACTTTTGACCTTTACATTTTTAGATACTTTTACTTTAAGTTTTTTTGCCCCTATATCTGTACTTTTACTTAAGTAACAGTACAGCAGTGTTAATAGTAGTAGTAGTAGTTTTAGCAGCAGTAGTAGTAGTAGTAGTAGTAGTAGTAGTAGTTTTAGCAGCAGCAGTAGTAGTAGTATGATAATAGTAGTCAAATCTTTACCAAAATCACTACATTTGAAGCCTTATAAGACTTCTTCTCCATGAAATACTTAAACTTTTGACCTTTACATTTTTAGATACTTTTACTTTTACTTTAAGTTTTTTTGCCCCTATATCTGTACTTTTACTTAAGTAACAGTACAGCAGTGTTAATAGTAGTAGTAGTAGTTTTAGCAGCAGTAGTAGTAGTAGTAGTAGTAGTAGTAGTAGTTTTAGCAGCAGCAGTAGTAGTAGTAGTAGTAGTAGTAGTAATAGTAATAGTAATAGTAATAGTAAAAGTAGTATGATAATAGTAGTCAGACAAATCTTTATCAAAATCACTACATTTGAGGCTTTATAAGACCTCCAAATCTACATACGCAATACTTTAACTTTTGACTTTTTAAGTACATTTTTAGATACTTTAACTTGAGTATAAATTAACTTATAACTTAAGTAACACAACTGAGTACTTCTTCTACCACTGGCTGCTGCAGTATCACATATTTCTGTATTCTGGTCTGCTGTTATACTCTACTTGTACTTATGAGTTGTAAAAGTACACAGTCAGACCAGCCCGCTCCATGTTATGAATCGTTACTTGTTTCGGTGCTAATCACTGAGGTGAGGTTCCACAGTGGGACAAACTAAACTATTGTCGTCTCATAGCAACAATTAAACCGGAGATTGAATCACGTTTGTTTAACGCGCTCATTAAAATAAACTAACCCGTGTATTAAAACCGCACAGTCAGCATCAGCACAACATTACACCGTGTTACCTAAAGTTGAACGCTTTTATTGTCTATTTTGGCTCGTAGCTATGGCAACTGTCAAGTTTGTTATGAAAGGAGGAAAATATATCATTAAAAAGTTTCACACTGGTTCCGAGTAAAGCAATGTTTCGCAATCAGAGTGCAATTTTTTTTATTTTTTTTTCCCGTCAAAGATAAAACTGTACAGAACCTCCGCTCAAAAATAATACTCACTGCAATGTAACTTATGGTAGTTACAGGCGCCATTTTGAGGACTTCTGACGTCACTATTGCAATATAGATACAGTGTCTTGAAGTGTATTCGAAGGAAATATAATAGGATTTAAAATAATGTCACGATCTACAATAATACTGGACTGAAATGTAACTTATGCTAGCTGCAGGCGCCATTTTGAGGACTTTTGACTTTATCATTGCAAGACAGATACAGTGTCTAGAAGTGTATTCAAAGGAAATATGATTAGATTTAAAATAATGTCACAATCTACAGTCCTGTTGATGATGATTTGTTAAAGTACACTGCGTAACATTTCCGGCGAAGCATCCTCAATCTGGTTGTCTCCTTGGAGATGTCATCGCGATGCCTAGAATGTTCCACAATATGACATTATTTAATTGTTTGACGCCGCTGCCGTTGCCGCCAAACCGAGTTACGGGTTCGTTCTGTGGAGAGGCGACCTCACTCAGAGTAAAAACGTGTTATTTTCACTGCGCTTTTTTTGTAATAAACACACCCGCAATTGAGCAAATACAAGATATAGGTTTAAAGCTATACTGCGAAACATTCTAAGCAAAGCAACGACATCTCCTGACAACACAGGACCCCATACCAGAAAAGTTACAGAGTGAAACTTTAAGGTAACGTTAGGTCAAATGTCTATTTTCTATCACTACTCACTTGACTCCATAGGCCAGAATGACGAGCCCAATGATGACCCCTATTGTCCCGTCCAGGTACCACACTTTGGGTTCGTGTTTGAAGACCTCAGCGCTGATCAAGATGGAGAAGCCCATGATGCCTCCAACCATAGAGTTAAATCCTGCACGAACAAAAGGTAAAACAATAGTTACTGCAAAAATCACGTGGCCCCGAGATGAACTTTGCATAAAAACTGCACAGGCTGTAGTTTAGATCTGCACAAACACGCTCGGAAATCCTGAAATGTGAGTCTTGTGTTCGTTTGTCAGGTCAGATTTCAGGCTTTTAGCTCATTCTTCTGGTTTAAAATGTGAACTTTGAACTGAATCCCAATATTAAAACATAAATCTAATCACAATGTCTGAAAAATCCCATTTAGATCTTTTGCTCATATTGTTCAGCTCTACACATCCGTCTTAATCTTTCACAGTCTTTTACTAAAATTACACTACTTGGTAAATCAGTGGCCTTGATTATTATTATTGTAATCATAAGAACTAAAAGTATATATATATAAAAGCCAAAAATGTGTCATTTCAGTTCCGAAACCTAAACAATTTGCTTTATCTGTCTGTTTATGTTTCAGAAAGTTTAATTTCATAAAACTGGTCTCTAGTCCTGTCACGATAACACGTTTTGAAGTTTGATATATCGCTGAAGTAAATATAGACGATAAACGATAATGTTGAAACTAATTTATGCCACTGATATTACAATGTCAGAGCAGATTTAAAGCACAAAACTTTTCTAAATCTATAATACTGTGAAAAATCATGAGCTGGAATAGATAAACAGCAGAATGAAACACTTTAGTGCTTTAGTTTGCATCTGTAATGAGACATTCAAGTTACTTATTCAAACTTTTATGGCTTAAATCTTTTCGTACATCCAAAATAAAAATAAAAAACAAAACAAAACAATTTCCCTGCAGTGCAAAGAAAAAATACTGACCCCCAAACGATATTGTTCCATCTTTCATACACAGAATGATAAGTGGACACAGTGATGATGGTGACGGGTCGAATGGTCACGTACGAGATCACATGTGTCAAACTCAGGCCCGGGGGGCCAAATCTGGCCTGCGGTGTAATTATATTTGGCCCGTGAGATCATATCCAATGTGCATTAGAGCTGAACCGCCGGTATATTGCACATGCACCACTAATAATACAAATCCCAGAATGCTTTACTAGTGCGCTGCAGTCGATTCCGGCAAGTGCCCCTCCTTTTCTGTTGACACTCATTAGCAAACAAGCTACTGGTCACCTCGGCCAAATTAATTGCTACAGAGAGAGACATAATTTATTTGATTTATTTAAATAACAAATGAGTACTACTGATGTGTCTTTAATTTCTCATGTTTCTTTATTTATATTTAATTTCTCATAAGCATTACATATCAAGTACAGTCAATTTTTCAATAAATATTGAGTCTGGCCTGTGAATTTGTCTTAGTTTTTAATTTTGTCCCAGTGTGAGTGTGAGTTTAACAGCCCTGTACTAGAGGAATAGTGATCTTAGTGCGACTTAACAATTTAACAGTCGTTTTATGTCAATAATTTTGAATAATCACAAATTGCTAACATAGTAATCCCAACACTAACATTTAATATTGACAGTGCTGCTCATGAGTAAAGACTGAAGCATTTGGAGGCGGAGCTCTGGAGAATAATGTCACATGTTATAATCAAATTAATCAAAACATATATTGAGCAAGTCCTGGTTTAAAAAAATGTAATCAACATCAAATCTAATTGTAATTTTTTGAAAAACACCAAACACAGTCCACAGTCACATTACTGTCTGAAAAATCACAATCACATTTTTTCCCCTTTAATATTTAATACAGCTGGAAGTAGAAAATACTGAAACACATTTTAAACACATTTGATAACTCTGTATGAACTTAAAAATCTATAATTATGTTAATATTTTGGAGGATTAAATGCCTTTTTATGAGAGTAAACACGTAGCAGCACTGAGCCTGTCACATAAATTATTACATCGACATATTGTTCAACATTTATCGTGTGGATATTGTGTTTGCAGTAATGGGGAGATTTTGGAGTATTTTTGTTGTAGTTCAGTTACATTTGAGCTGCTTTGAACGATACAGTCGATTTACAAAATGCTTTCGCTGGGATTATCTACTTTACTGGTTTTGTGTCAGTGTCTTAAAGTAGCTTCAATATTATCGTTTATCGCAGTAAATCTCCTTAGCGACATATCGTGCTTCAAAATTTGTGATCCTGACCGGCCTAAGTAATAGTAGTACTGGTAGTAATAGTAGTAATAGTGGTTCTCCTCGAGGTTTCTCTATTCCCAAGTGTTGTTTTTTTTTTGTTTTTTTTCTTTGCCGTTTCTTTTAGTTTAATGATCATGTTCGGCCCTGAGAGGTACTTTTTAAATGCCAAAACCATGACACAGGCCACTCCTACTACTACTTCATAAAACTGCAACTACTTGTGTGTATTTATCCATTAGCTGACGGCGCTGTGGCTCCGTTCTCCTTCGTGAGTGTCGTTTTTGTTGGCAGCATGTGACACAGTGGGAGCGAACTGAAAAGGTCATGTTGAAATGTGATTTTCCACAATCTAGTTAAGGCCGGGATCATGTGAGGAATGTTCAGAGACAGTGACAAAGCCCGAGCAACTTTTACAAAGCCTGACGAAGTTTTTTAAAAGGCCTGACGAAGTTTTACAAAGTCCTGCCAATTTCACAGCTCCACAGTGAGCAGAACGAAGCAAGACACAGAGATCAGGAAGAGTTTCATAATGAAACCAGGACTAAACCAGGACTAAACCAGGACTAAACCAGGACTACACTAGAACTAAACCAGGACTTTACTAGAACTAAACCAACACTATACTAGAACTAAACCAGGACTAAACTAGGACTACACTAGAACTAAACCAGGACTAAATTGGGACTACACTAGAACTAAACCAGGACTATACTAGAACTAAACCAGGACTAAACCAGGGCTAAACCAGGACTATACTAGAACTAAACCAGGACTAAACTAGGACTACACTAGAACTAAATCAAGACTAAACCAGGGCTAAACCAGGACTAAACTGGGACTACACTAGAACTAAACCAGGACTATACTAGAACTAAACCAGGACTAAACCAGGGCTAAACCAGGACTATACTTGAACTAAACCAGGACTATACTAGAACTAAACCAGGACTAAACCAGGGCTAAACCAGGACTATACTAGAACTAAACCAGGACTAAACTAGGACTACACTAGAACTAAACCAAGACTAAACCGGGGCTAAACCAGGACTAAACTAGGACTACACTAGAACTAAACCAACACTATACTAGAACTAAACCAGGGCTATACTAGAACTAAACCAGGACTAAACTAGGACTACACTAGAACTAAACCAAGACTAAACCAGGGCTAAACCAGGACTACACTAGAACTAAACCAGGACTATACTAGAACTAAACCAGGACTCAACCAGGACTACACGAGAACTAAACCAGGACTACACTAAAACTAAACCAGGACTAATTGAGAACTAAACCAGGACTAAACTAGGACTAAACCAGGACTAAACCAGGACTAAACTAGGACTACACTAGAACTAAACCAACACTATACTAGAACTAAACCAGGGCTATACTAGAACTAAACCAGGTCTAAACCAGGACTAAACCAGGACTAAACCAGGACTAAACCAGGACTAAACCAGGACTAAACCTCACATGCTCTTGTGGCTGGACTGACCCTCACATTAAGCTGTGTCTTTATTTTAAAATGAACTCTCCAAATGACATTTAACTGGGCTTCACAAAATGATCCACAATTTGTGCAAATGAAAGTAAGAAAATGAGTTCATGATGAAGTGTGATATTTATGCACGGACCAGGTCATTCTTTTCATACACACACATAGACACACACACCCCAACACACGCACACACTCACACAAACACACACACATCTATATAAAGAAATAAAGTCGGGGCAGTGCTGGAAGGTAACAAAGTAAAAGAAGGAAAGTACTGTACTTAAGTAGATTTTTTTAGGCATTTGTACTTTACTTAAGTCAATTTTACAGCGGATACTTTTACTCCACTACATTTTCAACAGAACTGAAAAGTAAAAAATGTATTTAAATTGTTACCATTGATCAAAACATGTTAATCAATATCACCACATTTAACACTTAAACAAATTAACAGCACTTTTGCGACATACTTTTACTTTTTACTCTAAAAGTACCTATTTAATACTTAAGTAGATTTTTTCATGAGATACTTTTACTTTTACTTGAGTCACTTTTACCTCTGTATCTGTAAATTGCGTAGTTCATCCACCACTGGGCAGGGGGTGTGTAGGATTTAAATATTCGACAAAAATACCTGCAGGCGTCGTGCGATGTGAAATAAACATGGTCAAATCTCATTCATTTTACTAACAACTGTAATACTGATTTATTCTCACATGATGTCAAAAAACCAGCTGAAAATAAACCTGTGTCCTGTATCTGCAGAGTAAAGCAACAGTGTGTGAGATTTAGATTTTAAACCCCATAAACATGATGTATCTTTCCCTCAAGTTTAAATCAAACGGGGCGGTACAGCTACACGGGGCTCTGCTACGTGAACAACTCATGTCACCTCAACATAACTAATATTAACGTTATATATACAATCTAAATCGCGCCTGAATTATCCTTTTATAAGAGTGATCTCAGCAAAACACAAAAACACATGTAGTATTCCAAGTTTGCGGCTGTGAGACGAGGCTAACGCTAAAGCTAACGTAAACAATCAACTAATTCCTGTTTAACATTGTTTTTTACGTTTATTTCATGTATCTACACCTCTACGCCGTGCAAATGTAGTATGTGCAGTGTATAATGTAATATGTGGCTCGCATTGATAAACAAAAACCAGCTGGATATACTATTATTTCATGTTTATGTCTGTCGTTTATCAGAGAAATGTCACGTTCGCTACTTCTGGTGTACTGCAGGTCCTCCAGTGTCCAGTCCTAACCGCCGCGAACTCTTTGTTGTACTGTTGTTGATCCGCGTTGATGCTCGTGTAGCACCGGTGTTTTTATAGCCGTCCTGCGCTACGTCACGCCCGCGGGTGTGTCTCGCTAGACCCGCATCGCGCCTTAAACCGGCCTGGTCCAACGCAGCCCCAAGTGAAAACGAGGCTAAATATACAGACTGACGTTTAATGATAACAATTGTAATCCTGATTTATTCTTAATTACAAAAGCAGTGGACATGATGGTCAAGTTATGTCGTTATCTCAACACGTTCTCGGTCGGTTTAAACCTAAAAAGTCTCTCTGATCTGAATCCGCACCATCTAATAAACCCCCAGCACCTGCACACCATCATTAATCATCGTCTCCATTGCTGCAGTACACGCTGAGAATGAGAAAATCCCGTTTGTGTGTCTATCTGCAGGTTCAGGAGCTCGGCCCGGGTTCGGTTGTTGTAAAACGGTTGCGGCGCGGGGTAAAATGTAGTCGTTAAATGATGCTGTTTGTGCGTGTAGAAGGTGGACGCACTCACCGTCAGTGATCAGGGCTCGGCTCGTCAGGACTTTGCCGAGCATGAACTTGATTATTGCCAAAATGACGCAGACCAAACCGCTCACGATGGACACGCTGAACAGGAAGTCATCCTAAAGACACAAGAGAAGAAGGTCAGTATAATCTGGGTGTATTATATCATCATACTCTCGAATCTCAAAACTCACAATGGACTTTTAGAGCAACTACTGTATTTTGAAGACACATTACAATTAAAAAATAACCTAACTCCTAAACCCTTATCTTAAAATGGATATCTCTTTATATACCTCACATAACTAAACACAAAACTACCATTATGTGTTCCTCAGCCTCTAAAATGCACTGTAATGTTTATCGATTCCTCATTTGATTTCCTACCAGCTAAATGCTAATGCTAAGCTAAGTCCTGTGTGAGGGATCTGTGTGTAGAGCAGATGGGACAAGTGCAATGTCCAACAACAACAACACTAAAGCAGGTTCAAGCGAGGGCTAAACCAGGGCTAAACCAGGGCTAAATCAGGGCTAAACCAGGGCTAAACCAGGGCTAAATCAGGGCTAAACCAGGACTAAACCAGGGCTAAACCAGGACTGAACCAGGACTAAAGCAGGACTGAACCAGGACTAAAGCAGGACTGAACCAGGACTAAAGCAGGACTGAACCAGGACTAAAGCAGGACTGAACCAGGACTAAAGCAGGACTGAACCAGGACTAAACTAGGACTAAAGCAGGACTGAACCAGGACTAAACTAGGACTAAACCAGGACTGAACCAGGACTAAAGCAGGACTGAACCAGGACAAAACTAGGACTAAACCAGGACTAAACCAGGACTGAACCAGGGCTAAACCAGGACTAAACCAGGGCTAAACCAGGACTCAAGTAGGACTGAACCAGGACTAAACCGGGGCCGAACCAGGACTAAACCAGGGCTAAACAAAGAATAAACCAGGACTAAACCAGGACTAAACCCGGACTAAACCAGGACTAAACAAGGACTAAATCAGGGCTAAACCAGGACCGAACCAGGGCTAAACCAGAGCTAAAGCAGGGCTAAAGCAGGACTAAAGCAGGACTAAACCAGGACTAAACCAGGGCTAAACCAGGGCTAAACCAGGACTAAACCACGGCTACACCGGGACTAAACCAGGGCTAAACCAGGATTAATTCAGGACTAAACAAGGATTAAACCAGGATTAAACAAAGAATAAACCATTTCTAAACCAGGACAACACTACAACTAAACCACTAGACCTACTTAAAGTGTCTGTATCCAGTTATTTCCATATATTTTATAAGCTCTTGAGGTCAAAATAAGTCCACTGTCTGCATCACACACAAGAATCATAAATTCGCTGTTAGCATGCTAGTTGCAAACTCATTGCACTCAGTGAACTCAGAGAATCATTAGGCTGTTCTGAATGCATATGTGCAGAATAACTTTGGACCACCGCAAGTCCTTCTGTTTTTCAGCTATTTTAACACTGTAAAAATCAGGCACAAGTACTTTTTAGTCTGAGGAAAGTCTAAAATTCTCACTTTCGATTTAAAATTCCAAGTTCCACTGACGCCCAAAGCCTGTATACTGCACGCAATTTATAAAACTTATCATAATCTGTTCCTCCGCCCCTCAGAACGTCCTGTAATGTATATCGATTCCTCGTTTTTGATTTCCTGGCGGCTAAATGCTCGTGCTACGCCGGTCCTGGATGTGTGGAGCAGGTGGGACTATAGCTCTCAGGCCTCTGCGGCAGTATAAATATTACATCACGGCCTTGGAGCCTCAAAAAGCTACTTTAAAGTGACGACGACGCAAGTCAAGTCGCTCACTGGGGAACTTTTATATATAAACACAAGGCTGTAGTCCCAATAATAAGACGAGTTCGTAATTAGCTAATACAAAACAAAACGGTACCAACTCACGCTTAGTTTTCGCATCGTAATTAGCATTTCAAAAGGAATCATGACTTATGTAACGTCTTTGTAGCTGCGGTAAAAGAACAGACCATTTGCATAAAGATTTCGTTGATTTGCTTTAAGTCCGTTTGGCCTCGCTCTTAATCAAATATAATCGCATTCATGTTCAACTATTTGCAGATCAGGAGGAGTAACGTCTTTACACGCTGTCGACGGAAATTGTGATTTTGAAGATATGTAAAATTTGAACATTGAGGATATTGGATGGAGAGAAAGAAGGAAAGAGAGGGAGAGAGATTAGATGAAGAGGGAGAAGAGGGGGGATAGAGAGAGGGTTAGAGAGGTGGTAGTGAGGAGGTGGAGAGAAAAATGAAAGTCAGAGACAGGGGAGGTAGAGAATAGGGAGGGGATGAGAGAGAGAAGTGGAAGAGAGATTAGATGAAGAGTGAGAGGGAGAGAGAGAGAAAAGGGGAAAGGAGGGAAGGAGAGGGGCAGATAGAGAGGAAAGAAAAAGCATGAAAGGGGGAGAGGGAGAGAACAGAAAGAGAGGGAATGAGAGAAAGAGAGGGAGGGTGGTGAGAAGAGAGGAACAAAAGAGAGAGGAAGGGGAGAGAGAAACAGTGATCTTGAGCTGTATCAGAACAAGTATAAAAGTATAAGACTAGTATACACCCATGGACCACTATGGAACTTTAAAAAGAGGGAAAAGGAGAGAGGGAAGAAACAGAGGGAGGGAGAGAGAAAGTGGGGAGGAAGAGGGCGAAGAGGGAGGGTGTGTGAGAGAGAGAGTTAGAGAGGTGGTAGGGCGAGGAGGGGAGAGAAAAATTAAAGGGAAGGGGAGTAGATAATATGGATGGGGTGAGAGAGAGAGGAGAGAAAGAAGGAAAGAGAGGAAGAGAGATTAGATGAACAGAGAGAGAAAGAGATGAGGAGATGGGCAGAAAGTGTCGGAAAAGGAAGGAGGGAGAAAGAGGAGCAGAGAGAAAAGGGAATAAGAGGAACGGGAGAGAATAGGGGAGAGATAGAAAGAGAAGGAATGAGAGAAAGTGAGGTGGGTTGGTGAGAAGAGAGGGAGGAAAAGAGAGAGGAAAAGAGAGAGGAAATGGAGAGAGAGCGTGATCTTGAGCTGTATCTTTCACAAGTATAAGACACATAGACTAGTATACAGCCATGGACCACTATGAACCTACTGGACACTGAGGGAGTACACAGATATAAGACACATGGAATATAATGGAAAATCACATTCTATTATCTAGTATGAGGAGATATTTTTACACTTTTGTGGTTAGTTTGACTGTTTATTTTCCCTTTTTGGAGCTTTTTGATAGTTTGCATAAATAACTACATCTGATTTGATTATATGGTCTGATGGTCATTGGGATAATAATAATAATAATAATAATAATAATAATAATAATAATAATAATAATAATAGTTTGTCTTTTGTTAATATGAGCCGCTCTAATGCCCCAAACAAGTGACAAATCCACCATCACTATTATGAAGGATACTGATAACCAGACCCCACTTTATATTCTGTTCAGGCGTTTCTCTGTCAGATAGAAATGTCAGACCAGGCCACGCACAATTTAGACGAGAGAGAGAGGAGCGATAGAGGGAGGAGGAAGAGAGAGAGAGGAGCAGGAAAGGGAAGAGAGGGGGGAAGGTTAGAGACGAGAGGAAAGGGAGAGAAAGAGGAAAGGGAGAGAGGGGGGAGTTAGAGAAGTGGGAGGGGGTGAGAGAGAAAGAGAAAGGGTAGAGAGAGGAGGGGTGTGAGAGAGAGAAACAGTTAGAGAGGGGGTAAACAGAGAGGGGGAGAGAGGGAAAGGAGAGAAGAGGGAGAGCGAGAAAGAGTTGAGAGAGGGTGTAGAGAAAAGAGGGGAGAGAGGGGGTAGGTTAGAAAAGAGGGAGGGGGGAGAAAGAGAGAGCGTTAAAAAGGGAGTAGAGTGAGGAATAGGAGAGAAGAGAGGGAGAGAGAGAAAGGGAGAGAGGAGTGGGAGAGGAAGGAGGGGGGGAGATTAGATGAAGAGAAAGGAGAGAAAAGGGAGAGAGAGGAAATGGGGAGAGAGAGAGAGAGAGAGGAGAGGAGATGGAGAGTAGACAGAAGGATGAAAAGAGAGAGGAGAGGGGATTAGAGAAGGGTAAGAGAGAGAGAGACGTTAGAGAGGGGGGTAGAGAGAGGGGCGGGAGAGAAAGAAGGAGGGAGAGAGGGAGATTGATTAGATGAAGTGAGAGGAGAGCGAGAGAAAGAGAAGAGAGAGAGAGGAGAAAAATGGAGGGGAGAGTCAGGGAGGAAAAGAGAAAGTAGAGAGGGAGAAAGAGGAGGAAGGAGGGAAATAGAGGGACAGACAGAAAGGAGAGGATAGGGGAGAGACAAAGAGGGAAAAGAGAAAGTGAGAGGCTGGTGACAAGAGAGGGAGGAAAAGCGAGAGGAAAGGGAGAGAGTATATATATGTGTGTATGTGAGAGAGAGAGAGAAAGAGAGAGAGAGAGGTGGAGGAGAGGAGGGGAGGGGGAGCAAGAGAGAGGGTGGGAGGGTGGGTTTGTTTTGAGCTTAAGCTGCTGTCAGAGCCCTCCCCCTCAATGCGTCAAACCTGAATCCACTTTGAATGCAGATAACATGGTCACTGGAGGGATTCCCTGAGATATGAGATACTGGGATTCACTGCTCTTCTGTTTCAACTAACTTTGGTTTACTGCAGAACTAAAGCTCTATTATGGTATTTTCAACAAACATTTGATCATTTTAAATATTCATTCTGACTGACCATAAAACAAATGTCTTCTCTTCATAACATGAGCTAATCCAGGAATAAAAGATAACCAAACATCAACTAAACCAGGACTAAACCAGGACTAAAACAAACCAGGGCTTAATCAAAATGTATTCAGGAATAAAACTACTTACAAGGACCAAACCAGAACTAAACCAGGACTTATCCAGGACTAAACAACAATCAAAACAGCAACTAATCCAGGACAAAAGAAGAACTAAACAAATGAACCAGGACTAAACAGAACTAAACTTTAGGAATAAATCAGGGCTTAATCAAAATGTATTCAGGAATAAAACTACTTATAAGGACCAAACCAGGATTTATCTAGTACTAAACCAGGACTGAAGCAGGACTGAAGCAGGACTGAAGCAGGACTAAACCAGGACTGAAGCAGGACTAAACCAGGACTAAACCAGGACTGAAGCAGGACTAAACCAGGACTAAACCAGGACTGAAGCAGGACAAACCCATGACAAAACCAGGACTAAACCAGGGACTAGAATAAACTAGGGCGTAATTAAAATGTATACTTATAAGAACTAAACTAGGACTTATCCAGGACTAAACCAGGGCTAAACCAGGACTTATTCAGACCTAAACCAGGACTTATCCAGTACTAAACCAGAACTTAACCAGGACTAAAACCAAGACTTATGCAGGACTTATCCAGAACTAAACCAGGACTTAGAACTAATGTAGGACAATATTACTACTAACAATTACCAAACCCGGAGATCTAATTTAAACTAAAGCCAAGAGTATAGACCAGGCCCAAACCTGGATCAAACTAGTACTAAAACCAGCACTACTGAGAATCTATACACGTCATATCGACCTTTCATAACATAAGTAAACCCGCACCAATGTATGATTATTTTACTGATAAAATGTGTATAACTTTTGGCAAAACACTTTCACTCTAATAATTAGTTCATATATTTTCAAATTTTGTGGACAGAGTAAATCAGCAATGCCCAGTGATGTTTCAAACTATTTCACAAGACCCCTTCATGTACAAATGTAAATCACCTGTTTTAAGTCCAAATGACTTAATTACAGTGTCGTTAGCTAATTAGCTCATTAAGCCAAACTAACGACAGAGATCCACTTCCACATTAAATCAGGGTTGTGTCCTACATTAGTCATGACATTCAGGAGCAGTGGTCAGTTTAGATGAGTGTGACCTACTTTGAAATATTTAGTGCAGATGGTGAGCGTAGAGTAAACATAGAAATGGAGCTATTAAATATAAGGTGTACCTCAGGGTTCAGTGTTGGCTCCCCTCATTTTAAGAGAAAGATTTTTTTTTCCTTTTTTATTACTTATTTTATTTATGTTTTTATTACTTATTTTATTTATGTTTTCATTACATATTTTATTTATGTATGTTTTGTTATTTGTTAGTTTTTTTCATTATTGATACTTCAAATTAGTATCTTGTTTTCATAATAGTTTATTATGAGGTAGATCAATGTATCGATTGGTTGATATATCCAGCCAATATTTGCACTTTTTTGTGCCCTTAAATATCCAGCACAAGCCAATATTTAGTTTTGCGCAACCTGCTGCTTAAAGAGTGAAGCTTTATTTGAACACTAGTGCGAAGAGATAACTGCACAAAATGTGACCTACATGTCGGCCCAAAAAATATCGGCCATCGGTTTCTCTGGATTCTAGACACTTGTTATCAGCATCGGCCATGAAAAAACCCATATTGGTCAATCTGTATTTAATATTGATTAGTATCTGTTTATTGATTTATTGATTATTATACCGGCTGTCCCCATCAGGAGTAATTATAGTGCAGTATAGTAATATAATATTTGTATAATTTAAATGTGAATGAAAATCGTGGTCTTTTATAATACAAATAATAAAACAATACTTTTTTTTGTTATGCTTTATTGTTCATGTGCAGAACGGTGCAGGGGGTTGAGAGAGGGTCTAGATGCACAGAAGCCTCCTGTACCACTTCCTCTTTTTTTTCACCAGCTCCTGCTCTAGTGCTCTGCTCATCTCCTCCAGCAGGGAGCGATGTTCTTCTACCCTCTTCAGATTTTGCTCCAGCTCACTGCACCTCTCAGCCTGCAGAGAATGCTCTACCTTCAGCTGCTCATGAGTCTTCAAAATGGCAGCCGTCTCCTCCTCTATTTTACTTTTGATTTGTCTCTCCTGCTCCACGTCCTGTTGTAGCGCACTGTTCTTTTCGAACAGCAGGGAGCGCTCTTCCTGTGACGTCTTCAATAGCTGCTCTAGCGCACTACATCTCTCTTCCAGTAGAGAGCGCTCTGTCGTAAGCTGCTCACAGGTTCTCAAAATGGCAGCATTGTTCGCCTGTAGATCAGCTCAGCCATGTTTGTCCTGCTCCGCCTCCTGCTCCAGTGCATTACATCTGTCCTTCAGCAGGGAGTGCTCGTCCTGTGACCTTTTCAGATTGTCCTTCAGCACCTGACAGGTCCTCAAAATGGTGTCCTTCTCCTTCTCCAATCTTTGGACCTGTGCATCAGTTCTGTATTCTGCAAAGATTGTTCCTGCAGTTTGTATTTGAGATCAGCAGCCTCCTTCTGAAAATTCTGCTTTTCCGTCTCCCACTCTTCGCCTTTTTGGCAGGAATCTTCTTTAATTTTCTCCAGCATCTCTTTAATGTCTGCGACTTGTTTCTGTAGGACCTCAATCTCACCATCTTTGGAGTGAAGCTCATATTTCAGCTCATCTCTCTGGTCTCTAAGTCCTCCTCCCTCCTCCTTCACTTGGTCCAGTTCAGTTTGGAGTTCCTGGATTGTTCTGTCCGCTCTCTCCATCTCAGTGTTATGAGCTTCAATAATCAGCTTTGTTTTCTTCAGGACCTTTAACTTGTCCTCCTCATGCTTTTCCACAAGCTGATTTATCTCTTTCACTAAAAGTCCATTCTCCTGTTTGACTTTGTCCAGCTCAGTCTGGAGTTCTTGTGTTGCTCTGTCCTTTTGTACCATCTGAGTTTTATGAGTGAGAATAATCATCTTTGTTTTCCTCAGTAGCTTTAACTTCTCCTCCTGGTGCTGTTCTTTGTCTCTTTCTCGAAGCTTCCTCAGGTCTTCGAGTTCTTAGAGCAGATGTTTTTCTCTGGCGTCTAAACCCCGAGCAGCTTTAGAGGCCATTTCAACTTGGGACATGACTAAGGCCATGCCCTGCTTGTCTTCCTCCTTGGACCTCTCAGATAACCAGAAGAAGCCCCTGCGTGTCTATGGAGTATTATAATTCACCCTGTAGTTTGGACCTTTACAAACATGTTCTGAAATGCATTGGATTCTTGTATTTAGACCAGTCACGATAACACATTTTTAGGTGCGATATGTTGCTGAAGTAAATATAGGCGATAATCGATCATATGGAAACCAAACCATAAAGCACCATAAAGTATCCCACAAAAAGTATTCTAAATGTACAAAATTGTTCAAAAATATGAGATGCAATGAATAAATAACAGAATGCAACAGTTAAGTAGTTATTTTGTATATATAATGAGTCATAGAAGTTCGGAATTAAACTCGCTCTAATCTAATCGTAGTTCATACACAAAAGAAAATGTTTGTTCCATCTACCATATACATTGAACGATAAGTTGATATACTATTTATCATGACAGGCCTACTTGTATTAGTCAAGCTGTTCATATTTCAGTCTTCTCTCAAATGTTAATGCTTCTAGACATGCTTAAAAAGTGCAATTTGAACTGAATCTCTAATAAATTGTTTCGATTTTTTTTCCAAAATCTTGCACCTTCATGAATCAAGACTATGGAAAAAGGATTGTAATTGCGAAAACATTTGCACGCTATGTTTGAAAATCAGGATTCAGTCCACGACACGCATGCAAAGCCGTCATTAGCATTCATTTGAAATTGAACTAATCCAAGAATCACGTTCATTTCACATTGAGGCGTGCTGCTATGGCAAACCATTTGTACATGTTTCCTTCCGTCATGTTTGTGTGGCCTTGGATTGGACTTTATACACCGCCAATAGACGAGAATGTACAGATAAAGTTGTGTTTAGAAATACGGCAACAGCTTTCTGATCTAGTTCTAGTTCAAAATGTAGAATAATCTTATAATCTTATTTGAAATGTAAAACTATTCACCGAAACCTTTGATCAAGCATCAGGGCTGCAGGCGACTAAAGACAAGTCCCGCCGATCGATTAGTCGACAAAAACGGGGGCGTGGCCAAAGATCAAAAAATGATTATGTGTGTATCTGAGCCAGACTGCACTCACAAGACTACACCTGCAGGGGGAGTTCATGCAAAAACTACTATTTACGCAGGAAAAGTACTACGAAACAATGTATTATAACTCACTAAATCGTAAGTTTAATCTGCCTTTTTACATATAAATACCAAAAAATACAAAATCTTCAGCTAACTCACTCACTCACTGTTGTTCCATATAAATCCTTATAATCTAGCTATAATTATTAATGATTACCTTATCAGAATTACTTCAAAATAATACATAAACAACATAGTGTAATACAACTGATTGGAAGTGTCATTTCTAATATAAACAAATGACCACATGCTAATATGAATAGGAAACAAATAGTCAAACTTTGGTCTGCGGTCTACACCAAAATGCTACTTAATTTGCCTAAAACGGCGAACATTTTCAAAACTGCATCAACATTTATAGAGGCAATTCTCAACTCTCGCACCATACAGCGGATAAATAGCATTATCCCTGTTTTCCAGCTGTCGAATTCTTTCTCGTTTGTGGTTAGTGCTCTCCAAACAGCTGCTAATTTGCTGACCTAAGATTTCATTTAAAACATGAAAAAGCCTTTTGGGATCTTAGGCCTCGTCTGCTCCTCTTAGACGACGTGCATTTCCTTTCTAACTGACATTAATTGGCCTCGCAGGACCAGCAACGGCAAGTGTCAAAAAAAAAGAATGTAACGTCGGCCATCTTGGATCTCTTCTCTCCTCTTTCCATCGCTGCATACCTAACTACCTTATTAACTTTTCATAGCGCAGAGGAAGAGAGTGTAGACCCGATTTCCAACTTCCACCAGTAACAAGATCTGAAGCTATTTTTAACTCTGCGTCACCAAAGGAAGAGCGAGACTTAAAGGTGTACTATGGAACCTTTCTGGTGGGGATGTCCGTTACCTGTTTGTTTCCGTGGAGATGTTATAGTCTTGCCTGGAATATTTCACAGTCTGCCATTAAACTACTTTACGTTTATTCAATTATAGCTGTTTTCATTACTCAAAAATGCCTTGGAAAAACACGTGAATGATTCATCGCTCCATAGACCAGAACTGTAACTTGCTCTTCTGCTTGTTTCCATGGAGATAGGAGTATAGGCCTAAGACTCTCCAAGACAAGACTGAAAACCACCCTCTTCTCCCTGGCATTTAATACTAGTTAGACAGAGTATCTTGGC
This sequence comes from Periophthalmus magnuspinnatus, assembly GCF_009829125.3. Lineage (NCBI taxonomy): Eukaryota > Metazoa > Chordata > Actinopteri > Gobiiformes > Gobiidae > Periophthalmus > Periophthalmus magnuspinnatus. Next base: position 13,328,155 of record NC_047127.1, on the reverse strand, counting down.
ATTTTATTGTTCTTTTTCTATGTATCATGTGATCTGTATATTTGTTTTTTGGTTTTGGTTCGATTATGCTCTTCTTTTAAATTTGCTTTTGAAATAAACTTGAATTAAATAACATGTAACATCGCTACTTGCATATCACGATAACACTTTTAAGCCGCATCTCCCTGCTCTATTAAATCCCATACTTTAGAACACACCAGCAAAACAATAACATCTCTGTCTAGCCGAGCAGGTGGTGAACCCTGCGGCAAAAATGTTACACAATGCTCCTTTAAATAAAACAAAAATGGAGCGTTGTCGAGTCTCACCTCACCGTCTGTCTCTGCCTCGAGCAAAGATGAAGGAATGGAAAACAGCCGGGCCGATAAATCAATAAGGCTCTCCAAAACTAATAGAGACCGGGCCACTCAGAGAGGCAATTTGAGCCGTGATAGTGAAGCCAGAGCCGCACCACTGCAACACTGGAGCGCTCATTACAGCCCACTATCAAACTATTGGATTTTGCTAAAGGAAAACGCATAGGTTCAATCAAAATATAATCGCACGAATTAGGGCCGCAAGATTAATCGCGTCGGAATCAAAATTTGAATGGACGCAATCAGCAAATCGCAAAGACGGACATTTTTTAAGTATTATTCGGCATTAAAAAAAAACAACTGCTAACCCTGTAGTTTAGACTGTTTAAAGAAGTGGACTAAGAGTGTGGTGTCACCCGTAGCGTTTGGCTTCAATCAAATCAAACACATCGAGGCTAGCAGTTATAGCGGCGAATTTGAAGCCGAGTTGCATATTTGGAATTCCGACTGCGAGTATCATAGCAACCAAAGAGCCAATCAGGAGCGAGGCTGTTCAAAGTAACTCCCCTTCACTTCGCTTAGCAACACCGTCAATCAAACCTGTTGCTAACGCTAGCAGGAGCGATCTCGGGGAAAGAAGGCGCCTGATTTGTCTGTTATTACTGTTAAAATCTGCCACGATTTGGGTTTTTTGTGTTTTCCGTGCACTGTCAATATCCCAGTCTGCCCCTGTGTTTCTGTGCTGTCTTCCCCCCTCCCTTCTCTGTCCTTGTCTGAAGCGGGGGGCGGAGACTCTGGCACCACCCACTACACACCTGCTGCCCATCAGCAATCAAGCCTCCACCTCAGGAGTACAAAGGGGCTGAGGATTTCTACACAGTCTGCCAGATCGTCATGTCGTCCTTCAGTTTTATTCATCAGTGTATCCTCCGTCATCGAGTTTCTTGGACCCACCCTGCGCCTCCGACTCCGACCCAGCTCTGCACAACCGGTACAAACACCTCAGCCTCCGACCTATCTTCCAACGACTGGTTCGAAGACGTCAGCTTTCGACCCAGCTCTCTACTACTTGCTCCGTCAACAAACATTCACATTTCCTTGTTTGTAATAAACTCTGTCAAACTTTCCCCCCTAGTCTATATCTTTGATCCCCCAGCGTTACAACAATATCTTGGTTTACTGATGCAATAGCAAAATAAAAAAGAGTTAATACAAACATTTTAAGACCAAAATGACGAGAATGACAGCTGCAGTTACAGAGAGAGGGGACACGTTAGCCATGTCCGTTTATATATACAGTCGATGGTACAAACACGTTCTTGTATTAGTTTGTCAGCTCGTATTTCAGTCTTTTTGTCAGTTCTTCTGGTTTAAAATGTCAACTTTAAACAGAATCCTATTACAAAAGCATAAATCACAATGCTTGTCAGAAAAATCACAGTTAGACATTTTCCCCAAATCTTTCAGGCCTTAGAGTGGGTGACACTTTGCAATAATAACAGCTTAAAGATCCGCTATATAACTTTTCTGCTGGAGGATCCCCTGTGTGTTTGTCTCTGTGGATATGATATTGCTTTGTCTGAGATATTTCACAGTATGGCATTAAACGTATATCCCCATGGAAATAAGCAGGTGATAATACCCAACGAAGCCAAAAAAAACAAAAAACAACACATAACAGATTTAAGGGAGCTGTTATGATGTTGGTATTTAGCCCAGTTCTAACCTTGAAACTATTGACGTTTTGAATGGGCAAAAAACACTATGCGTTTAGTACTACCATCAATACTACTACTACTACTACAGTACTATTTAAAGATCTGACTACAATTCAGCTCAAATGTTTTAAATGTATTGCAATATTACGAGTGTACTTACATTTTCAGAAGAGTTATTGCCCTCATAACTCAATCAACTGAATAATTTGAATATTTTTGCTCTACATTTCCACTGCTACTACCATTGTTTATTTTTATTTTCACACTTTTTAAATTATGATTCTCAAAGTGTCGCACACACACATTGAATACTTTTACTTAAAGCGCTTATAATGTTGTTTCCTCATCACAAACAGACCTGGAGTTGTGTTTTGTTTCATTCACACATGTTTCAATCTATTTCTCCAAAGCTCAAATGCTCTGTTCCACCTTGTGATGTCATCATGTGGTAATACAGGAAGTGCTCCACTGTGTTTTTAAATTCTACACACCTTCACTAGAAACATTTGGATCATTTCAGTCCTGGAATTGTCAATCTCTACTGAACTAAAGGTAAAATGTAGTTGTTATCTTGAAAACGAACACTTCATGACATCACAAGGCATTTTCAGCTTTGGAGATATAGACAGAAACATGTGTGAATGAAACAAAACACAACTTCAGGTACGTTTTTGAGGAGGTAACAACATTATAACATGACTTAAAGCTCACGAGAGTCAATTTTGCGTAATATAAGACCTTTAATAACCCGAATCCACTAAGAAATCTCATCAAAACACCGCAGCTATCTTTACTCATCTTCCACATTACTTTATTATGACAGATCCAAGTCCCCGCCTCTTTTCTACGGAGACGATTATTGCCCGGCAACCGAGTGATAGATCTATTTCAGGAAGTGCGAGCGCTCCAGTCTTCACACCTGAGATTTGTGACATTCTTCATGTAGCAGCCAAACACATTTCCTCTGTATGCTAGCATCGCGCGCACTGCAAAACAAAACCGCTTAAAATGGCTCAGTTTGGTTTAATTTAGTATCTTGATTTGAACAGTTGTAACCAGTTTATACCGTTGGAAGATTACGTTAGATGTTTCCGTCTCTTTATTTACAATATACTTGAGATTCTAACTGTGCACATCTCTAAAACAACAATTTCAAAGCGTTTTACATCAAGGAACCACTCACCCTTCACACACATTCATACACCAGTGTACACAGACACTAGGGGCGAGGGGGGATGAGTGTCTTACCCAAGGACACAGTGACAGCATTCATCTGTGGGATAAACCATAGACTGTGTATATATATATAAATGGACATGGCTAACCTGCTAGCTGCCACGTTTCAAATAGGAAGTGATCATGTGCGTGATTCCAGCTCCATCGACTTTGGTTCCAATTCACTTTACATTGGAAAATTGTGGCCCCTCTCTCTCTAACTGCTGCTGTCAGACTTGTCATTTTCGTCTTAAATGTTTGTATTAACCCGCTCTACATGATCCTGGTGTTTTTAGTTCACCATTTTGTTTGTGAATCAAAATAGAAACATTAATAAAAGACAAATCAGGCACCTTCTTTCCTTGAGGTCGTTCCCGCTAGCATTAGCAACAGGACTGATTTAGAGTGTTGTTGAACCAGCGGTGTGGGGAGGAAGGGACATTACTTTTAACAGCCTGCTCCCGATTGGCCCTTTGGTTGCTATGATACTCACACTCAGAATTCCCAATATGGAACTGGAACTCAGCTCCAAATTCGCCGCTATAATTGCTAGCCTCAATTAGCTTCATTTGACTGGAGCTGAACGCTATGGGTGACGTCACACTCACTTAGTCCACTTCTTTATACAGTTTATGGGACAAGCCCAACTGAGCTGCTGAGCTAAAAAAAAGTAGCTGGAGAACAGGGGTAGGCGACCTTTAACACCCAAAGAGCCACACCCGAGAACACTGGGAGCCGCAAATACTTCAGACATCTAAAATGAAAATAACCCTGTATATAATGTTTGGGTTTTTTTTACCTTTATACTAAACAACTATAGTGTGTTGCTTATGAAATCCATGAAGTGCTACAGAGAATATTACATTTTATGTATGTACTGCACAATTTTGAACATTTTGAACTCTTAATTTTTTTTTTTTAATAAATAAAACATGGTGAGTTGCAGGTCTCTTTCAAATGAATTAAAATGCTGATCTTAAATGATCCATGTAGCAAACAAAAAATGCCATGAGCCGTCATCCTTATATCACCTTTGAGCTTTGGGAGTGTATCACGGAGCCTAAATGCACAGGGTTTTGCAATTTTCCGCGAGTGTGACACTTTTTGAGTGACAAAAAATAATAAAATCTAATTCAATTTTAATATTTCAAGATCAAAATAATCTTCAAATTTAAACTACAATTTAAAAAAAGAAAAAACACACATAAAATGCACTTTTAAATACTATTACTATTTTCCCGAGCCACATGGAGCCGCTGTATAAAGATGAAAGAGCCACATGCACCTCCGGAGCCGTAGGTTGCCGACTCCTGATGTAGAATTGTTCAACACATCTGTCACTCTTTATGTTGTATTTTTTACAGAATTACAGGCAAACTGAGGATGTTGTTTTCTGACATCTTAAGCGATTCTGATTCGATTTGTAATTTCTGTTTTCAAGTTCACAAGTTCACACAGCACATTTTACACATGAACATTTGCAGCATTAACATTTGAGAGCCGACTGAAATATGAACCGCTAACACATGCATCTCACAGCATCTAAACTGCAGTTATGTGCTTAAAGTTTATTTCAGAACTGTTTCCAAATCACTATTGTTACCTAAATAACTACAGCTCTGCGATAATTCAAAGCTAACAAAATATTTCAAAATGTACCGAATCAAGATAAATAATCCCGTTTGAAGGAGCACTAAGTAGCTTCTTTGTAGGAAAGTCAGTCAACAAGGTATTGAGTTCTTCTCTCAAACTGAAAACACCCTGTTCCACCTTGTGATGTCATCATAATACAGGAAGTGCTCCACTGTTTTTTTAAACTCCACACACCTTCACTGGAATCATTTGAATCATTTCAGCCTTGGAATCAATAATCTCTACTGAACAAAAGGGAAAAGGAGCTGTTAACTTGAAAACTACCACTTGATGGCATCACAAGGTGGAACAGAGCATTTTGAGCTTGGAGATATAGACTGAAACATGTGTGAATGAAACAAAACACAACTCCAGGTCTGTTTTTGAGAAGGTAACAGCATTAGGACATGACTTAAAGCTCACAAGAGTCCGATTTGCGTAATATAAGACCTTTGATTCATCATTATTTTGCAGTGTACACATCACCGTCAGGATTCTCACATCCTCACTTCCTCACGCGTGACGAGGAAAAGGAACCGCGAGCCAGCACAAACACCTCCCAAAGCTGCGATAAAACGTTAAAAATGTGACTGTGTGGCTTATTTAAATCCTCCCTCCTCCAATCTGCGTCTCTGTTATAACGAGCGAGTCTTCAGTTTCGACACATATCAGTCTCAGCGGGTTTGAATCTGAAATATGATCATTAAAAACTACTGCAATTTATAATATTTTTGGATTTTCTGTTTAAATATTCTTGCCAAAACTCTCGCATAGATTTCTAGCCCTCCATTTTAGATTATAACATCAACTGCTGGGATGTCACGACCGCCCCACGGACCTTAATACAATGCTATTACCAAAAAAAAAAGCAAATTTCTCTCTCATTTCCCTCTATGTGCCATTAGCCGCGAGGATCTTTAGCGTGTAATTAATTGTGGACTCAAATCACAGCCTTGGTTGGTAATTGGGCTGCCTGAAGTCTATGGCATTTCCCATCTGTTCAGTCCAAAATACTCGAGCGACTATAGCAACCAAGCACCTCACCCACCGCACAACACGCATCAGATCTGCTGCCACTTCAGACATGGCATCGAAAAAAACAAAATGATACTGTCTGTCATCTGTCCATGTCTGACCAGGATGGAGAGGGAATCAAGGACTAAAACAGGTCTAAAGCAGGTCTAAAACAGGACTGAACCAGGTCTAAAACAGGTCTAAAGCAGGTCTAAAACAGGACTAAAACAGGACTGAACCAGGTCTAAAATAGGTCTAAACCAGGACTAAACCAGGACTAAAACAGGACTGAACCAGGTCTAAAACAGGTCTAAACCAGGACTAAACCAGGACTAAACCAGGTCTAAACCAGGACTAAACCAGGACTAAAACAGGACTGAACCAGGTCTAAAACAGGTCTAAATCAGGACTAAAACACGACTAAACCAGGACTAAACCAGGACTAAACCAGGTCTAAACCAGGACTAAACCAGGACTAAACCAGGTTTAAAGCAGGACTAAACCAGGACTAAAACAGGACTGAAACAGGACTAAAACAGGACTGAACCAGGTCTAAAACAGGTCTAAACCAGGACTAAACCAGGACTAAACCAGGTCTAAACCAGGACTAAACCAGGACTAAAACAGGACTGAACCAGGTCTAAAACAGGTCTAAATCAGGACTAAAACAGGTCTAAATCAGGACTAAAACACGACTAAACCAGGACTAAACCAGGTCTAAACCAGGTCTAAACCAGGTCTAAACCAGGTTTAAAGCATGACTAAACCAGGACTAAAACAGGACTGAACCAGGTCTAAAACAGGACTAAAATAGGACCAAACCAGGTTTAAAACAGGACTAAAACAGGACTAAAACAGGACTAATAAGGGTCTTATAAGAAAACCAATACCACATGAAGACTTGATTAAGTACTTTTAAATGACGACAGCAGCTCTTATCTTGAAGTAAACCAGGACTAAACCAGGTCTAGAACACGACTACCCCAGGTGTAAAATGAGACTAAAACAGGACTAAAACAGAACTAAACCAAACTTAACACAGGACTGAACCAGGACTAAGCTAAGAGTAAATCAGGACTAAACCAAGATTTAGCTAAGACTAAACCAGAACTAAACTGTCTCTAAAACAGCACTAGAAAAGCCAAGACTAAAGGACCAGACTATAAGGACTAGAAAATAAGACAAGAATATCATACTGTCTCTGTCCAGATTTCCATTAGATATTTTTAGATCCAAAAAAAAACATTGAGCTTGTTTGAAAATGCTTGATATTGGCAGGCACAGGTTGCAGATGTAGTCACATTTTGTCTTTAATGGGACACGATTAGAAAATAGAAAATTATATATAAAAACAATTCAATCGGATTTCAGACAAATGTTTGGTCTTAAAACAGGACGGTCCTGTTCTAGTCCTGGTTTAGTCCTGGTTTAGTCCTGGTTTAGTCCTGGTTTAGTTCTGGTTTAGTCCTGGTTTAGTCCTGGTTTAGTCCTGATGTAGACTTGGTTTAGTCCTGGTTTAGTCCTGGTTTAGTCCTGGTTTAGTCCTGATGTAGACTTGGTTTAGTCCTGGTTTAGTCCTCGTTTAGTCCTGATGTAGACTTGGTTTAGTCCTCGTTTAGTCCTCGTTTAGTCCTGGTTTAGTCCTGATGTAGACTTGGTTTAGTCCTGGTTTAGTCCTGGTTTAGTCCTGGTTTAGTCCTGGTTTAGTCCTGGTTTAGTCCTGGTTTAGTCCTGGTTTAGTCCTGATGTAGACTTGGTTTAGTCCTGGTTTAGTCCTGGTTTAGTCCTGATGTAGACTTGGTTTAGTCCTGGTTTAGTCCTGGTTTAGTCCTGGTTTAGTCCTCGTTTAGTCCTCGTTTAGTCCTGATGTAGACTTGGTTTAGTCCTCGTTTAGTCCTGGTTTAGTCCTGGTTTAGTCCTGATGTAGACTTGGTTTAGTCCTGGTTTAGTCCTGGTTTAGTCCTGGTTTAGTCCTGATGTAGACTTAGTTTAGTCCTGTTCCTCTTGTAGTTCTGATGTAGTAACGCAGTAACTTAAATACATATCATTCATAATATAATGTGTTATAGTGATACTTTCGTTCTTACCACTTCAGGCAGCAGCTTGGTGGCCAGATCATGGATGGCCTTACCCATAATGCACAGGGAGGAGAGAATGAAGACCACTCCGAGTACACAGCACGCTCTGAGGAAGACAGAGGTATACACATTATAATCAAGATGACATAGTGTTACAACAATGTTAGAGCAGCCAAATGGTGTACTCATGTAATAGTATTTCAAAACAGTTTTACTTAAAGGTATTCTGTGTAACTTTTCTGGAGGGGGGGCTGCCACTGTTTTGTCTCCATGGAGATATTACTGCTTTGCCTGGAATTTTCTATGGTATAATAATAAACGTATCTATCTTGTATTTATTCAATTACAGGTGTTTTACTGCTCAAAAATACATTTCAAACCAAATCAACTTTCTGTAAGTGGGCTCGCCTCTCCACAGACCTGACTCTTACCTCAACTTGTCTCCACTCCATAGATAGGTGAGTTTAATGCCATACCATGAACATTCACAGTAAAGCAATAACAGTTCCATGGAGACAAGCACGTGTAAGTAAAAGTACAAAGTAGTGATTCAAGAATGAGTAAAAAAAAGTATATAAAAGTTAAACAATGTAAAAAATCTGGTGTTTTTAGAGGATAGAAACATGAGAAAAACTAAATCATATCTGAAGGAGCAGGGAAAGAAACACAAATGTTCAAATCATTTCGTATTAAGATAAAGCTCAAGTCACTGTAGACTTACTCACAGAGGGAAGAGCAACCACAACTTTTACTCAAGTAACAGTACTTATTCCTTACAGTGCTAGTACTTTAAAGGTCCTATTTTACACAAAACTGACTCATGTGAGATTTTAGTCATGTTATAATGCTGCTCAAAAACAGACCTGGAGTTGTGTTTTGTTTCATTCACACATGTTTGAGTAACACTTTATTATCAGTCTGTCTACATCTCCAAACCTCAGAATGCTTTGTTCCACCTTGTGATGTCATCTAGTGGTAGCTTGAAGGTGTTAACAGTTATTTTTATCCTCAATTGAACTGCTTTACTCTTCAGTACTCTAGAATAACCTTACGTCGTTGCATATATTCCTGGATATAGCTGTTTTACCTTTTATACAGTTGAGATTGTCAATAGAACGTCTCCAACAGAGGCTAAAACAATAGCTGTAACTTCAATGTTAGACAAATCCAGAGCTGAAATGATCAAAATGAAGATGTGCAGTTTAAAAACACAGTGGAGCACTTCCTGTGAGGCAAGGCAGGTTTATTTGTATAGCGCAATTCCTACACAAAGTAATTCAAACACAAATCAAAACATAAATAATCACAAATAATCATCATAAAATTTGCATTAAAACAGAAAAGTGCAGAATAAAAAATCTTTCAGTCATATGCACAGCTAAAAAGAACTGTACAAACTGTAAACTGTATTACCACTTAATGACATCACAAGGTAGAACAGTGTGTTTTCAGTTTGAGAGAAGAACTCAGCTTAAATATGCAGGGTTTGTGAATGAAACAAAACACAACTCCAGGTCTGTTTGCGACGAGGAAACAATACTATAACATAGATCAAACATAGCGTAATATAGACCCTTTAATACCGGTACACTACAGACTCCATACATGCCCGTCTCCCCGTGCGATGATAACGGTGCTTTCCTTTGATTAGATTAGCTGATGAGGGTGGCAGCTGCACCTGTCCTGTTCCGTGTAACCTCGACAGATGTCCTCCAAACACCTGTTCCCAATTACACCCCTCGGAGGGACCGTAAACAGCGTCGCACGAGTCCAGGGTCACGCTTCAAAAACCCGTCTGCTTTAGCTAACTCCTGCACGGGGATGGGACGGAGCGGCGTGGTTTGGTTTGAAAAGATATTAGCATGTCTAGGCTGGATTATATGAGACAATTATGAGAATGAAAAGGTTGTAATTTCTTAGGTAATAGAATGGAATCTGCAAAATAGAAAAATACAGCACCATTTTTAATGAAACATCTAGTTTAGACCTTTAAAAATATGTTCTCTTGTATTAGTTTATCACTTCCTAACCCAATCTTACTGCACAAAGTAATGCATTTTTAGTGTGAGTTGGCTCGCCTATCAACAGATCTGACCAGTAACTTGGCCCATTAGTGTCACCTGCCTGTCCCCATACAGATAAATAGGTTTAACATTATATAGTAGAACTGTATAAATCCAGGTAAAGCAATAACGTCATCATGGAAACAAGCAAGTGATGAAACAATCAAGTGATGAAAAGTTACACAGTGCACCTTTAAACGTGTCACATTTGTGGCACTCCGAATATTCTTTTGTATTCTTTTGTTTTTGTAATTTTTGTATTTTGTTTGTTCATCTCACTGGGACCACAAATGACATTAAAGAAAACTATAATTGCTAAAAAAAACGACCCAAATTATGTAAATTTTGATATTTTTAGTTTGCGGGGACACATGACACTGAACATAAAAGTAAAAAAAAAAAGGCAATATAATTATAATCTGTCATAAAGTCTAGCCAGGAAATATTCAAACTTACATAAGAGGATAAAAATCACACCCAAACAAAACAGCAAAAAAAAAACAACAACATCTGAACAGTAGGTCAAAGTGAACTCTACACTGCAAATCGTACTAAACCGTGCCCCCATCCCTCCTGTATAATCCCGCCCGTGTTCGCGTATCCGTCTGATCCTTCGTCCCCCCGGGAATTCGAGCGGATGAGGTTACCACGGCAACACAGGGCAGCTCTCTCCAGGAAGTCCGCAGCAGGACGCACGCCCATATAAGGACGGGGTGCACTCTGCCTCTGTCCCAGCTGAGCACCCCCTCCTCGTGTTATTCATGTGAACCACTGACAGGTTTAAACAGCACATTGTGTACCAACAGTAAGAACAGTGTGGTACTTTTAGTTGAAATTCTAAGCTGAATGTTTTTAGATGGAGAATTTGTTGTTTATTTATTTAACCATTACTTCATATGTGTCGTTGTTATTATGCAGTAGTAGTATTATAGTAGAAGTAGTGGTAGCGAATTGCCTGGGATGCAGAAAACACACTTCTCCAATACTTTAAGAACAAGTGAGTCTGGACACTGGGCATGATTGACAGGTGGATTAGCCAATCAGAGAAAGAAAAAAATATCACAGAGGGCTGAAAAACATCATGTCTTTCTGCAAAATCAAAGAGTAAAACAGTAAACTCTACGTTACATGTGTCAAACTCAAGGCCCGGGGACCAAATGCGGCCCGCCACGTCATTTTATGTGGCCCGTGACAAGGTTAATTAAAATGTATGACTGTCTTAAAATGTCAGTTTATCAGGAGATACACAGTTGCACAGTTATATTTTTTTAACCATTTTGCTGATGTGGCCTTCGGTGAAATGGAGTTCACACCCCTGCGAGTCTAAGGTGAGAGAAATGGAATTTTGTGACCAATGAGCTCGTTACACATGCGTCACTGTAAAAAAACTAATCTGATTGGACGATTATGTTTGGCTCTGGCTCAAAACTGATGACATTCTGTATAAAAAAAAATACATCATTGTGGAATCGCCAGGCAAAATAGCAATAGTGGCAAATAGTTGTATGACTAATAGTCCAAATCACTTTTCCGTGTCATTGTTGACCCGCCGAAGTTGTATTGGAAGTGATTCATGCATGTTTGAGCCATCTTTAATCACTTACTTTCAAGACGCCATATTGCCGATCAGTCCCCATTTTCACTGCCACCGGTACACGCCCACTGTGACGTACTTATTTTGTTTTTCAGTGTAATTTTCTTAATGTGATACGTGTAGAAATTGACACAGTTGCGTAGTCCTTTTGATACAACTGAAAAAAAACATCCGCTATTCGCTAATGTGACGTGCATCTGTCCATAGGGGGCGCCGATAGCTTCACAACTTTTTGCATTAACACAACAGAACCACCAACAGTGACTCATTATTAAAGCTGCTCGTTGTTAGTCATCTGGTCTGGTCTCCATGGAGATGTTATTGATTTGACTGGAATGCTACACAGTATGGCTTTTAATGTTTCAATCTCTATGGAGACTAAATGCCATTAGGCTAAGTTACAGGTCCAATCTGTGAAGAATAGACACCGCTGATGGTAAGAATATGTTTTTGAAGGTATTTTTGAACAATACAGCTACTTATAATGAACTAGATATATGAGTTTAAAGCCATACTGTGAAACATTCAAAGATCTTCATAGAAACAGTAAAGTTAGAGACGCATACCACCCAAACTAAGATCAAATATCTTTTACGGCTATCTCTCTCAGTAACAGAAACTTCCCAATTCATCTTGTTATGACATCGCCGGGCCCTGTTACCATGGCAACACCCAATCACTACCACCGCCACATTTCAATTCGTTGGGTTTTTGTTTTTTTTGTATTTATTTTTCACCTTCGAACAAAACACAGACATGTCCATTTTTATTATTTTTTTTATTTTTATTTTATTTTACCACGACAGCAGAATCGATCCCCCTCGGTTATATTACCGCGCTACTTTTCCATCTTTTGGCGTGGGGTAAACAAACTCGAAACGTTCTAAGAGAGAGGAGACGGAGAGAAAGGGACGGACAGAGCGCGGGGGGGCAGTGTGTGAGTCCCGTTGCCATGGAAACGCGCGTGTAAAGTACATGCCCGCGTACGTTCGGGTTGCCGGGTTTAGGCAGGGAAACGCGTCCGTGTCGTCTCATGTGTCGTGCGTGCGTGGATAAGTTGTTTGTATAGAACTCGTACATTGTGTCCCATTGAGAAAACACGGCAGGAGTAACAATCGCAATTAACACAAGAGAGATAAAGTGAGCTGTTTGAGATGTTACAGGTCTAATACGCTTGATTTATATTTATAATGTTCTGTGATCTGTGTGGTAAATGTCATGTACAAATATAAAGATATGAAGAGGTTCAAACGAGCAGGAATCACACACTTTATAATGTGACAGTGGGAGAGGAACTATACTCTCATTTGAACAAGTATAAGACACATAGACTAGTACACACACATAGACCACTATGAAAACTAAAAAAGAGGGAAAAGGAGAGAGGGAAGAGAGAGAGGGGGGGAGGGAGGGGGAGAGGAAGTGGGGAGGAGGAGGGAGAAGAGGAAAGAGGGGGAAGGGTCGGTTGGAGAAGTGGTAGAGAGAGAAAAGAAAGGGAGAGACATGAGGGAGTAGAGAAGGAGGGGGGTGACAGAGAAAGTGAGAAAGGGAAAGAGAGAGGAGCAGGAGAGAAACAAGGAAAGACCGAGAGAGAGAGATTAGATGAAGAGGGGGAAAGGGGGAAGGAGAGAGAAAGAGGGGCAGAAAGAGAGAATAGGGGAGAGATAGAAAAAGAAGGGACGAGAGAAAACGGGTGGGGGAAAGAGGGTTAGAGAAGTGGTGAAGTGGAAAAGAGAGGAAGGGGGAGGGAAAAAGAAAAGCGAGAGAGAGGAGGGGGTGAGAGACAAAGAGAGAAAGGGAAAGAGAGAGGAGAGGGAGAGAAAGAAGGATAGCGAGAGAGATTAGATGAAGAGAGATAGGTAGAGAGGAGGAGATGGACAGAAGAGAGAGGGAGGGAAAGAGAAGAGAGGAGGGAGAAAGGGGGAAGGAGATCGAGAGAATAGGGGAGAGATAGAAAGAGAGGACTACTATAGAACCTAAAAAAGAGGGAAAAGAAGAGAGGGAGAGAGAAAGGGAGAAGGATGAGGGAGAAGAGAGGGGGGGTGAGAGAGGGTTAGAGAAGTGGTGAAGTGGTAGAGAGAGGAGGGGGTGAGAAGAAGAAAAGGGAGAGAGGAGCAGGAGAGAAAGAAGGAAAGAGCGAGAGAGATTAGATGAAGAGGGAGAGAGAGAGAGAGAGGAGGAGATGGACAGAAGAGAGAGAGGGAAAGTGAGAGGAGGGAGGGGGAAAGGGGGAAGGAGAGAGATAGAGGGGCAGAAAGAGAGAGGACAGAAAGAGAGAATAGGGGAGATAGAAAAAGAGGGAACAAGAGAAAGCGGGTGGGGGAGTGAGAGAGGGTTAAAGAAGTGGTGAAGTGGTAGAGAGAGGAGGGGGAGAGAAAAAGGAAAGGGAGAGAGTGGAGGGGGTAGAGAAGAGGGAGGGGTTGAGAGAGACAGAGAGAAAATGAAAGAGAGAGGAGCAGGAGAGAAAGAAGGAAAGAGAACAAGAGTTTAGATGAACAAAGAGAGAAAGAGAGGAGGACAGAAGAGAAGGATGGACAGAAGAGAGAGGGAGGGAAAGCGAGAGGAGGGGGGAGAAAGAGGGAGAGTGAAGGAGAGAAAGCGGGTGAGAGAGGGTTAAAGAAGTGGTGAAGTGGCAGAGAGAGGAGGAGTAGAGAAAAAGGAAAGGGAGAGAGGAGGGGGTAAAAAGAGGGAGAGGGTGAGAGAGAGAAAGGGAAAGAAAGAAAGAGAGCAAGCGAGATTAGATGGAGAGAGGGAGAGAGAGAGAGGGAGGAGGAGATGGACAGAAGAGAGCGGGAAGGAAAGTGAGAGGAGGGAGGGGAGAAAGAGGGAGAAAGGGGGAAGCAGAGAGATAGAGGGGAGAGAATAGGGGAGAGATAGAAAAAGAGGGGAAAAGAGAAAACGGGTGGGGGAGTGAGAGAGGGTTAGAGAAGTGGTGAAGTGGTAGAGAGAGGGAAGTGGTAGAGAGAGGAGGGGGAGAGAGATGAGGGAGTAGAGAAGAGGGAGGGGGTGAGAGAGAAAGAGAAAGGGAAAGAGTGATGATAGGGGAGAAAGAATGAAAGAGCAAGAGTTTCGATGAACAGAGAGAGAAAGAGAGGAGGAGATGGGCAGAAGAGAGAGAGGGAAAATGAGAGGAGGGAGGAGAGAAAGAGGGAGAAAGGGGGAAGGAGGGAGATATAGGTGTAGAGAGAGAGGAGAGGAAGAGAATAGGAGAGCGATAGAAAAAGAGGGAATGAGAGAAAGCAGGTAGGGGAGTGAGAGAGGGTTAGAGAAGTGGTGAAGTGGAAAAGAGAGTAGGGGAGAGAAAAAGGAAAGCAAGAGAGAGGAGGGGGTGAGAGACAAAGAGAGAAAGAGAGGAGAGGGAGAGAAAGAAGGATAGCGAGAGAGATTAGATGAAGAGAGACAGGGAGAGAGAAAGAGAGGAGGAGATGGACAGAAGAGGAGAGGGAGAGAAAGTGAGAGGATCGAGGCAAGAAAGAGGGAGAAAGGGGGAAGGAGAGCGAGAGAATAGGGGAGAGACAGAAAGAGAGGACTACTATAGAACCTAAAAAAGAAGGAAAAGAAGAGAGGGAGAGAGAAAGGGAGAAGGATGAGGGAGAAGAGAGGGGGGGTGAGAAGAAGAAAAGGGAGAGAGAGGAGAGGGGGTGAGAGAGAGAAAGAGAGAAAGGGAAAGAGAGAGGAGCAGCAGAGAAAGAAGGAAAGAGAGCGAGAGAGATTAGATGAAGAGGGAGAGAGCGAGAGAGAGAGGAGGGAAAGGGAGGGAAAGCAAGAGGATGGAGGGGAGAAAGCGGGTGAAAGGGGGAAGGAGAGAGATAGAGGGGCAGAAAGAGAGAATAGGGGAGAGATAGAAAAAGAGGGAACAAGAGAAAGTGGGTGGGGGAGTGAGCGAGGGTTAGAGAAGTGGTGAAGTGGTAGAGAGAGGAGGGGGAGGGAAAAAGGAAAGGGAGAGAATGGAGGGGGTAGAGAAGAGGGAGGGGGTGAGAGAGAGAAAGGGAACGAGAGAGAGGCAGGAGAGAAAAAAGGAAAGAAAGCGAGAGAGATTAGATGAAGGAGGAGAGAAAGGAGGAGATGGACAGAAGAGAGAGAAAGGGAAAGCGAGAGGAGGGGGGAGAACGAGGGAGAGAGAGGAGAGAATGAGAGACCAAAGCGAGAGAATAGGGGAGAGATGGAAAGAGAGGGAACGAGAGAAAAAACTCTGCTCTTGAAAGCTTATAAACTCATCATGGTGAATATTTAGGATGCTAGGAACACGAGGGCTGTAAAAACGGTTTGAAATGAACCAATCCACTTTTTCTTCTCAAAATAATCAAAGAGGTTGATTGAATATAGTGCCTCAAGAGTAGTTTCCAATCTCATTTCCTTTATTTTTCGTATATTTGTAGAGTAAAAATAGACGTGTTGGTTGGTCACGGCGGGCGCGGTAATTCCCTAAGTGCCCTCCTGAAGTTTGCAGACTGAGTTTAATTGAGCTCACATGGAGGAGAGGAGGAGGAGGTATTAAGGTGAGATTACATTCAAATCAACACTAATGAGACAGAGAGGAGCACACTGGTATATTATACAGCGGGGATTAGCATGTAGTAAACACAGCCAGCTAACTCATACGGCGTTAGCATTAGCAACTCTAGACTGTACACTTGAATTATACTGAATTATACTGCACCTGATTTTTACTCAACGAGTTCATTTTAAACAGTTTGCAGAGGTCCAAAGTTGTTCCTCACTTATCCATTCTGAGCATCCTAATTATTCACCATGATGAGTTTATAAGCAATTTTCACAACTGTTCATTACATTTATAATTGAATAAATGCAAGACAGGTTTAATGTCATACTGTGGAACATTATAAGCTCCCCGTGCACGTTCACACTTTTTACATTTATTGGTGCGCTCCCCAATTGCGCTGTACTGCAACAAAAATAGGAACCAATGTTACTATGAAGAATTTAAATGTAATTCATCCAAACATAATATAATAAAAAAAAATAAGTACAAAGTAATATGCAAAATAAAAAATTACCCAAATTAATGTTAGTACAGTACATAAAATAATATAAGTCAAATAAATTAAAAGTTACATATCCATGGAAACAAGCAAGTAGCGCTGCCCAACCGGAAAAGTTACATAGTGCACATTTAAGTCAGATTCAGGTTTAATAACAGACTAACCTTAACTCCTAACCTTAAAGAGGGAGTATTACGCAAGCAAGGGATTATGCAAAATCAACTTTTTGAAGCTTTTTATCATGTTATAACGTTGTTCCCTTATCAAAAACGTGTCTGAAGGGGTTTTAGATGTCATCCATGCATGTTTGAGTAATTTAGTGATCTCTCCCGCGCCCTATTCGAATCCTCCTTATGGTTAGCTGCAAGATTTTGTGCATTTCTCCGCCCACAAGTTTCCTCCTTAACCCTGCTCCCGGACGACAATTCTCCATAAATATATAAAAATATTATAAAACTGAACACTACAACTTCACAAACTTGATGCGATGTTGCAGTAGTTTCATTACTGGGATGCACGCTGATTGTGTTGTGATGGTGCTCTGAAGGGGGAGTGACTTAGCGCAGAGAGCAAAGGGAGGGGAGACTTAGCCCATCCAAAATTTAAGTGTTGTTTTCATTGTTTTTGGTTGAATATATCATTCTTAAGACAGTAAAAGGCAACACGGTGATTTAAATACGTTATGTGTTAGCAGTTAATACCCCACAGAAGTAAAATAGCCGCACTTAAATAGAGTCACTAATCTGGAATCATTAATTAACGATCTGATTAAGTCTTTGTTCATGTTTAATCAATTCAAGTGGATGAAATGGCACCAAAAGTCTAAATGTGGCGTTTAATAGAGTTAGATGCCGGTTATTACCACATTAGCCCTGTACTGCATGTTGCTTCAATAGGCCTACGTGTTATGTATTATTCAAATCAGGAAAATGCATAGTAACGTCAGTGGCTAAATATAGTCGGGTCTTGGTAAATAAAACATACCCTCGCTGTAATTCACTTTGTTAATGGGTTCATTGTGGGATGCTTTTTAAACAGCATCTATCCACAGAACGTTGGGACTGGATGAGCCCGGATGATACGGACTCGAGAATCGCAGTGTGACTCTGAAGTGCTGTACGTTTGCAAGTTTTCTCCCCCGACAAAACCCACAATGTCGATGAAACGTTCAAAGGCGCCTACGAAGGTTTGAACTTTGAGAGTGTTTAAACAAGAGAGAAATGTGAGAAAATGTTAACGCCTGTGTGAGAAAAGTGTATAAAGTGTGTGGTGAGGGGTTTTACAGCAAAAAACATAGAGAATAATTGTGAAAAAAAGAGGGAAAGGCTGACTACTTCGTGGATGAGCATAGCTGTTTTTATCCTTCACAACATTCAAGTTGAAATAAATAGACCCAAACAGACAAGTCGACAATAACTCCAGATTTCATTAAAGTATTTTTCGCTCCTTCACACTCTCTCCGTCTCCGTCTGTGTCTCCGTCTTTCTCTCGTTCAGCTCCTCCTGGCAGCCTTGGGTCCCATTCACAGGCTGCACAAAGGCACCTGACCTGGATCCACCTCTCTGTCTGTCTCTTTCTTTTTTCTCTGTCCTCTATCTCTCTTCCGCTTTTTTCTTTTCTTCTTCTGCCTCTCTCTCTTTCCTCTCTTCTCCGCCCTCCCTCTACCTTTCTCTTACCCTCTCTTCCTATCTCCCCTTCTCTCTTGCTCTCTCTTCAACCTCCCTCTCTCTGTTCCCTTCGCCTCGTCACGTCCTCTGCCTCTCTCCTCCGCCCTCTCTCTTCTTTTCAGGTCTACCTCTCTATCTTTCTTTCTCCCTTCACTCTCTCTAACTCTGTCCTTCTTTCTTCGCTCCCCCTCTCCTCCCCTCTCTCTCAGCTCTCCTTGTCTCTTCGTCTCGCTCTCTTCTCCCTTCCCCGCTCTCTTCTTTTCACTCCTGCCTCTCTATTTTCCTTTCCTATATTCCTTTTCTTTTCTCTCTCTCCTTCTGTCCTTCTTTGTTCGCCACCCCCCTCGTCCTTTCTCTCTCAGCGCTCCTTATCTCTTCTTCTCGCTCTCTTCTCTCTTCTTTTCACTCCTACCTCTGTCTTTCCTTTTTCCCTCTCTATCTTTCTCCCTCTATCTAACTCTATTCTTCTTTCTTCACTCCTCCTCTCCTCCCCTCTCTCTCAACTCTCCTTGTCTCTCCCCCTCGCTCTCTTCTCTCTTCCCCTCTCCCTCTCTCTCCTCTCCTGTCTCTTCTTTTCTCTCCCCCTTTTTCTCTATCTCTGTCCCTCTTCAGCCTCTCTCGTTCTCTCTCTTCACCCCCTCTCCCTCTCTCTCAACTCTCCTTGTCTCTCCCTTTCACTCTCTTTTCTCTTCCCCTCTCCCACTCTCTCCTCTTTCTTCTTTTACCTCCCCCTTTCTCTCTCTCTGTCCCTCTTATCCCTCTCTCTTCCTCTTTCTCCTTCACCCCCCCTCTCAACTCTTCTTGCCTCTTCCTCTCGCTCTTTTCTTTTCGCTCCTACCTCTCTATCTTCCCTTCTCCCTTTTCTTTCTCCCTCTATCCTTCTTTCTTTACCCCTCCTCTCCTCTCTCTCAACTCTCCTTGTCTCTCGCTGTCTTCTCTCTTTCTCTCTCCCACTCCCTCCTCTTTCTTCTTTTCCCTCCCCCTTTCTCTCTCTCTGTCCCTCTTCTCCCTCTCTCTTTTTCTCACTCCTTCACCCCCTCCCTCTCTCAACTCTTCTTGTCTCTTCCTCTTGCTTCTCTTCTCTCTTCTTTTCGCTCCTATCTCTCTATCTTTACTTCTTCCTTCTCTCTCTCCCCCTCTATCCTTCTTTCTTCACCACCCTCTCCTCTCTCCCAACTCTCCTTGTCTCTCCCTCTCGCTCTCTTCCCCTCTCCCACTCTCTCCTCTTTCTTCTTTTCCCTCCCCCTTTCTCACTCTCTGTCCCTCTTTGGCCTCTCTCTTTTTCTCACTCCTTCACCCCCCTCCTCCCTATCTCTCTCAACTCTTCTAGTCTTTTCCTCTCGCTGTCTTCTCTCTTCTTTTCACTCCTACCTCTCTATCTTCCCTTCTCCCTTTTCTCTCTCCCTCTATCCTTCTTTCTTCTTTCTTCTCCTTTCCTCCCCTCTCTCTCAACTCTCCTTGTCTCTCCCCCTCGCTCTCTTCTCTCTTCCCCTCTCCTACTCCCTCCCCTTTCTTCTTTTCCCTCCCCCTTTCTCTCTCTCTCTCTGTCCCTCTTTGGCCTCTCTCTTTCTCTCTCTCCTTCACCCCCCTCCTCCCTATCTCTCTCAACTCTTCTTGTCTCTTCCTCCAGCTTCTCTTCTCTCTTCTTTTCGCTCCTACCTCTCTATCTTTACTTCTCCCTTCTCTCTCTCCCCCTCTATCTCCCTCTATCCTTCTTTCTTTGCCCACCCTCTCCTCTCCTCTCCTCTCCCTCTTGCTCTCTTCTCTCTTCCCCTCTCTCCTCTTTCTCTTTTCTCTTCTGTAAACAGATAAGATAGTGCAGTGTCGTCTGCCTCTGCTCCCACAGGACTGAGGCACACTCCCACACAATAGACAGGTGCTGCATTTCTTCACACTCGTCATGGTTTTCAAACAGTGGAGTAGGTACAGACATTTGATGCAGACAGGCTGAAATGTTACCTACTGCTTCTTTAAATGTATGCAAAATTAAAAGAAAAGTAACTGATTTAAAGGGCCCATATGACGCTATTTTCTGATCTGTGTTATAATGTTGTTTCCTCGTCGCAAACAGACCTGGAGTTGCGTTTTGTTTCATTCACACATGTTTAAAACACAAATCATGCATATTTAGGCTGTGTTCTTCTCTCAAACAGAAAACACTCTGTTCCACCTTGTGATGTCATCATGTGGTAATACAGGAAGTGCTCCACTGTGTTTTTAAACTCCACACACCTTCACTAGAATCATTTGGATCATTTCAGCCCTGGAATTGCCAATCTCTACTCAACAAAAGGTCAAATGTAGCTGTTAACTTGAAAATGACCAGTTCATGACATCACAAGGTGGAACAGAGCATTTTGAGCTTTGGAAATGTAGACAGACTGAATGAAACAAAATACAACTCCAGGTCTGTTTTTGAGGAAGTAACAACATTATAACATGCCTTAAAGCTCACAAGAGTCTATTTTGTGTAATTTAGAGCCTTTAAAAAGTACAGACTGTTATTTAGTCCTTGTTAAGTGTTGGTTTAGTCCACGATTATCTAATATAACTTGAGTTTGTTTGAACCAGATGTTCAATTCTTGTAACTCTGACGTTATTTCAGAGGGACTTGTTTAACAGCAGAAGGCATCTCACCTGTGGTTCAATCAAATTCAGTTCTTTGTGGTCAAATTGTGCTATAACGGCTCAAATTAACGTCTAACTTGAGTAACAGAGCTTCAGACAGAGCAGTGCCTCTAGTTAGCGACACACTGCGAGGGAATGTGGATGACAGTCTGACCAGAAAGAAGTGACTCAGCTGGAACTACAAGAGGTGATTTGGGCTGTAAACAAGTCTCTCTCTAATAGCATTACAGTCACAAGCTAGCTAGCGTTAGCCAATAGTTTTTCAGTGAGTCACCCTCTATCCCTGTCACGATTACACATTTTGAAGTGTAAGTTATGAAGTTATGATAAATAATAATATTGAAACCAAACCATAAAGCAGAATTATCCCCAAAAAGTATTCTAAATGTACAATATTATGGAAAAAAACAAAAACAAAACATGAGCCGCAATAACAGAATGCAATAAATAACTGAGCGCAACACTTAAGTATTTAGTTTGTGTCTATAATGAGTCATAGAAGTTATGTATTCGACCTTCTAAAGCTCAAATCTCATTGCAGTGCAGAAAAATAACAAAATATTTCTTACTAGTACAAAGTGCCCACTATAAACATTGAGCCCCAAAAATGACTGTTCCATCTGTATGTGTTGAAAAAGTCGATACAGTGATCATCATGAACATCTGTATTGATCACAAGCTCCTGAAAATGTGTTGTTTACATTTTTTATTTTTTATTTTTCTTGAGTTTCAGACTATCTTTAAACATTTTCGACAGCGTTTGGTAATTGACCGGCCTGGGAAGAAGTGTCTGGGGTGATGGAAGTACGCGATTCCCTGCTTAGACTGCTGCCCCCGCGACACAACCTCAGACAAACTCAGACAAAAACTGATGGATGATTGGACGTTTGCTAATTCGCGCATTGTGTCTCCATGGTAAGCGCTGAACATTCCGCCTTATACATACATACAGAACCCCCCCCCAGCGTGATGTCACTACAAAGTATCAGTTAGTATAAGGACGACTCACATGTATTCCCGATGGGCGGAGTGGACTGCAGCTGCGTTACTGTATCGCCACAGCACTATGACGGAGGAGAGGACGTCCAGGATGGCATCAAACTGTAAAAAAAATATAAAACTGTATTAATCAACAACAAATACTAGATTTAGTAGTGATTTTAGTGTAAATAATTGTACTTACAGCAAATCCAAAAGCAGAAGCGCTATGTCGCATGATTGAGACGGCTGCAAGTAAACACAACACAAAGTACGTTATTAGAAAGTACGTAGTGATTAATGTAAAAAAAAAATGTAATATTCAAATGTAATTGTTGCCAGTCGAGACATAAAATGATTGTCTGCAACGTTGGGTGGAACGTCAACTGCGTGTTTCCATGGAAATAGAAAGTTAATACCACTTTGGAACATTCTTCACGGAGATAGTAGACCTGTCATGATAAACACTGTATCGATTTATCGTTCAGGACATGACACATGGAACAATCATTCTGACAGTCGATATTTATAGACTAGTGAGAAACGTTTTGTAGATTTTTCAGAAGATTTGCGCCGATGAGGGTTGAATAACAGCAGCTCATGTTTATTAATAATACAGTACAAATAGAAATGTTTTGGAGGGAATCGTTTCTCGTCCATATTACCTTCACCAAAATATCGCACCGCAAAATTTTTTATTGTGACAAGCCTATGAGATAGACAGGTTTTATGCCGTAATGTGGAATATTGTTGGCAAAAGAACAGCATTTCCATGGAAACGAGCAGGAGTAGTAGGAACCCTCCTTCAGACCAAATAAGAGTCAGGTTTGTGGAGTTTGCAATGCAGCAAACAACCAAAATTAAACAAGAAAAAACACATTCTTTTTTTTTAGTCTATTTTCTTTGGTCAAATGTTACATACGGTGGTTTTAAAATACATTTTCAGCAACACAGATTTTTAAACAGTAAATTAGTAAATTACATTCTTTAGCAAACAAGTGCAGTATTAGATAAGAAAACACAGGATGATTGATAACAGCTACAGTAACCACACGTGCGTTAGAATCCATATTGTAATATCAGATGTTCTCTTGCTGTTTCTTCTCTTCAAAGCTTAGATCGGTCAATGTTTTTTTTCCTGTTTAAACAGTCTATTGTCTGACCCATTGATTGACACAGTGTTATTGCTATTCATGCATTTTACTGTTTTCCCATAGACATAATTTGCTTGTTTTGTACTGATAAGCCAATTTGTCAAGAGTACAAACAGACTTAATGTAACTGATGGGGTCAGTCAGCCACCTGCCTGTCTCCATGGAGATGGTAACAGTTTGCCTGGAATGT
The DNA here is from genome assembly GCF_009829125.3 of Periophthalmus magnuspinnatus. Lineage (NCBI taxonomy): Eukaryota > Metazoa > Chordata > Actinopteri > Gobiiformes > Gobiidae > Periophthalmus > Periophthalmus magnuspinnatus. The sequence continues at coordinate 13,304,925 of NC_047127.1, read as the reverse complement.
TCAACAGTATGGAATACACATAGTGGATGGAAATTAATGTTTGGCTATAATCCGGTGTGTGTACATTCATGTTGTATCATGTCTGTTCATTAGCATGCACTGTCCCAGTCAAATAAATAAATAAATATGGAATTAAAACCATGTATCTGCCTGGTTCTAAATGTATTCAGTACATTTAGAACCAGGCTCCAGCTATTTTCAGTCTACCCACCCAAATTCAGCAGGTTAGAGCCGGCCCTGCTCTGCACATATAACCATATAAGTAGATTTCTTTAATGCCATACTGTGGAACATTCCAGGTAGGCCTGTCATGGTAACACATTTTGAAGCACAATGTATTGCTACAGAGGAATATTGCGATAAATGATTATACTGAAACTACTTAATGTCACAAAGCAGGATAATCCTATTAACACATTTTTAAAATAAAGTATCATTAAAAAGGCTGAGCTCAGCACATACATGACACAATCAACTGATAATTAGCCATAGCAGTTATGTATTATTTATTAAAACAAAGCTCAAATTAAAGTCTAACTTGAGTAACAAAGCCTCAGACAGAGCAGTGCCTACAGTTAGCATCACACCCCCAGGAAATGTTGATCCATTGATACTAATCTGAGCTTTGTTTTAACACAATCTGACCAGAAAGAAGTGACTTAGCTGGAAGTACAAGAGGTGAGCTCATTTGTGCTGTTAACCATTTTTCTATATCTGTTATGTGTTGAACGATAAGTCAATATAGTATTATTTATAGTTTATATATATATATATATATAGTATTATTTATAGTTTATATATATAGTATTATTTATAGTTTTTATATATATAGTATTATTTATAGTTTTTATATATATATAGTATTATTTATAGTTTATATATATAGTATTATTTATAGTTTATATATATAGTATTATTTATAGTTTATATATATAGTATTATTTATAGTTTATATATATAGTATTATTTATAGTTTATATATATAGTATTATTTATAGTTTATATGTATAGTATTATTTATTCTGCTTCTGACAGCTCAAATCTTACATTATTAGATAAAAATGGCAAAAAATCTCCCCACTGCTGCAAAGAAAAAGTGCACATGATAAATACTGAGCCCTAAAATATATTGTTCTTGATTTTATATATTGAATGATAAGTGTTTATAGTGATGAGCGTGACATCTCCATGGAGACAGGTGACAAACCCTCGAAAAGTTACATACTGTATATAGAGTATTATTAACCTGGCAGAAAGAGAGCAGAACTAGAACAGGACTTTTAAATGTCTTTGTATAGCCTCGTACAGTGTCTTATTAACAAAATGTGACAGATTAAACATCTTAATTCAAATCCTTGTGACATTTCAGTGAAGCAAACAGCGCATTTCTAAAGGTCGTTGTAACTTCCCCCTCGCTCAGGTGGATCAATTTCACATAGAAAAGGTTGCATTGTGGGAAAAGTTTTTGCTACTGCAGCGAATCAGGCAAAACGATAGCACATTTTGAAGTCCTGATATATATCGTTGAAGTAAATGTAGATGATAAACGATAATATTGAAACTAATCTATGCCACAGCAATAAGTAAACCACAGAATGAAACACTTTAGTCATTAGTTTGCATCTGTAATGTCTCAAAGAAGTTACTTATTCAAACTTGCACGGCTTATGGTGAAAAGAAAAGTGGTGCTATAGGCTACTTGGTTGATATAAACTCGTCATAATATTTTTTGCAAGTGAAATATGAAGTAATTAATGAGGATTTAAAACTACAACCACCAGTTTGTCGAGATATTTATAACAACTGAAACTGAACTGGAACATTAACTCCAAAGGTAAGTGAGGACAAGATCCAAGCGCCACCTGAACAATTTTCTTTTAATACTTTTCCTCGTAAATATAAATGCTCCACTAGGTCATATACAAACTTAAGAATATCATTTAGGCCCCATGAAGCAGAGCAATATGGTTTTATTTTTACTTTACCAATGAACTTTTCAGCAGCAAGTGAGCGTTTAATTCTCAAAGTTTAAGTGAAAAGGAGCAGGTTTAGTCCTGATTTAGACCTGGGTTTGACCTGGTTTAGTACATTTTCTGTGGAGTATTCCAGGCCTGCAGTAACCTGTGTCTATCAGATATACTTTATAGTAGTCCTGGGTTAGACCTGATTTAGTCCAGGTTTAGTCCTAGTTTAGTCCTGGTTTAGTCCTGGGTTAGACCTGGTTAAGTCCTGGTTTAGTCCTAGTTTAGTCCTGGTTTAGTCCCAGTTTAGTCCTGGGTTAGACCTGGTTTAGTCCTGGTTTAGTCCTAGTTTAGTCCTGATTTAGTCCTAGTTTAGTCCTGGTTTAGTCCGGGGTTGGACCTGGTTTAGTCCTGATTTAGTCTTGGTTCAGTCCTAGTTTAGGCCAGGTTTAGTCCTAGTTTAGTCCTGGTTTTGTTCTAGTTTAGTCCTAGTTTGGTCCAGGGTTAGATCTGGTCTAGTCCTGTTTTAGTCCTGTTTTAGTCCTGTTTTAGTCCTGTTTTAATCCTGGTTCCTAGTTTAGTCCTTCTTTATTCCTAGTTTTAGTCCTGGTTTAGATCTGGTTTTGTGCAGCTATGGGGTATTCTGAGTCTGCTGCAGTGACCTGTATCTATCAGACATGCTTTATAGAAGACCTGGTTTAGTCCTGGTTTAGTCCGGGGTTTAGACTTGATTTAATCCTTGTTTAGACCTGGCTCAGACCTGATTTAGTCCTGGGTTAGCCCTATCTTAGTCCTGGTCAGTATCAAACCCTTTGTATTACTTCTCATTGCATAACACCCCTAGTTTCTTTCATGTCTCCTTTTAGACTTTACTTAGACCACGCCCAATGAGCCGAATCCTACTTTGGCTTTTAATTACATGCGGCGCTATGCTAATGAGGATGTAAATGTGTGTTTGGATAGAAGTGTGCCTCAAGATTTCTGCCAAATGCCAAACTAAACACAGGGCGGCAATTAATTAGCGCCTAAGACTGATGGCCTATATTTTTCTATTTGTTTTGAACCTGTCAGAAGAGCTAAAAATGATAAATATACTGCGAATTCTAATTATGTTTTTATACAGATTTCAAAGACGAAGACGGTTGCACAAAAGCAAGTAAGCCATATGCAGAGAAGACACAGAAGGAATCCTCTCTCTCCTCTTTTGCGAGTTTATTTTTAGCTCAGACGCACAAGGGTCCAACCAGCTCGCCTGCATGCTGATCTTAGACAATATGTGGTGTCGCTGTGTGTGTCTTCCGACCATCTATTTACCCACGATTCCTTGCAGCAACAAATAAAAAACGCATATGTGCCACTGCTATAGCGCCTTAGTGTTACAATGAAGGGATGTTATGAGCGGGAGATATCGGTTTGTGAGTTGTGTAGTGGAAATGATGGAATAGAAACTGATTTTAGACAGATTAAACCTCTGATTAAGTCTGATAACCAGGACTAAACTGGCACTAAACCAAGACTAAACCAGGAATAAACCAGGACTAAACCAGGACTAAACCAGGACTAAACCAGGAGGAAACCAGGACTAAACCAGGACTAAACCAGGACTAAACTAGGACTAAACCAGGACTAAACTGGGACTAAACCAAGACTAAACCAGGAGTAAACCAGGACTAAACCAGGAGTACACTAGGACTAAACCAGGACTAAATCAGGACTAAACCAGGACTAAACCAGGACTAAACCAAGACTAAACCAGGACTATACCAGGACTAAACTAGGACTAAACCAGGAGTAAACTAGGACTAAACCGGGACTAAACCAGGACTAAACTAGGAATAAACTAGGACTAAACCAGAACTAAACCAGGACTAAACCAGGAGTAAACTAGGACTAAACCAGAACTAAACCAGGACTAAACCAGGACTAAACCAGGACTAAACTAGGAATAAACCAGGACTAAACCAGGACTAAACCAGGACTAAACAGGACTAAACAGGACTAAACCAGGACTAAACCAGGACTCAACCAAGACTAAACCAGGATTAAGATAGAAGTTCACCGGCTTTGCTTTGTAGGACTTAAGTAGGACTAAACCAAGATTAAGCCTGGCCTAATATAGATCTCAACCAGTGATAAACCAGGACTAAACCAGGACTAAACTAGGACTAAACCAGGATAAAGGTAGAACTTCACCCGCTATGTTTTGTAGGAGTTAAGTAGAACTAAACCAAGATTAAACCTGTTCTCACATAGATCTTGACCAGGGCTAAACAAGGACTAAACCAAGATTAAACCTGGTCTAACAGAGGGCTAAACAAGGATTAAACCAGGACTAAACCAGGGCTAAACCAGGACTAAGCCAGGGTTAAGATAAAACTTCACCAACTTGGTTTTGTAAGAGTTAAGTAGAATTAAACCAAGATTACACCTGGTCTAACATAGACCTTAACAACCAGGGCTAAACCAGGACTAAACCAGGACTAAACCAGGACTAAACAAGGACTAAACCAGGACTAAGATAGAACTTCACCAGGTTTGTTTTGTAGGAATTAAGTAGGACTAAACCAAGATTAAACCTGGTCTAACATAGCGCTTAGTACTGGCAGATAGAGACAAGCACATCCTATAAAAGTTCCGACTGCATGCTGGGTCCAAAAACAAAAATTATAGAAAAGAAAGAGCAGATCCGCACTGCAGTTCTTTCGAGCTCCCAGTTTTGTGTTTTTTTTGTTTTTTTGTTTTTTGTTTTTGTTTTAATAGCACCACCACGCCCGGAGTTGTTTGAATGATATAACACAAGCTGAGTTGCCTCCAGTGTACCAGAGTCGACAAAACAGATTCAAAGATCCGATGCGCACGTCAATACTCACCCATCAGCGGGGAAATGGTAAAAATCACTGAAAAACACCAGCATTTATTACAATCAGATCCAGCTTTGAGTAGCTTCACATCTAAGAGCCCTCCAAACTTGAGCCAAATGCCACCACCCACTTCTTACAGTCGCCATCCCAGGACTGGTAAACCTTAGAAAATCCAACAATAACGCCTATATGTTGAAATATCCATGTGGTTTGGCAATACTTTCATAAAACAACTAGAAAACCAAAAACAAGAATCGGCGAACACAGATCCAACATCTGAAACAATGACCGCAGAAGCCCCGTCCCAGTGCGTTTTACTCTAAAGCTACACAGTGTAAGATCCCTCAGATATGTGGGCAATGAACAGATAAAACAACCCAGCCGACATGGCGATGGGAAGTACATTCTATTGAAAAGAGAAGCTTTTTGGATGTTTACTCTGGGGTCCCTGGCTCCTAAAGGCCTCAATGAAGACTTTGATTTGAGGCTCTTTCTGAGACTCTCTTAAATGTTGACATCATCGCTCCAATCGAATAGTACGTCCATTGCTGTAGTGTTTGTGCTAATATTGTGCTCTTGTGTATGTTATATTTGTATATCAGCTGTACATAGAGGAAGTGTATTCAGCTGTGGTAAACTAACACGCCACTTTAACGACATTAGTGAGCATCTGTTTATACTTTCTTTCATAGGATTCCATCGAACAACTGTCATATATTTATTGCAAACTGTCACGTGTAGTCATTAGCTTTCCTGTCACATGATCGGTCAGGTGGATACATGGGCTTGTATAAAACATGTGTGAAACTGAATCTTTCATGTCTGAAGAAGGACTTGACCTCGAAACGTCTCAGTGTGGTGCTATTAACATAATACAAAATTGCGAGCTCCAAAGAACTGAAGTGCGGATCTGTTCTTTCTTTTTTAACATAAAGCTTAACAAGGACTAAAGCAGGACTAAAGCAAGACTAAAGCAGGGCTAAACCAGGACTACGTATAACATGTCAACATACTGGGTCTTAACCAGGACTAAACCAGGACTATGACATGTGTTATGGAATTCTTTGCTCTAAATTTTTACATGTATTGCTATGTATTGTCATCTATCTGTTTGACCTAATTTCTAAATCCTATATGTATTGATACGTAATGTTATCTATCTCTTTTCTCTTTGACCAAATCTTTGTGATACTATCTGTTGTTACGCACAGGCATGTCTCTTGTTTGTTAGCACAAGCAGCCTGGAGTCACTGGGACTAGATATGTTCATTTATCAGCTGAGGGCGAGACGACTCTATTAGGGACAACAGCTCTTTGACAATTGTGCACAATTAATTTAGTACATCTGACTTTTTGATTCAAGACAATTTTTCTATTGATTTCATATATTTTTTAGTTTTTTACTATTAGAAATTGCACAACACATGTCAACAAACAGGGTCTTAACAGGACTAAACCAGGACTATAACATGTCAACAAACTGAGTCTTAACCAGGACTAAAGCAGGACTAAACCAGGACTAAACCAGTACTATAACATGTCAACAAACTGGGCCTTAACCAGGACTAAAGCAGGACTAAACCAGGACTATAACATGTCAACAAACTGGGCCTTAACCAGGACTAAAGCAGGACTAAACCAGTACTATAACATGTCAACAAACAGGGTCTTAACAGGACTAAACCAGGACTATAACATGTCAACAAACTGGGCCTTAACCAGGACTAAACCAGGACTATAACATGTCAACAAACAGGGTCTTAACCAGGACTAAACCATGACTATAACATGTCAACAAACAGGGTCTTAACCAGGACTAAACCAGGACTATAACATGTCAACAAACTAGGCCTTAACCAGGACTAAAGCAGGACTAAACCAGGACTATAACATGTCAACAAACAGGGTCTTAACCAGGACTAAACCAGGATTATAACATGTCAACAAACTGAGTCTTAACCAGGACTAAACCAGGACTATAACATGTCAACAAACTAAGTCTTAACCAGGACTAAAGCAGGACTAAACCAGTACTATAACATGTCAACAAGCAGGGTCTTAACCAGGACTAAACCAGGACTATAACATGTCAACAAACAGGGTCTTAACCAGGACTAAACCAGGATTATAACATGTCAACAAACAGGGTCTTAACCAGGACTAAACCATGACTATAACATGTCAACAAACAGGGTCTTAACCAGGACTAAACCAGGACTATAACATGTCAACAAACTAGGCCTTAACCAGGACTAAAGCAGGACTAAACCAGGACTATAACATGTCAACAAACAGGGTCTTAACCAGGACTAAACCAGGATTATAACATGTCAACAAACTGAGTCTTAACCAGGACTAAACCAGGACTATAACATGTCAACAAACTAAGTCTTAACCAGGACTAAAGCAGGACTAAAGCAGGACTAAACCAGTACTATAACATGTCAACAAGCAGGGTCTTAACCAGGACTAAACCAGGACTATAACATGTCAACAAACTAAGTCTTAACCAGGACTAAAGCAGGACTAAACCAGGACTATAACATGTCAACAAACAGGGTCTTAACCAGGACTAAACCAGGATTATAACATGTCAACAAACAGGGTCTTAACCAGGACTAAACCATGACTATAACATGTCAACAAACAGGGTCTTAACCAGGACTAAACCAGGACTATAACATGTCAACAAACTAGGCCTTAACCAGGACTAAAGCAGGACTAAACCAGGACTATAACATGTCAACAAACAGGGTCTTAACCAGGACTAAACCAGGATTATAACATGTCAACAAACAGGGTCTTAACCAGGACTAAACCAGGACTATAACATGTCAACAAACTAGGCCTTAACCAGGACTAAAGCAGGACTAAACCAGGACTATAACATGTCAACAAACAGGGTCTTAACCAGGACTAAACCAGGATTATAACATGTCAACAAACTGAGTCTTAACCAGGACTAAACCAGGACTATAACATGTCAACAAACTAAGTCTTAACCAGGACTAAAGCAGGACTAAAGCAGGACTAAACCAGTACTATAACATGTCAACAAGCAGGGTCTTAACCAGGACTAAACCAGGACTATAACATGTCAACAAACTAAGTCTTAACCAGGACTAAAGCAGGACTAAACCAGGACTATAACATGTCAACAAACAGGGTCTTAACCAGGACTAAACCAGGATTATAACATGTCAACAAACTGAGTCTTAACCAGGACTAAACCAGGACTATAACATGTCAACAAACTAAGTCTTAACCAGGACTAAAGCAGGACTAAAGCAGGACTAAACCAGTACTATAACATGTCAACAAGCAGGGTCTTAACCAGGACTAAACCAGGACTATAACATGTCAACAAACAGGGTCTTAACCAGGACTAAACCAGGACTATAAAATGTCAACAAACAGGGTCTTAACCAGGACTAAAGCAGGACTAACTGCATCTTGACCAGGACCAAACAAGACCTACATCTAGACTAAACCAGGACTAAGCTAGGACTGAACCGACTCTGTAACATGGCAACAAAGTTAACCAAAACTAAACAGGGCCCTTCTAACCAGGACTAAATCTACTAAACAAGGAATAAATCAGTTTTATAAGAGAAATTACCAAGGATTAAACCAGGACTAAACAGGATTAAATCAACTACATTCAAACCAGGTCTACATACTGGTTAAACAGACCAGAATTAGCACTAAACTAGACTAGACCTAATTAGGACCAAATAAGGACTAAACCAGGTCTAAACAGGGTCTAAACCATCATTAAACCATCACGTCTAAAACAGAACTAAACCGGGACTCGCCAAGGACTAAATCGCCACTGAACCAGGTCTGACCAAGACTATTTTTACCCACAATTCCTTGTAAACACTGCATCTCCCTTAGTCTGTTATCAGAATCAGCTGCTACCCCCAGGCATCGGCTCCCTGGTCATTTAACACTAGAAAAATGAGAAAAAGCTGAAACTAGCACTAATAAATGGTGTTTGAATTCGAAATGAGAGAATATTTGATCACATGTGGCGAGCTGCACTGCTGCGGGGAAACTGATGCTCGAAAAGTGACCAACAGCACATCTTAAAGTCCTCGGTTTCCAATGCAGAAAGCACTTAAGAACCTCCACTCTGTTAATTGGAGCCTGTGAACAAATTGACTAAATGTAATGAAGACTTATGGATCCGTCCGAGCCAAAATGGCGGCCGCAATACCTTTTAAATGTTAAGGTTTCTTGTCAAATGTGGAGCCAACTGCAATTAATCGATACTAAAACTAATATCAAAACTACCCTGAACAGTTTTAGTGTAATTTTGAGCTTCATCAGAACAAATATAAGACCATATGATAACATAAATAAAGTACTGTCATTTTGTTTATGAAAATGTTATTCTATTACTAACAAAGGAGCGTTTTTATCTTCATTGTGGTATCAGTATCAGTATCGATATTGAGTGAATTCATTGGTATCAAAAATCGAGTTTGAAATTTTAGTACTGTGACAACACATTAGAACAGAAGATAAAATTCACCCACAGTTGTAAATGATGCTGAATGCAAAACTGTGCCAAAGTAGCCAGATTTTAAAGTTATATTAAATAATTCTATGAGCTTAAAGTCCCTAATTTCATGGCAAGAAAACAAGAAAATTAATATAGGAATAACGCCACTCCCCAAATCTTAATGTTTTATGTAAAAATAATTAAACAAAGCAACAAAACATTAAAATTTCAGGTATTTCCAAAGATTAGGACATACAGATTTGAAAAAGTGAATTATAATTAAAGATTTGTCATTTTAATGCCGTGTTCACACCCGGGTGTCATGGCCGTCGAGTTTACATGCAAAGTCTATGGTGGATGCGCGTCTTCGATCCTGTGTTTCTGCGGCGCGTTTCCAAGCATCAGAGCGGGCGAATCTGGCGTTGACCTGACACATCTTGAACGTTCATGCATTAGACGCTCTGTTCACTCGTTGGACGCTCTGTTCATGCGTCCAAAGTGTCAAACCTCAGAGATGACAAAGCTGAACTTTTGTCATTTGATGCACCAATCAGAGACCAAGCTTCAGAGATGTATTAATTATGCTGGGCGCACTTAAAGACTAGTCATGGACCCAGACACGCCGCAACGCCGCAAAAGACACCTGACGTATATCCACAGCGTCTCTAATGCGCGGCGGATGCATCTGCCCTCAAATGTAAAGGCGTCTAACTAGAGCAATCCAACTGGAGGAGCCCGACTGGAGGAGCCCGACTGGAGGAGCCCGACTGGAGGAGCCCGACTGGAGGAGCCCGACTGGAGGCAACCGACGCGTTTTTGCCCCCGCGGTCTGAACGCAGCATAAGACTTTTAAAGAGTACTGTTTACCTGCATAAATAAAACATTACTCAAGTAAATGTAACAGAGTAAATGTACCTCATTACTACTACCAACAAAAGTGGAACTACAAAGTGTCGAGCAGAGTTGACACTGCAGTGCACAAGGGAGCCAATTTAAAAAGCACAAATCAGCTCACGGCATCTTAAACTCTCGGCGTCCGTAAGTACAGGTATCTGTCTGCTTTTCTTTCCCTCCTCTTTCTGACAGCATTTAATCTAAGATGGCTGCCACTACAATCGTCCAACTTTCTTCTCAAATAATGGTCCACGCCTCAGTGTCTGTTGATGTATTGTACTGTAAACAAGCGGTGACAGCTGGTGAAACGAAGCAAATAGCAGACAAATAGCACTCAAATAAAACAAGATATCTTTACTAGAACAGCACTGAGGAAGTACACATTTTAAAGGCTATTCCACATGCATTAGACCATACAGTATACTTAGGTTAAAGATGTAATGGGGAACTTTTCCGGTGGAGGTTGCATCATCTCGTTGTCTCCAGGGAGATGCTACTGCTTTGCCTAGAATGTTCCAGGGCGAAGAATTAAACCAAAGGCAACCCTGCTCATAGTAAGGATGCAGGTTTTTTAAGGCGTTATTGATCAGTAAAAAAATGCAAGAAGAATGCTGTGCTGTGGAACATTACAGGCAATGCAGTAACATCTCCACGGTAACCAACCCCCCACCACAGTATTGCATAATGCACCGTTATAAGGGCATGTTGACTTTTTGCTTATCCAATCAGTTCCCAGCATCCCAAACTAGGTCTCCCCATCCACAAATATGCTCCATCTCCAGATTCCTCCCTCTCTCTCACTCCTTTCCTATCTCCTATCTCCTATCCCCTAACTCCTTCATTAGGAACACAGAAAGCAGAAATTGCGTGCTGCCCGGCGTCGGATAATTGGCTCCCAAGGAAGCGAGGGTGGTGTCAGCGGGGAGAGGGCCAAACACAATCACCTGACAAGAGAAGAAAGGACGCCAAGCCCAAAAGTGGAGCATTAGACTCCGCTTCATGCATATCACAGGAATCTTGTTACCACTGACAGTACAAGTAACTGTCTCACGCAGTTCCTTAAACCACCTCTAGGGGGTGTTTACTTTTTCTGCCGTTTATCTTAATCTACAGTTCTATCTGGCAACATTTAGAAGATTTGTTACTATTCAAAAGATGGGATATAAAGTCCTATATTACACAAAATGGACTCTTGTGAGCTTTAAGTCATGTTGTAATGCTGGAGTTGTGTTTTGTTTCATTCACACATGTTTGAGTAACACTTTATTATTAGTCTGTACATCTCCAAAGCTCAAAATGAAACGCTCTGTTCCACCTTGTGATGTCATGAAGCGCTAGTTTTCAAGTTAACAGCTACTTTTTTACCTTTAGCTCAGTAGAAATTAATAAATCCAAGGCTGAAATGATCCAAATGAGTCTAGTGAAGGTGTATGGAGTTTAAAAACATAGTGGAGCACTTCCTGTATTACCTCATGACATCACAAGGTGGAACAGAGTGTTTTCAGTTTGAGAGAAGATGTATAAATATGCAGGGTTTGTGTGTTAAATGTGTGTGAATGAAAATTGCGTAATATAAGCCCTTAATAAATAGTATAATTTACATTGTGTATAATATGCATATTGAGTTACTCTAAAGCCAGATGCCCTCCCTTACCGATTTCAAAAACTTACAATTCATTTTCATGTTTTATAATGGATGTAGTGGATGGTGAAGTTATTGCTTTGCCTGGAATGTTCCACTGGAATGTTCCATGGCATTAAACTTACCCATCTCCATGGAGACAAGCAGTACAAATTACAGGTCAGATCTGCGGAGTGACGAGCCTACTCCTACAGTAAGAATGTATGTGTTTTCAATGTATTTCTTTAGCATTAAAACACCTCTAATTATCCTAGATGCAAAAGTTGAAGTATTGTGGAACAACATGGAGACCCTCTAACAGAAAAAAAGTTCCATAGTGCACCTTTATGTCCAAGCGTATACATCCAACTGTCTCTTTTGGGTCTGTGGACTAGTTTTGTTCCTGTTTTTTGTTCCGTCAATGCAGAGGAGGCAGCTGCTGTGGCTGTGTCCTGAATTCTAAATGAGCCCAGCCTTGATTCAGCAGTCTCTATAGAGAATACAACTACACCGGAAAAGTACGCAAAACTCACTGAAGCTACAACGCGAAACTGAAACATCAATTTTATTTTAATGAGTGGTGGTGCGCAAGCTGTGGTCTAGGTACTGACGGTGGTATGTGCAAAAGTATTTAGTCCAGTTTATACTTGGTACCTGGTTGGTACTATTGTCCTACATGGAAGTCTCAAGTTTATTACTGCTACTTCTACTACTACTACTACTACTATTACTACCACTATTATTATTAATACAAGCCTACAGCTGCTACAGTTTTCTTAATTTTGGGTGTAGTCCTGGTTTAGTCCTAATTTTGATGTGGTGAATGTGCAAGAGTGAACGCAAACTTAATTTTGTTTATATTTTAGCCCTAGTTAGTCACTTGTCCTGGTTCTTACATCAATTTGGTTTAGTTGTTGATAAGTCCGAAGTTCTTGAACCGGTTTAGAACTGCAAGTCTTGGTTTAGTTCTGGTTATTCTTGGTTTTTCCCTCCAATGATCCATTTTACGTTGATGTAGTCCTGTTTTAGTGATACTTTACTCCTGGTTTAGACCTGGTTAAATCCTGGTTTTGTCCCTTATTTAGTCCTGATTAAGTCTTTGTTTAGTCCTATAGTTTAGACCTACATTTGTTCTTAAATCCTACTTTATTTTATTGGTAATTAATCCTGGTTTTGTCCTAGTTTAGACATCTTCATTATATACCACATATATCCTACTTGTAAACCTACACTCTTTCCTATAGTTGTTGTCAAAACTTTAGCAATGATTTGTCAAACTTGTTGTACTCTGAAGGTTAAATCCACTCTTCCGTCGTGACATTTATCTAGGTACCGCGTGTTAGCTTAGCGACGCAGCTCTTGGTGACTCCTTTAATGAACAGGGAGACGCCCAATTAGCTCGCTGAATGGTTGTTAGCTGTCAGCGCTAATGCTAACACACAGATGGCCGCATTAGTCAGTGCTCCAGACGACTCGCACAATCCCAGCACTATGGAGAGGAATTAACCCTAATGCCCAAGACTGCAGTTATTTTGTATGTCTTTTGGGTCAGTTTTCCCTTTGTTTGCTGCACGCAGTAAAAGTACAAATAAAAGTCCAATAATGTACAGTTTAGTTGAGCAAGAAGTGATTGCTACTACGACTACTTCTACTAGGCCAACTTCAACGGCTACCACTACTGCCACTAGGCCTACTACTACTGTTTACTGTTATTAAATATTTCAATATTGCCAATAGAAGTTGTAATAATACTACTAGCTGCTGCAACTACTTTATATAATAATATAGATATGACAGGAGCAAGAGAACAGTTTGTTCTTAAAGTTGAACAGAAATTGGTAGGGTTTTAGTCCTGGTTTTGTGCAGCTCTTTTGGCCTGGTGTGCAGTGGTGGTTTAGACCTGGTTTGGTCCTGGTTTAGTCCTGGTTTAGTCCTGGTTTAGTCCTGGTTTAGTACAGTGGGATGTTCTTGCTCTGGCTGGTTTAGTCCTCGGTTAGACCTAGTTTAGACCTGGTTTTGTTCTCCTGGTTTAGTCCTGGTTTACATTTGGTTTAGTCCTGATTTAGACCTAGTTTGGATCTGGTTTAGTCTTGATTTAGATCTGGTTTAGTCCTGGTTTAGTCTTGATTTAGACCTGATTTAGTTCTGGTTTAGTCCTGTTCAGACCTGGTCTAGTCCTGGTTTAGATTTGGTTTAGTCCTGAATTAGACATAGTTTGGATCTGGTTTAGTCCTCATTTAGACCTGGTTTAGTCCTGGTTTAGTCCTGGTTTAGTCCTGGTTTAGACCTAGTTTAGACCTAGTTTAGTCCTCATTTAGACCTGGTTTAGTCCTGATTTAGTCCTGGTTTAGTGCTTCTCTGCAGTGGTCAGTAACCATCCGATGTTATTCTGAAGCCAGAGCTCCATAACACGTCTAAGTGTTGTATAATATTGTTTCCTGCCTGTAAAACAGACACTGCAGACTGTATAGCTCCATCTGTCACTGCGCTCTTAAATTCTCACACTTAAACTATGCTAACGTCAGTCATTGCTTGTACACTTGGCTGTGGGGACAGTGGACAGACGGGGAGCAGAGCAGGTGCTGCAGTCACATCAATGCTGCAGGCCCCAGGTGTGTCACATGACCACTCTGTTTCATCTGCTGTGTGCGGAGTGCAGAGCGAAGATACGAACACAAGGGGTCTGCTAATGGGCAGGATTAAGGACAAACATGGACTAAAGCAAGAATAAATCAAGAGTAAAGCAGGACTAGACCAGGACTAAACCAATCTACAATTTAAAAAAATCATGAGCTTCAATAATAAACAGCAGAATGAAACACCTTAGTACTTTAATTTGCATCTATAATGAGTCATAGAAGTTATTAATTCAACCTTTTACAGCTCAAATCTCATCATAGAGCCAAAAAATTACAAAAATCTACCAGTAGCGCAAAGAAAATGTATACACGATTAATACTGACCCCCCAAAAATATTGAACGATAAGTCGATATAGTGATTATCATGACAGATATAAACTAAACCAGGTGTTAGTCTGATTTAGACAGGGATAAACGAGGGCTTAACTAAGACTAATCCAGGGCTAAACCAGAACTAAACCAAGTCTCAGCCAGGACTAGTTATTTATTTAACTGTGTCTAAACTAGGATTAAGCCAGGACTAAACTAGGACTAAACCAGGTATTAGTCTGATTTAGGCAGGACTGAGCTAGGTCTTAACTAGGACTTAACCAGGACTAAACCAGTACTAAGTCAGGACTAAACCAGGACTATGCCAGGTGTTAGCCTGGTTTAGACAGAACTAAACTAGGATTTAACAAGGACTAAACCTAAGACAGGTCTAAGACAGGTCTAAACCAGGTTTTAGCCTGGTCTTAGACACAACTACAAAGACATAAAACATATAAATACTGTAATAGTGTAATAGTGCCCTGCAGTCTTACAAGAGAATCACACAATCACACAATCACAAGACACAAAAACCAGGAGGCGCTCTGGGGTTAAAAGTTTAAATTAGTCAAAAGAAGTAATGATCATATTCTTATTTTTGTAAAAAAAATCAGCTTTTATAAAAAGTTCTGAACATGTGCCAAAAATACAGTTCTAATTGTTAAAAAGATGTTCTTTAAGATGGGACACTTACATAATTATTAAAGTAGCACTACAGACATATTATCATTTTTATGAATGTTTTGTCCATGTCCCACAGGGCGACACAGAGGTAACACCACAGGCAGGTTAAAATGTCTCAAAAATGTTCCAATGCTTGTGATACAGCTTCTTTACAATTGATGTAGAACTGTCAGTGTTCTGAGCTACACAAAGAACTGAAATAACCTTTAAACTAGAAAGTTAAAATGTGTTGACCTGTGAAATACAGTTGGCTGCAGTTTGTCTAGCCCCGCTTAGAGGAACACTTTATATGGGCCATAGATAAGCGCTGGTATGCAGCTGTCACATGTACCTCGCACATTAAAACAACGGAAACTATATGTTCCCCAATCAGAACAGGAAGTGAGCAACAGGACGCCTCGGTTACCACAGCAAAACAAAAGGTCGTATTGAACGCTAGACAGAAAGAAAGAGACAGAGACACACACAAGCATTTTAATCCAAGTTATGCTAATTTATGGAAGGAGGAGGCTATGAAATCTAAATGACATGGGAAAAGATGTGTCCTGGTTTGACTGCAAGTTTACTATGTTTATTTTCCAAATCATGAATCAGTTTTTAATAGCCCATATAAAGTTTTGTACTATAATAAACCAGATTGTTTGACAGCCACAAGAGCAGATGGTGTCACAAGACTGGAAACACAATAGAAAGTGTTACTTAGTACTTTGAACCACTACAAATGACACACAAAAGTACAGAGGCAGAAATGACAGTGAGGGGGGTATCAGTATCCCGTTCCCTGGACCCGCTCAGCTCCTCTGTCTCCGACCCAGCTCTTCACGACCGGTACGAACCTCACACCTTCCGACCCAGCTCACCTCTACCAGTACTGTTCACCTCATCTCTGACCCCGCTGCCCACAATCTACTCCTGGATTACTGCAAACAACCCCGCTCTCAACTATCTGATCAATCTACCTTCATTCGCTCATTTAAAACCTGTAAAATAAACATTGTTAAACTGTTCCCCGAGTTCTATCTCTTTGGTCGCACCTGTCAGTCGTTACAACAATAACAGACAAATCAGGCGTCTTCTTTCCCCATTTCTAAGCGCCCGCTCCCTGCTAGACTAGTGGTGCGGGTGGGAAGGGAGCGTTCAACCTTTAACCTTCAACACCCTGTCTCCGGATTGGCTCTTTGGTTGCTATGATACTCGCCAACGGAATTCCAAATGTGCAAATCAGCTCCAAATTCGCCTGTATAACCGCTAGCCTCAGTTAGCTCCTTTTGACTGAAGCCGAACACTATGGGTGACGCTCACTTAGTCCACTTCTTTATACAGCCTACGGTGTCACTTTATCTGCGTATCTATGTGTGACTTATAGATTTATCGATGGCGGTGACATTGGTAATCAATACAAACATAACACAATGCAAGGTTACATTTCTGCCCAAGATATACACACATACACACACAATCCCATCCTTTACAATTGTCTAGAGTCTGTCGTCACAGTTGTTGTATTATTACCATTCTGCATCTGATATTTCTCAATAAATAAATAAAAAAGTAACAAGTAAAGTGTTCCTTACTGAAAGCAGCGATAGCCAAGATAATAGTGATGAGGATGGACACCCAGGACACCCACAGAGCCTTCTTCCTGTAGCTCTGCGCTTCATGAGGCTTCAGACGCATGCTGCTCTCCAACAGACCTGGAAATGACAAGGTAGTAAACACAATGGACCTATCTCGCAATGATAAATGGACGGAGAACCAATATTTTATGGCTATACTTTCCATTTGGAGGAATAATGTCTTTATCTATCTAAACATCACATCAAAATTGGGACTAAACTGGAGACTAAACCAGGACTAGGACAAAAACAAAAGTCTAAAGTGAAAACTAAGCAGGATCAAACCAATCTGATCTAGAACTAAACCAAATCCAACTAAATTAACCCTTAAATGGGACTAAAACTAAACACGAAACACCAAATTCAATCAGCGCAGTACTTGCAAGCAGGGCCATTCAGACATTTGTGATTTTCTACAGAACGTAACGCTTTACTCCGCTTGTTTTACATTCACAGAGGCTACACAGCTGTCCAATACCTGCCTCCCAAACTGGTCACGTGATCACAGCACCAAAAATGTGCGTCTACAACAATGTAACGTCCCATCTGTCACGCTTATTAGCTCAAACGCATTAGTCTAATTGAAAACAGTCTGCCTACACGGTTGCACAATTTTGATTAAACATCGTATAATCGTATTTTGGAAGCAGTGATGTAGATTTCGTCTAAATTATGGGAATATTTGTGATCTGGAAAAGCATAGGCACTTCTTCCGAGTATAAAAATAAACCACATAGCACAGGTTGAGTAATTAAAGTGAACATGGTGGTGTCATGGGAGTGACTTGAGGCAGCAGTGAGGCTGGTTGTGTGACGAACAGCAAAGCTATAGAATAGTTATTTCATTGATTTATAAGGAACTTTCCCCAACGATAACGTCACAAAACTGTTTCAAAACAAGGGGAAAAGCGGCCTAATGATAAAATTGCATGTGTTAATGTTATGAAACAGAATATTGACCAGAATATTTTTGTTATAACCAGTTTGACAAAGCCTATACACCAGTTTTTTCCAGATAATACTGTGTTGTATATTGGAGGGATTATTTCTCTCGCTCTGTAGCAGCTGGAGGAAGTGTCTGGGGTGCGGGAAGTCTGATAGTCCCTGCTTAGACTGCTACCCCTGCGACCCGGCCCCGGATAGGCGGAACAAAATGGATAATTATTAGTATGAAGTGCTAAAAACTAACTATAGCCTACTTACAATGTTGCCAAGCTATTGCCAAATACAAGTATACACTCCCTATTTGACGATAAGTAGACATATATACACCCTATTAGACCATATATAGGCCTATATACACCCTATTAGACTAAAAGTAAGTCTATATACACCCTATTAGACCATATATAGGCCTATATACCCCCTATTAGACTAAATGTAAGCCTATATACACCCTATTAGACTATAAGTAGGCCTATATACACTCAATTTGACTATAAGTAGGTCTATATAGCCCCTATTTGACTATAAGTAGACATATATACGCCCTATTAGGCTATAAGTAGGTCTATATACCCCCCATTAGACCATATGTAGGCCTATATATCCCCTATTAGACCATATGTAGGCCTATATACAGCCTATTTGACTATAAGTAGACCTATATATCCTCTATTTGACTATAAGCAGGCCTATATACCCCCATTAGACTATATGTACGCCTATATACCCCCTATTAGGCAGTGAGTAGGCCTATATACCCACTATTTAACTATAAGTAGGTATATACACCCCCTATTTGACCATAAGCAGGCCTATATACACCCTATGTGACTATAAGTAGAACTATATACCCCCTATTAGACTCTAAGTAGGCCTATCTACCTACAGATGGATTTGCAATGTATTATTTTGGTTGCCAGATTAGTAAACTAAACTGAAATGCTCATTATTAACTATCATATTGTTCATTTTGGGGGGGATTAAGTGTGCCGCCTCTCCATGTAGGACAACACAGCCTACACCTCCTAGTTCATTGTTTCCAGTTGGAGCAGTAGATCTACCTGTCATGTCCAATGGCTTCTCCTCGCTCTGATTTCCTCCGTCCAAAAAAAGCCAGTCTTATGATTTATTAATAAGTTTAGCTCCATCTCTGTACTGCCTGTCTGTAGCACATTTATCCAGCCAATCAGATCCTCTGATTTGAGCAGCATCACCAGTAACCAGCTGGAACATGTCTTTTACGCACAGAACTTTGGATGTTTCTTTGACAAAACGCAAGCCTTACTTACCACTGTCTTCAATACTGTCTGTGATTTTCATCTCCTGGTCCATGTTGAAGCCCTCTGGTTGAGTTTCTGTGCCCGGTGGAGGGTGCTCTTGGGCGGGTTGCTGTTGCTGGGTTGTTTGGGTGAGTGAATCCGCTGCTGGTTCGCACTGCCCGTTGACTGTGGCCGTCTGCGCCGCTCCTCCTTCTGCCGGGATGGGGATGGGGGTAGTTGTGGTGGTAGTAGGGTCCGGAGGAAGTCCCGAGTCCGTCATGTTTGTTTCTTTTTTTTAAAGTTTTTTTTTTCTTTTTTTTTTCAGAGCAGAAGAACTCGGAAGATGTCACACCTGGATGCGAGGTGCGAGCGTTCACGACAGCAGCGCGCCCGGAGGAGAGAGAGAGGAGAGAGAGGAAGAGTCCGAAGATGCGGCGCTCAAGATGGTCAAGTGAGAGAAGGAGAGAGGAGGAGGGCGGAAACGCACAGAGGCGCAACAATAAAAGCCCCAGACTCAACTTTTTTTTAACCTTAACGCCAATATTATTTTATTACAGCATGGTTTTGCAGTCACGTTTAAGCCCTTGGACAAAAATCTATTAGTTTTTATTACTTATTTTCATCTGAAATTTGTCAACTGGACAAAAAGTTGTAGGAGTGAAGCTGTTTTGCTGCTTATCCAAGCGGCTTCTTCAGTTCTGGTCAGATTACTGCTGCACACTGCCTTATATCTGTGTGAAGTAATAAAACCAAGAGACATAAACAAACGAATGTAGTCTACTCCATTCAGTGTAGTGAAGAGTGCAGTGAGAGAAACTAAACAGCTACTCCATAAAAGAATGTACCAACACTGTCGAGAGAGCAGCTCAGGACCCCAGTCTGCTGTCCATTTACATCTCAAAGACACTAACCACTCCTTTGAAGATAGTGAAGTTCAGATCTTAGCCAGAGGAAAGAATGTTTGAGAGAGGAGTTAAAGAATATATTTTTGTTAGGAAAGAGAATCCTTCCTTAAACAGGAGTTGGAGCCTCAGACATAATCTTCCCCCCATAAATAATCGCATGCTCAGACACAAAGCAAACAAAAACAAAGGGAATGTTTGTGTGCGCCATTAAAGTTTGAATAGGGCTAGAAGTAGAAACTGTAAACAATAGGCATTTACAGTTTCAGCGTCGTTAGCTCCTCCTTTCAGACAGATATAAGGCAGTGTCCAGCAGTAATCTGACCAGAACTGAAGAAGCGGCTTGGGTGAGCAGCGAAACATCTCAACTCTTACAACGATTTGTACAGTTGACAGAGTTAACTTCGGCTTTTGCTCTGGATCATACCTGAATGACTGAAGGATTACATAGATATTAGGCCTGTAAGCTACCCCCAAGTTTGGTAGCCATCTAAAGACGGAGTTCAGGGCCAATGCATAAAATGTTGACTTTGCCAGTCCACTGCACAACAACAGGCTATGTGTCCATATGTGTCCATGTTATTAAAAAAGCAGAGGAAGATATGTTATGTCTTTATCCCAGTTGAAAAAGTCTAGAGGAGCTTGGAGTAGAGACACTGCTCCTCCACGTCAAAAGGAGCAGCTGAGGTGGCTCGGGCGTCTGTTCTGGATGCCACCCTGGGGAGGAAACCCGTGAGAAGCTGGAGGGACTGTGAGGGGATGTCTCTCGGCTGGCCTGGGAACACCATGAGGTCCCACCGGAGGAGCTGGAGGAAGCGTCTGGGGTGAGGGAAGTCTGAGAGTCCCTGCTTAGACTGCTGCCCTCACGACACAGCCCTGGATGTGAAAGTCTAGATTTGAATTGCACCATAGGGAAAAGGCGTATGAGAGAATCGAGATGAAAGCATGTATATTAGTAAGAAAATAAACTTCAAAAGATAAGATAAGAAAGATAAGATAAGATAAGATAAGATAAGATAAGGCAAGATTAGACAGATAGTATTTTCATTTTGAGAGACAGGAAGTCGTTCGGGTGTGTTCACCAACTTGACGCAGACTTTGCGCACAGTGGAGCCAAGGCTGAAAAACCAAACCAACAACAAGAACAAGAAACCCCCAGCTCACACCGCGGTGAGACTCTAGCACCTGGGCTCTAATTATGACACTGCTGACGGGGCTCACGAGACCTGCTCCCCACCACACGCATGCGCATCCTCCTCTCGACGCTCAGGGGGTCCCAAGAGACACCCCACCCGCCCCATCCGCCCAAGTCCCGTCACCTGAGTCACGTACAACACGCAAATGGCAAAAAAAACACCACACTGATGCGCCTCACGTACTCTCTGTCACCGTTTGTCCACATTTGAAGCACTTCTTTCTTTGCTTAGGACACACCCAGAGCAGCATCGGAACATTGTCCACTGCGTAAAACAAATGCGCAGGAGACGGGGGTGGCCCATTGACAATAAAGGGGGGTCCATTTTAGATAAGGATCAGCGCGCGGAGAAAGAGCCAGCTGTGCTCACATTTGAAGGCAGGTCCATGGGGATTCTGCAAACACTACATTTAAAACCACCAAATTCATGTAGCCCAAGTCTTCTGAATGAATCAATAACCTACATTGGTTTTGAATGAAGTCTGTGTTGTAAAATAGCATGTATTGGAAACTTCTTGTTAAATGCAGTTTAAAATAGACCTGCGTGATGCTTTCTGCGTCAACAAAGGACTTCTCTGAGCTTATATTTGCTCACGAGCCGCCTGAGACACATATTCTGTCTGTGTTATTTTGCATTATTAGTGAGGGAGAGATAAAATCAAATGGAACTTCTGGTGTCGGTGTCTGGCGCCATCTTGTGGTAGATGTGGAGAACTGCAAACGACCCAGTGTATATGTTTTTAATCAATAAATCTAATTCCATAACTAGCTAAATAGGCAAAATACATAACTAAAGCAAGCCTACAGTTAATTAGTTGTACCTTATGTCATTTCATTTCTCATTCTTCTTCCATCCTGTGGTTTAGTTGACTTTTCAAATGTTATTTCAAAATACAGTGATTGTTAAATAAAATAAATAAGTAAATAAAAAAATAAAAAAATAGTAATACAAATTTTAAAATAAATAAAAAATAAATAAAAAATAAATAAAATAAAATATGTATCTTAATGTGTGCTCATCTGTCCAGGGACTGCAAATGGAAAGTAACAGTAGTCTGGTGCTTTTGTATGATGGTCCCTGCCAAAATAAAGAAAGAAAGAAATTAAATAAACTGTACAATGTAGAAATATGCTACTTTAGAGAGGCCTTCATCCAAACATATTCATGCAATCTCTATTCATTATGTACATGTAGGCTTTTATATATTACTTTAATGTTTCCAATCAACTATAAGTCATTTAAAATACTGTTGCTGTGTTTAACCCATGGTACATTTTTGGAGAAAAATACCATAATACAGTGATTAAATAAACAGCACCATGTAGAAATAAGTTTGCATACAGCTAAAAAATATGTATTCACTCTATGCATTCCAAACATTTCTGTATCTGTGTGCACATGTACGCTTTCATTTTTATAATAATAATAATAATTATTATTATTTTTATAATTATTTGATTTGTTTAAAATAAAAACAGTGATTACATAAACTGTATATAGACATAGGCCTACATCTAAACATTGAGGGTATATTCATTATTGTTTGTATTATTTTATTGTGTTTAGCTATTATTATTATTATTATTATTATTATTATTATTATTATTATTATTATTTATTTTTTTAATGTTTATATTACTTTTTAAAATTTTAATTGTATTATTTTAAATTCAAATCGTGGTCATATTCTGCGCATTTCTCTCTCCATCCAGCAGGGGGCACGCCTCGCAGCCTGTCCCGCCGCAGCTCTCCTCTTTCCGGCCTCTCTCCCCCGCTCCCCCCGCTCTCCCTCCCGGTGCAGGAGCCGTGCCGTCGGGCTTGGCTGCTGCTGAGGCTGCGCTGCTGCTGTGTGGGAGCGTAATGGCGGTACACCGGGGACCCTCCACGAAATGGCTCTTCACCCGGGAGCAGCTGGACAACACGCCGTCCCGCCGCTTCGGGATCGAGGCCGACCGGGAGCTCTCGTACCGCCAGCAAGCCGCTAACCTCATCCAGGACATCGGCCAGAGGCTCAACGTGTATCCCTTAGCGAAAAAACAAGCGGTTGTCTGGTGTTAGCATCGTTAGCTTAGAAAACAGCCGGTGTAGCTTCAAATGTATACTCACAATCATCACATACAAGTCTGTTTCATAAATTAGACGTTTCTGCGCAATTAGTACCACAACAAAAATCTAAAAAAGTCAATCTATTTAGTTTATTTTGTGGTTTTTATTTAGGCGACGTCTTGCGGCCTAGCGGCTAGCTTAGCTTTTGTTCATGCGCATATTCTTTGTTAGCGGCGCTTCAAATAAAACAGGTTTCATGATGTCCAAAAGCATCAATTGTTAAACATTAAAATCGTGTCTTTAGTTGTATTTTTCAGCCTTTATTTTGTTGTTAACCTGATGTATTTGTCAAGGTTTTATTTTCGTCAATATGGCAGACGCTTAGCTGTCTACGTAGCATTAAATTGAGCGAGTTGACGTTTTTAGACACTACCATTTGCCCATTTTTTCATGTTAAAATCCTTAACTTTTGCGTCCCCAGCTCTCAGCTGATCATCAACACTGCTATAGTTTATATGCATAGGTTTTATATGATCCATTCGTTCACCAAATTCCACAGAAATGTAAGTAATATCCAAAGTTACCGTTGACATTATCGTTAGTACCAGATCTAAGATGTTTTTCTTTTTCAGATCATTTCGCAAACAACGTTATTCCTTGCAGCAAAAGTAGAAGAACAACCCCGCAAACTGGAACATGTTATTAAAATAGCACATGCCTACATTTACCCACAAGAGCCTCCCATAGACGTAAAGAGCAATGTAAGTATACTATGGTTGTGTGGTATCGAGTTACACTAAAGGCAACATGGCGACTGTGGGAATTTGGCTTGTTTTTGAGTATAGAGCGTGTAACTAAACCAGTAAATAATCTGATGCCAAGGGTTGCATTGCTCTTGGTCAAATTAGGGTTGCACAATATCTCATGATCAAGTCAAAATAGCATTTTGAATTGGCAGTTATCAAATTGCAAAGGCTGCTATTGTCAACATAATACAATGTACTTTGCGATAAACAAAATATTAATTTAATTTTTTTAAAATATTAACTTAATTTATGGCAAATCTTATTGCAAAAATAAAAATGGCAATTACATTTATCCTAAATTGTGCCACCCTAGTCTGAATTAATAATGCTTTTTCAGTTAAAGTCAAAACAAAGGCTGCTCTGAATGTTTTAACACTGCGTTGAAATTGATGAAGTAAAAAGCTATTTCTAATAACATGTTTGTTTTAGGCATTCCAACAACAGGCACAAGAGCTAGTGGCACTGGAAACTATAGTGCTACAGACGCTGGGTGAGTTCTGTAGTAAATACACAGTGATTTATGTGATAATAGAGATCAAGAACAAACTATTTGTGAAACTGATCACCCAAAACAATGTAAAGCCACAGCTCCTGAGACACTCCTAGTAAATGCATTTATCAAACTCTATTGTCAGAATACTTGAACCCTTAAAATTTGAAAGTCTCTATTGGTTTAACATTGGCTTAACTTGTGAGTTTAAGCATTCACAATCTCTGTATATAATCATTTGTAAATTCTATTAATAGTCGAATTTCAAGCTCATACATATTGTACATTGCCACATTTGTGTTTCCAGAGATAAACATGGAATTTAACAATAATATACAGCAGTGTCACTGCAACAGTATCAATAAACAAGATAAAATTAAATAGTAAAAGAAAAATTATGTCATCTGGACAAAATGTCTGCGTAATCCCTCAGTCATCCAGGTCTGATCCATAGCAAATGCGAAAATTAAATCTGTCAACTGGACAAATTGTTGTTGGAGTGAAGACATCTGGACAAAAGTTTTAGAATGAAGACGTACACTGAAACTAACACCTTTTTTTTTTTTTTTACTGTTTCTGTTTGTAGTTCAACAGGCATAACCGACAAAGTGTGAACTGTGCCCAAGTCATATTTTGCATAACCGTTCAGGTCCCTAATCGGTGCTCTTACACCTATGAGCATACTGGCTATCACTGTTCTTTTCCTTGTTTAGATTTAGGTTTGAGGATGGAGTTATAAACAGAAGCTAGGTAGATGTCTAAGGCCTTCCATTCCTGTTCAAAGATGGATCATCTTTCCTAACAACAATAGCCTCTTGAACTCCCCTCTCAAAGTATTTATTTTCTTTGGCTAAGAGCTGTACCGCACTATCTTCAAAGGAGTGGTTGGTGGCTTTGAGCTGGAAATGTACAGAAGATTGGGGTCCTGAGCTGCCCTCTCGATTGTGTTGGTACAACCTCTTCTGGAGTGGCTGTTTTGTTTCTCCAATATAACACTCACTACAGTCTTCACTACACTGAATGGAGTAGATCACATTTCTTTGTGTGTAGCTCTCTTACGTCTATCAGAGGGCCTGTTTTGGGTCTCCTCAAGCAGAGAGGGCTTTCTGCATGTGCTGTTCTTACCCTCTGTGCTTGTAGGCACCACTTGAGCCCTGTGTTGTAGTTGGTGCATGAATCGAAAAGCAGGTATTGGTTGGTGTGTGTGGGCTTCGTGATTACTTCTACCTGGAGTTGCCGGTCCTCCTATAGCTACTGCACAATCTAAGAAGCCAATTTGTTCTCTGTCAAGCATCTCCAACATGATCCAGATGAGACAATGATTTCCTTTGATGTGATCTCTCTTTTTACTTGGATCCTTGCATTAGTAAAGAGGCAGCAAGGAGGAGACTACTGCAAGGTACTAAGTTAAAAGGGAGAACCAAACTGTCACCTGACCAGATCTGCAAGCTTTTGGAAATGTGTTTAAATACCAAATATTTTCAGTTCAGAGGAAACTTCTACAGGCAAATCCACAGCTGTGCCATGGGCTCACCGGTCTTTCCTATTATGGCTAACATTTATATAAGTTTAAACGGAATGCATTGGCCTCCTTTCCAGGCACTCCACCCATGCACTGGTATCGATACATGGATGACAACTGGACTAAATTCAAGATCTGGAACCCTTTACTGGACATAAAGGGGATTAATGTCGTGGATCCAAACATCAAGTTTACACGGGAAGAGGCCAAGGAGAACAAATTGGCCTTCTTAAATTGTGCAGTAGCTTTAGGAGAGGACCACCGGCTCCAGGTAGGAGTCTTCAGAAAGCCGACACACACCAACCAATACCTGCTGTTTGATTCACACCATCCACTGCAGCATAAACTGAGTTATTTGAACATTACAACACAAGTGGTTCCTACATCCTCTGGATGATTTTCAGACAAAATTTTTTTTGTCTATGTCCAACCTAGAAGCACTTTAAGACAGAAGCTGGTTCACCCAAAGGACAATCTCTTTTCAGACAGATTTAAGGCAGTGTCCACCAGCATTCTGACCAGAACTGAAGAAGCCGCTTGGAAAAGTCTTCACTCTGAAACTTTTTTCCAGTTGATAGAATTAGAAATTTTCTTTTGCTGTGGATCATACCTGGGCGACTGAGGAATTACACAAAGACAGATTTAACCAGCTTGAAAGAAGAAATAAGACCCGCTGCCATCTCAGATGTAGAAGTCAGGTTTTAATGGGTTTTTTCCCTTAATCTAATTAAATCTTTATTTCAGGTTTTGAAATTACTGTAGATCATCCTCACACAGATGTGGTGAGGTGTACCCAGCTAGTTCGAGGTAACTTACTCATCTCTACTCCAAAATGCTAACACAATGTTAACTTTCTGTGCTAACCTTGAGTATTTCTTCCTTTTCCAGCAAGCAAGGATTTGGCACAGACTTCCTATTTCATGGCTACCAACAGGTTATTATCCTGTTCCTCTATTGCACTGTATTGGCACACTATAGCTTCCCCCCTCCTGTGACCAATGCCCTTGCGCCCAGGCCTTGGAAACCCCGCTGGGGCAGTACTGGCCGGGCTGCTGTGCGGTGTAGTGTACAGGGGCTCAGTGTTGGTGCAGAGGGGAGGAACGCACATGTCCAGTGTAGTGGTGCTATACCTCTCCAGATTGTTTGGTACAGAGTGCATATGTCTAAGAAAACACATTGGTAGCCTGAATATAGATTGCCGCTAAAGATTCTTAAACTTTTAGAGCTAACGGTAAGTATAGCCTACAGTCACTTGTACTTTTTCCTTTTTTGCTTTTTTCCCCCGAAACCTCAAAAGCTTACAAACTGTACTGCAAACATCAAGTGTGTGGACTTCAGTAGTTTGTAGAAAATTTTAGTTGGGATTAGGCCTGTCACGATAATGAACATTTTATTAGTCGCTAGTTGTTATCTGAACCACAGACTGTAAAACACATGATTTAAGGCGTTTTAGAGCATGAAACAGTGGAATTATTGAAACTAAATGGCCTTTTTTATCATCAATATAAACTTTTTCTCTAGAAGACTAGAAGACAATTAACACAATTTGACCTTTATAATACGGTTGAAAAGATGTTTTTTTTTAAATATGCAAAGGAAATCATTTTAGTCAACTAACCTGAAAATATTGCTGACTAGTCGACAACTATAATAACCATTAGCTGCAGCCTTGATGGATGGAATCGTATTTTTGGTAGAGATGGATTCATATCGGGCCAATATTTGCTTTTTTTGATGAATCCGCCATCTGCCTTAAAATTTCAAGCACAGGCTGATATTTTGTTTTAGCTGACCTGCTGCCTAAAGAATACACATTTTAGTTTGAAAACAATAGGTAATTATGCAAAACATGATTGTTCTGTTGACTGTGATAAAAAGGGCTGTAGGTGAGTTTGTTGTAAATTAAAATTACATTTGTGCAGAGGTAATCAGTTGCTCTAGATTCTGAAACCTGCGTCGGCCATGAAAAAAAAAAAATCGGTCGATCTCATATTTTTGTGGCTTAATATTTATGGTGTTATGGCCTCGTCTTTGCACTAGTGGCAAACTCTCCTGTAGTACAATATAATTATGAAAATAGTTATAATAAATCACTGACTTGTGTAGATGCTTATTGTTTGTAGTTATTGTTGCAGATCCTGTTTTTAACTCTGTTGGTCAATTGTGGGATTATCCGCTTTAGGTTATTGTGTCAGTCCAGACAGTAGTTTCAATACTATAGTTTAATGGAGTATATTTTTAGTGGCTGTATACTTCTCTCTTAAAATGACCGTGACAGGCCTAGTTACTCTTCATAACTGTGTGCATATTGATCACAGCTTTGTCAGTGAGAACAGGGAGGACTTTGGTCAAGTTTAAGCAGAATGTTTTCCAATGTTTGAATCTGAAATGAATGGATTAACATGAGAAGTGCATTATCGTTTGACATCATTCAGTTTGACGTTAAAATAAAATGTGTTGATTCAGGACAATATGACAGATTCTTCCATTTCAGTTTCATTTGTGGTTAAGTATTGCCAAAAATGTGAATATATTTTATGTAGTCATCTTCTAAACTGATAATTCAATTCATTCAAGTAACTCTTGTTGGAAAGGAAAATGATCTGGTAAATGACTTGTAGATGCAGTGGTCATGTCCCGTAACCCCATGTGCAGCGGCTTATGAGTGTTTGCAATACAGTTTGTGTGCTAAAGCTCTAATTCTACAAATTTAACTTTAGAAAACTATTTGGCCTTATAATCGTATTGTTTCCTCATTCTTACGCACATACCTGAAACAGCTACTTTGCTTTTCTGTTTACATCTATGTTTGGGGGGAATTGTTTACATTTTGTTAGTGCATTTAATCTTTTCAGCATCAGTACAGTTTGAAAACCTTATAGCAACTTGTAGTCAGTGTGCTAGGCCTTATAGTCCTTCAGTATTTTAGCATCCGGAAATCTGTATTTAAACTCCAAAACATGGAATCTTTGAGAACCACCTCCTTGAATGAAGCAGACATTTTAGGAACACATTTTAACCAAACCTAGATTTATAATTCCCAAAGGAGTGAGGTAAGGGTGTGTGGCTGTGTCGTGAACTTTGTACTTTAAGATTATGATTAAAAGCTGTACTTTGCAACTTTTCTGGTAGAAGGGTCACCTGCTCCTGTATAGGGATGTTATTGCTTTGCTTGGAAGGTTCCACAGTATTGAATTAAATACTGGTGCATATCCTGTATTTCTACAATTACAGGTGTTAATTTTAACATCATAGATACTGTGGAACGTTCCAGGGAAAGCAACGATGTCTCCATGGAGACTAGCAGGTGGCAGACCCTCTACCAGAAAGTTTGTATTATGCACATTTAACCCATGGTGCATTCAAATGCAATAAAAAAATAGAAAACATATTAGTAACTCTAAAATGACAATAAAGTAACTTAGATGTAAAATAAACTGTTGTGACTTAAACCCAAATCTAAATTCCCCCCTCTCTGTTTTTCCCCTCTTGCTTGCCGTTGCAGTTTGCACCTGACCACCTTCTGCCTGCAGTACCGGCCCACCATCGTGGCCTGTGTGTGTATCCATCTGGCCTGTAAATGGTCCAACTGGGAGATCCCTGTGTCCACCGACGGGAAGCACTGGTGGGAATATGTCGATCGGAACGTCAATCTGCAGCTGCTGGACGGTGAGACACTTTAACGCTGTCCTGATGCTTTTGGCCTCAGGGTTTTTTAACGGGACCATGTGCAGGGCATCAGTACTGTAGGCCTTTAATCACCCATACTTCAGGTAACCCGGTTATTCTAATGATTTATATGGACCACAGCAGTGTGTGTGTAGGGCCTGGCTTTTTAAGATCTCGCCGGACTTGTTATTCAAGAGTTATTAATAACATTTGTACTTGTATCCATTTATCAGCCTGTCACAAAAATCACTATACTGACTTATGAATCAAGATAAATATTGAGACAAATATTGAGCTGTAATTTATTCAATGTGTATCATGAGCACTTGTGGGAAACTTTTAATATTTGAAGTAGATGGCACAATGAGTCACAGATATTTGTCCATTTAAATTACAGAGTTTCATTCAGAATGAGGTCTCAGTGTATTTCACATCAAAATGTGTTATTGTGACAGTGAAGTAGTGCTGTTCATTTCTAGCTACTCTAGTAAATGTATTTGATTATGTCCAGTCACAAGTGTCTTCTATGGCCGCCCTTTGATCCCATTCATTTAGTGCAGTGTTGACGGGACTCTATCGATCGACCCTTTTATTGACGAGCCACACGCTGTAATGTAATCAGGTTTAATGTGAAGTGTGGCACCGTCCTCAGTCCTGCCCTCGGCACAAATTAAGCGGTCTATGGTGCAATGTGTGTTATTTTAACACTCTGTAGTTCATCAAAGGTATGATGTAGTCTCTGGTTTAGTCCCTCATTTTCCTGTTTTGTGTTTCAGACCTCACTCATGAATTTCTTCAAATCCTTGAGAGGACGCCCAGTAAACTGAAGAGGATACGAAACTGGAGGGTAAGTCTGTGCTTATGGACAGTGTTCATTTTGACAAAAACATTTTATGTAGTGAAAACCTGCCAACCCTGTAGTTAAGACGACATTTTGAAATCATGGGATTTGTGCAGTAGTTAAGCAAATCATATTTCACTGTTCAATTTTCATATTTAACACATTTTAAAGGTGCACTGTGTAACTTCCCTAGATGTGAGTCTGCCTGCTTTTCTCCATGGAGATGATTTAGCTTAGAATGTTCCTCAGTATGGTATTTACAAATACAGACCTGCTCTGTAACGGCATAATCTGCTTAAATTAATGTAAAACTGTGAGACATTCCAAGCAAAGCAGCAGGCTCTTTTCACCATACCGTCTGGCTACTCCTAGGTGACTCAGAAGTACAGATCTTCACTGGTATTAGCAGTCGCTCACTAAAAAACAGAAAGCTAAAAGTTAGGTTTTAACACGATTAGAATCTTCCTTAGAGATATTTGTGTTTATAAAGGTCAGTGCTTGTCTCTAAGCTAATGCTAACATAAATTAAATTAGTCATATTAAGGTAACGTTTGTGGGGTTATTTCCTTATTAGTTTTCTTAAGTTTGTTAGCTTTAGTTTAGAGCCAAAAACACCTGCATCTCCAATGAAGGTCTTAACATGTTGTCAGTAGCAGATCAGTAGATTGCGATCTTATCGAGCTATAATATTTTACATACCTGCATAGATTGAAGCAACTATAAGTGAAGATCGACCTGGCTACTTCGTGTAGCTTCAGACGTGTGGAACAGTGAAAAGGGCCTGTAACATCTCCATGGAAACAACAAGACCCTCCACATTTAAAACGAGCATAAACAAAAACATGATGTAATTTACTACTAATTATTTTCCAGAGTTGCTTAACTTAACTAAACTGCCAGCGTAAAAAAATAAAAAACATTAAAGGGGTATTTTCTGATGTGTTTTTTCATCAAAAACAAAGCTGGAGTTGTTTTATTTAGACACATTTAACACACACCTTGGGACACCAGTTTCACCTTGTGATGTCATGTGATAATACAGGAAGTGCTTCACTGTCTTTTTAAACTCCACACACCTTCACTAGAATAATTTGGATGATTTCAGACCTAGAACTGCCAATGTCTACTGAACTAAGGGAAAAGGAGCTGTTAACTTAAACTACCACTTCATGACATCACAAGGTGGAACAGAGCTAGAAATGTAGACAGACTAATAAAAAGGGTTATTCAGACATGTGTGAATAAAACAAAACACAACTCCAGGTCTGTTTTTGATGAAAAAACAAATCAGAAAATGGCGTAATTATTAACATGTCTTACAGCTCACAAGACTTGATTTTGTGTAATATAGGAGCTTTTTAAAGAAGCATAAATAAAGACATGATAAACATTAAATGCTTCACCTTTAACTACAGGCATAAAGATCTAATGTACCTGTTTTCCAGGCCTTTCAAAATTCCAAGAAGCCAAAGACCGATGGACAGTCAGTGGACAGTGCCTCCTCTTTAGACAGCCTCTCCAGCTCCTTCTTCCCCTCCACTTCCGACGCGGATTTGCACTCCTTGAACTCTTTAACTGCCCCCTTCGCCTCCTACCAACCCATGAGCGGCGACGCAGCAAAGGCTTGTGGGTACGAGCAGTTCTCCCAGCCGCTCCACTCGGACTTCACTTTGATCAAACCTGAAAAATCGTCAAAACACCAACAGTTAGGAGCCAATGGAACCACTTTTTCTAGACCGCAAAAGGTGTTGACACTTGAGAAGTACAGAGAGAAGCACGCGCCCGAACTAGCGCTGCAAAATGGTTTAAAAAGTGAAACTGAAATGTACCCCGCCTTATCACCCATAGCAACATCCCACCATCACCACCATAAGAAACGCTCACAGGCGCACCCCAGTG
The DNA here is from genome assembly GCF_009829125.3 of Periophthalmus magnuspinnatus. NCBI lineage: Eukaryota > Metazoa > Chordata > Actinopteri > Gobiiformes > Gobiidae > Periophthalmus > Periophthalmus magnuspinnatus. The sequence goes on along the minus strand of NC_047127.1, from coordinate 13,272,258 downwards.
GGCAATCGGGAGAAGGCAGACGGGAGAAATCCAGCTCCAAAAAGCCCAAAATCTCCCACAACTTCGCAGAAAACGGCTCGGCGTCAAACGAGGAGCTAAAAATGCGAATTAAAGTATCTTCAGAGTCAAAGGAAAAACACAAAGATCACCATCGACATTCGAAACATTCACACCAATACGCAGTGAACGGGAGAGGCGCCATGGACACTTTAATACGACCACAAGGGGCCGACGTGAGCGCCGTTTCGAGGAAGAGGGCTCATGTTGACGGCGGTAACCATAACAACCATCACCACGCGTCGAAAAGCAGTCGGAGTTCAAAAGCGTCTATAAATTCCCATTTTTCCGACGCAAATCACGGACATGACGGAACCAACGGACTTCTGCCTCCTAATGGTCAACACACTGATTACAAAAACACTTTCGATATGCTGGACTCTCTACTAAGTGCCCAAGGAATGAACTTATAACTCACAAAAACACAGTGTTGATAAGATTTTAAGGTATTATTGATTTATAGAATTAAAGAGATTTTTATTTGTCTTAAGTTATCTTGAATTTCGTGTCAGTCGTGTCCACGCGCACTGATTTTAATTTGAAAAAGGTGATTCTCGTTAAAAGCTGTCGATATATGTATATGCATAGAGCTGTGTATTACTACTAGCTTGTAACACGAAACTTTAAAAAAAAAGACTTGCAGAAATGCTAATTGGCGATTTTGAAAACATTTTGAACCTGATTTTAATGTGCATGTTTTGAAAGGGATGTCATAGCTAGAGTATCACAGCGCGTTTACAAGGCAGTCTCTGTATGTTTTTTGTACGAGTCGTTCCACTAAAATCTCAGGTCTTGAACTTTTTTAATTAAGAAGAATCCTCCTTCTTTGGGTTGGTTTTACCCGTCATCATTGCGGGCAGTTGTAGTTGTAACGCCTGCCGTGGAAACTAAACAGTCTGCTTTATTTAAATCTTTACAGGATAGGCAATACGATACAAGCTAGTATTGCAAACTACCAAGGCTGCAGACGACATTGCATTTAGCTCAACAAAAAGTGCATTTCAATTCTTGGCTGAAATCGTAACTATAAAAGGCCTTGTAATAATCGTATCTTGTCAATTGCTACTCAATATAATGTTACGAAAAAACTCAAAAATATAAAGATGTATATACGATTAGTTCAGTGTATCATGACTTCTGCAGCAGACTGTGTTGATGATTTGTGTATTGGAAGCCCAAATAAAGGTGTTAAATTAATTCTTCAAAATCACATCTGGACTGTGTGTGGTGTTTTCGATGTATTTCCTAATTCAGTTGTGCTTTTGCCCATATCACTCATTTTGGTGCATTCTAAAGCTTTATTTTAATCCTATGAAAATTGGACAAGAGTTGCTCAATTACTTGATGAAGTAGTGCACAACAAGCAGCTGGTTGGATAAACATGTTAAAACCTGTGTATGTAGTGTTTTTAAAGCCGCACAATGTAACTTTTCTGACAGAGGGTTTACTACTTGCTTGTCTCTATGGCGATGTTATTGCTTTGCCTGAAATGTTCCGCAGAATAATACTAACACACATAAAAGTTAAGATAATAATGATCAAATACAGTGGTTACTTTGAACAGACGTTTGTAAAAACTATTTGCATTTAATTGTATTCAGTTAAGAAAAAGTACCAAGATTTTGTGACAAGTACTGCTGTCAAAATTAAGTTGGCATGAAAGAAATAGTATTTTAATTGCATTTTAGATCGGTCATAAAAAATTCTATTGTACTAATAACTCAGTTTTAAAATCCAGCCAATTACAATTATGTGGACACAGTAATAAATAAATAAATAGTAATAATAAATAACAGTAAAGGTGCACGTTTTAAAATCTACAAAAAATACCACTTTTAAATATACCATTTTAATTTTGTATATAAAAAAAATACAGTAATAGAGTACTTGCAATGACTTAGTTCCCTTCCCCGATTGTATTTCATGCGTTAATTAGTTTAAAGAGGGCGACAGTGGCTCAGTGGTTAAAGTGTTGGTCCCCCAACCCGAAGGTCGGAGGATCAAGACACTTCACCCACATTGCCTAGTATGAAAGTGGTGTGTGTGCGGTGCAGCCTCGCTTCCGTCAGTCTGCCCCAGGGCAGCTGTGTCTACAATAGTAGCTTACCATCACCAAGTGTGGAAATGAATGAATAATGACTATAGTGTAGTGCTTTGAGAGGCTTTGAAAAAGCGCATTACAAGTGTAAGCCATTATTATTATTAAAAAGACCATTTTTATGAACAGGAAAAAATTATTAAAAAGGTACACTTTTAAAAATCTACTAAAAATACCACTTTTAAATTTTACATTTTAATTATATATAACTATTTACTATTACAGTAAAGCGAGTACTTGCAATTACTTACTTCCCTGATTGTATGTCAAATGTTTTAATTAATTTAGAGAGACAAAAAGACCATTTTTTATGAACACAGATGTATCCTACTATTCGGCATAAAGGTTTTTATCACATTATCAGTATTTCAGAAACTAGCTGTCCACTTTAAACATTTATATTTGAGCAAGACTTTGCAAATTTCATATAAAATTACAACAAGAACCAACCTTAAACCAAAACCAACTTGAGCGTAGTATCAAACTGGTGCAGCTATGACACCACTTGTATTTGAGAGAAAACACATGAGTAAGTAGCTCAAATGAAAACTTACCTGACAGTTGACAGTAGAGTGCGTCCTCCACAGCATAGAGTGATTTAACTGCAAAACCAATACAAAGGGGTCAAGTGCACTCCATGAATATGACATTTAAACATAATTTACTTGCAAAGAATATTGTAATACAGAATCCATGTAAACATTTTAGCCTGTCCCCTTTATAGAGTCTTCTTTTCGGGGGGTTAAATTGGTGGTATGGGTGAACTACAAACACCTCTACACACATGGATACAATTTGAAGTATTGTAAAAACTAAAACGTGGTCTTACCTTCTGAGTAAGAGGCAAAGATCTGGTTCTCTTTAAGATTTAGAGAATAAAACAGGTGCACTGCAAAAGACCACACAAATATACAGGTATAATTACACACACAGACTGAAAAGATGTAAGTTCTTTTATTTTTTTGATTTATTACTACATTATGAAGAACATTTATGAACATGTAGTTTGTTAACAAGTTATTATTTCCAATTTTCAAACTATGATTTTGCATAAAGTAGTAAATTTACACTCAGAATTTTTATTTTTTTTTGGATGGGGCACTATACTGTGTTTTTTTTTTCTAATATTGTCAGTGTTATTTTGACAATATGGGAAACATTTAAATCTGGAATATGGTTTTCATGCTGTAAAGACATGACTTCATGGGACCTTCGGCTCTTTTAGGGGATTTGAGTCTTTTGGATCGGTTCATTTCAAAGAATCGTTCAAAAGGTTGGCTCTTTTACTATAAATTTTTATATGACAGAATCTAAGGTGAGAACTCATCTGTTTAAACTGGTTCAAACAGAGAGCGGGAGTGAGTTTACTCTTTGAAATGATATAGAATCGAAATAAAACACTAAACTTAATGAAAAAGTTATGTTAAATGTTATTTCCGTGCTGCCTGCTCTGCTTTTGTGCTGATTCTTTACTCGGCGTTAACTAGTGTAAAAATGTATAAAACATTCTGAGATCTGGTTCCAGCCGTTCACATTAAGGAATCGTTCAAAAGAGCCGACTCCTTCACATCATGTCCCATCACTAACCTCAGCCAATACATTTAAAGATTCACTATGCAACTTCTCTGGTAGAAGTGTGTCACCTGCTTATCCATTTAAATATTATTGTTTTACCTGAAATGCTCCACAGTATGGCATTAACTTATCCATCATTCATATATTCAAGTGTTTTGGGGTTACTGTTGGCAACTGTTTCCATGGAGACTGCTAAGTTTCAGTTTAATGCCATTTTGTGGAAGAAAAAAAAAAAAAAAAAAGGTTAAATGACCCTCCACTTAAAACTTTTTTGTGTTATTTTTTGTACATTTCTAACTTCTGATTATATTATGATTGACATAGATATTTCAATGCCTATTATAGACTATTTTGACCTCATTATTATGCAGAATACAGTGAGTTCAATTGCCATGACAACTGATGTCATGGTTTTCTAGACTCCTGATTGGCTGAGCTGTCAAAGGCGGTTGCCATGGCAACTGCCTTTGACAGCTCAGCCAATCAGGAGTCTAGAAAACCATGACATCAAAGCTTTGATATTCTACAAACTAGTAAGTGTAGCGCAGCAGAAAATCATTTTCAATTAATCAAACTTTATTTCTATATAGCACCATTTTTGTGAGTAAACAAATAACGTATCAAAATGGCCGGCGCAGGATCAGAATTAAATCTTAAAGAGCTCGTCGTGGAGCTGAAGAGGTTTTTTAAGGAAGCAGACACGGATGAAGGGGGCACTTTGGATCAGGAGGAATTTTGTAACGCTATGCGACAAATTAATCCCAGCTACACTGAAGAGCAGCTAATTGCGCTACATATGCAGATAGATGCAAACTGTGACGGGGTGTTACAATTTGAAGAACTTTTGGAATTTAACCTGAGAAAAATCGTGACTAAAGACAAATTAAACCCCGCTAATCAGGTCTTTCCTTTACCGATGAAGGTCGTGGAAGGCGGACATTTTAAAAAAATTGTCAAAATTGTAGAGCGGCCGATTGAAAAGCTGAAAGAGAATTTTAATTTCACTGGTCAGTACGTGCAAAAGGAGTTTTTAACAGTAACGTCAGACGGTGTAATTAAAATTTGGACTGATCGATTCGATAAGCAAGCAACCAAATCAGTCTATAAAAAACCAGCGACTCGACCACTCTCGCAGATGCACAAAGTCCACGTCAATGATATGGCTTATATCAAAGAACGGGGGGAAATCGCGATAGCTACGAACGAACGGGAATTACGATTTTACCTTTGGGGCTCGGACCTGCTTTCGGTGAAGTACGCAGTCGTAACCGAAGGAGCGACGACTACCGCGTTGCATTACTGGTCTGACGGTGAAAAAGCCATTTTTGCCATTGGTGATTTAAAGGGAATGCTGTACACGTTTGTAAGTAGCGACGTCGACATCGATGGGCTTTTTAATCCAGCTGCATTTGAGCATACGAAAAAAAAACATGGTCTGGATAACTGCGTATATGTGTCATCTTTGCAGCAAACGGCAACCAAAGATTTCATGGTTTACCAATTCCCAATTTTTGAGACGGGAATTACATCCATCAAATACCAGCCGACTTTGAAGAAGTTCATCATTTGTGACTTTTCTAGTTCCAAACTGGCACTAGTTGCTGTACCGCAAACGAAAACTGACAAAATGGCGAAAAAAATTTACCGCAATCCATCATCCAAAAAGATTTTCTCTTGCGCTGAATATTGCGTTGACACTAAAGAATTACTAACAGGAGGAAACGACGGGGCTTTGCGGGTTTGGTCTTCCAACAAACCGGAATGCAAATTTAAACTGTTCGCGCACGCTAAGCCAATCTGCTGTATCATCGACAATCCAAAAGAAAAAACTGTCCTTAGCATACACGAGGACCACACCATTTGCGTTTGGTATTTGGAAGGTAGAAACTGCGCTCAGATCATCAAGCCACAAAACATGGCCAGTAGCGTCATTTCAGCCGTTTATTACGATTTGATGAATAATGAATTGATCTTGGCGAATACGACAATCGGGATACTTCTCGGAACAGGAACCGACGTTTTTAATGAATTCGTTATGTCACACAGGAAGCCCCTATGTAGCGCCATCTACCACAACATTTACAAGCAGGTGATATCAGTTTGTCAAAAGGGGGACGTGACAGTATGGGACATCAATACTGGTAAAACGATCATGCAATTTAACGTTAGCCCTTTCAAGCTGACAGCGTCGACGGTGATGGCGCTAAACGGAACGCAACGTAAGTTAATAACAGTTTGTAATGACGGTAGGGTGCGTTTGTGGAACTTCAACAACGGGCAAGAACTCGAGGTGTTGCCGGTAACGGTTCCCACAACGATATCTGGAATTGTTTGCGTAAATGAAACGGTTTTCCTGGCGTCAAAAGAGTCAAATTTCATCTACTGCCTCAACTTAGAAGGGAGAAAGCCCGTGTGTATCGAGCACCCTTTAATCCAAAATGGCGTAACGTCCATTGCGATGCATCCGAATGACGATTCGATAGTCACAGCTTCAGGCAATGGAGTTGTTATCGTTTGGGATGTCGAGTGTTTAGAGACACTTTACTACATGGATGAGCGCAAAAGTCCCCGAACTCGATTTAATGTGCAAAACCACAACATGGAAAAAATCAATCAGTTGCCTGTTGAGAAAAACGCTTTGCTTCTAGAGCAGTACAAACGCATTCCGGTGCCGAAGAACTTACAGGAAGTGAAGACTGATACGATCAAGCAAAAACATTTTTTCAAAAGCCCGCTAGTCCACTGTTTAAAATCGCGCAAGGTTCAAATCAATTTGGCGACCGTCTTAGTTGCAGATGAAGGCTTTATTAGCGCATGGTCGGGAACTGGGGGTGGGGGATTGCTCGGCAAGTTTAAAGCAATCGACGACAAAGACGCCGTGATCATGTGTATTGATACGGATCCCAATGATCAGATTCTAATGATCGGGGATAGCAACGGGTCGGTACACGTTTGGAATATTGAACAATTTGGCAATAGAGCTTTCGACTCGGAGGGACCTTATGAAGAAATTGATTATTGGAAAATTAATATACGCCCCCCGCCTTTGTTGAACAGGTGGAAGGCCCACCAGGGGGCGATCATGAGCGTCACATGTACTCCAAGTTGTGAAAATTTTATTACAACCGGTTTTGATTGGAATGTTAATCTATGGACGAACAAGCAGGAACTCGTCAGGACATTTGGCAAAGACGATGAAAAACTGCATCCAGATAAGGAAGAAACAAAAGTGAAAGAGACAGAAAATGCGCCAGAATTGAAAACACCACAAGACCAAAGTACGGTGCATTCAACATATTGGCGTGAGGAACAATGGGATGAAAAACCGAGCAAGTTAGCCGAGTTCCAGATGTATAGGGAGGAACTTGATCTCTTTATTGAAAATTTGCACAAACCCCCTGAAGTCGAGAGACCAGAGAGTCCAGAGAGTCCAGAGACTCCAGAGACCAGAGAGAAGGAAGTATTTCACCCACGTAAAATCAATCATTTTCTCGAAAAGTCTCAGCTTCCTGAACAGCCGCGTGTTTACAATGTTAGCTGCCCCTACAGTGGACCGATCGGTGAGGAGCAGCTAACAGAATATGGCAAAATACATGCAAATATGCAGCTGACACTTGAGGAGGAGGACAAATTAGAGCCTAAACAATCGGGAATCAACTATCATTCGACGATAGGGGTTAACGTAGCAGCCCAACTTAAAAACGCTAGCAGCAAAGTTAAAACGACGGCTAAGAAAGCAGAGGCTAGCAAGCAAACATCAAAAGTTGGAATTATGGACGACAGAAGACTAAACCTAGACAAAAAAAAGGAAAACAAATTAGAGCCTAAACAATCGGGAATCGACTATCATTCGACGATAGGGGTTAACCTAGCAGTCCAACTTAGAAACGCTAGAAGCCAAGTTAAAACGACGGCTAAGAAAGCAGAGGCTAGCAAGCAAACATCAAAAGTTGGAGTTATGGACGACAGAAGACTAAACCTAGACAAAAAAAAGGAGAACAAAATAGAGCCTAAACAATCGGGAATCGACTATCATTCGACGATAGGGGTTAACCTAGCAGTCCAACTTAGAAACGCTAGAAGCCAAGTTAAAACGACGGCTAAGAAAGCAGAGGCTAGCAAGCAAACATCAAAAGTTGGAGTTATGGACGACAGAAGACTAAACCTAGACAAAAAAAAGGAGAACAAAATAGAGCCTAAACAATCGGGAATCGACTATCATTCGACGATAGGGGTTAACGTAGCAGCCCAACCTAAAAACGCTAGCAGCAAAGTGAAAACGACGGCTAAGAAAGCAGAGGCTAGCAAGCAAACATCAAAAGTTGGAGTTATGGACGACAGAAGACTAAACCTAGACAAAAAAAAGGAGAACAAAATAGAGCCTAAACAATCGGGAATCGACTATCATTCGACGATAGGGGTTAACCTAGCAGTCCAACTTAGAAACGCTAGAAGCCAAGTTAAAACGACGGCTAAGAAAGCAGAGGCTAGCAAGCAAACATCAAAAGTTGGAGTTATGGACAACAGAAGACTAAACCTAGACAAAAAAAAGGAGAACAAATTAGAGCCTAAACAATCAGGAATCGACTATCATTCAACGATAGGGGTTAACGTAGCAGCCCAACCTAAAAACGCTAGCAGCAAAGTTAAAACGACGGCTAAGAAAGCAGAGGCTAGCAAGCAAACATCAAAAGTTGGAGTTATGGACGACAGAAGACTAAACCTAGACAAAAAAAAGGAGAACAAATTAGAGCCTAAACAACTGGGAATCGACTATCATTTGAAGATAGGGGTTAACCTAGCAGCCCAACTTAAAAACGCTAGAAGCCAAGTTAAAACGACGGCTAAGAAAGCAGAGGCTAGCAAGCAAACATCAAAAGTTGGAGTTATGGACGACAGAAGACTAAACCTAGACAAAAAAAAGGAGAACAAAATAGACCCTAAACAATCGGGAATCGACTATCATTCGACGATAGGGGTTAACGTAGCAGCCCAACCTAAAAACACTAGCAGCAAAGTTAAAACGACGGCTAAGAAAGCAGAGGCTAGCAAGCAAACATCAAAAGTTGGAGTTATGGACGACAGAAGACTAAACCTAGACAAAAAAAAGGAGAACAAATTAGAGCCTAAACAATCGGGAATCAACTATCATTCAACGATAGGGGTTAATGTAGCAGCCCAACTTAAAAACGCTAGCAGCAAAGTTAAAACGACGGCTAAGAAAGCAGAGGCTAGCAAGCAAACATCGAAAGGTGGAGTTATGGACGACAGAAGACTAGACATTCAGTATCCATTAAAAATCCAGGAGAGATACAGGGCGCAGCTAGAAAAATGGCAAAAGCAGAAAGATTCTCAGCTTGAAAACGTAAACGATCATAAACCCCCGCACAACAAAAAACAAATGAGAGAGAACCCACCAAATGCTAAAAAATCTGACTGAAATTTCACCATTTAATAAGGCTACACCTTCGCAAATCAGGAACGGACGAGCTAAAGATGCCAAAATATCTTTAGCACGTGAAAACAAATCAGCTAAACCAAATAACTTACAACAAAACCTGAAACGAAAGAAGGTTGAGAGGAATATTTCGGCGGTACCTCCAACTAAATCCAAAAATTAATTCGTTTTAAACTAAATTTTAGGTTCTTTGTGACCTAAAATACCTTAAAAGACCTTTTTAGAGACCTTGGATTTCAATTAAAGCTGAGCAGACGTGATGTGGTTGTTGCAAGTTGAAATTAGAATTTGATTTTAATTAATGACATCTGCAACAACATATGTTTACACAGCTTGGAAAATTGGGATAAAAGGTCTGGGCTAGAGGGCGTAAAAAAAAAAAAAAAAAAAAAATTTAATCCAAACAATTTAATAAAAAAAATAATAAAAATGAAAAATTCTGACTGTTATCTATGTCTTTGAGTTGGTATTTTTCATTTCGCAAACATCATAAATGTAGTTTTCTCTATTTATAGCGACAACTTATTAACATCAAACTATACCTTAATTTTATGCAGCTCTGTCTTCACCATTTGTACAATCTGATTTCGGTTTTCATCTGAACAGTCTGCAAAGAGGACATCATTTAAATACTTTGACGCAGTACATAAATTATTAATATAAATAATAAACAGTTTTAGTCCGAGCATCGACCCTTGAGGAATTCCATATATCACTTTTATCATTACAGATTTTTCATTATTTATCTCAACGTATTGATATTGTTTTTGTAGGTAGCTTTGTATGCATTTTTGTAATGAGATATGGTCGAGGGCATTAAAATCCTTCTTTAGGTCAATGAAGATACCTACAACTTGAGGTGGAATGATCACTCAGGAGGTCATTTTTTAAATATATATATATACGTTTTTCTACTCTATATATATTTGATTCTATCATCAAAATTGGTTTATAATTTGAAAATAAATGCTTGTCTCCATTTTTGTGTTTCCGAAAGATTCTTGTCATTTTCATTTTATCCAGGAATTTACCTGTTTTGAATGACTGGTTGCGTGTGAGTGTGAGTGGTTGTGCTATGAGCTCTGTTGTGTTTTTGATTAGGTTCATATTTATGTCGGCTGCTTTATTTACCATTTACCTTGATTTGCTGTTTTAATCATCTCGTTTTTATTTGTAGGATTCAGACAGGAGCTTGGATTTCTAATGAATGCATCACATGGGCGAGAGTTCCCGTACACGTTGTTGTGGAAAATTTACAGTTCTAGTTGAAAAGTAATCCATTTGCGAAGCTTGGCGAGTTTTGAAATACAGAAAAAAAAAAAAGGTTTATTGTTTGTTACAGCAGATACAGACAGGACAGAGCCCAGGCCTGCCCTAGACACAGACTGGGAGCCTCCCGGCCTCTCCCCCAGTTCCCCTCTCCGTCTAAGTCCAAGTCTCAACAGCCCAACCAACCACCCACCCTGAGCATCTGAGCTCTGACTATTTTATACCAGAATGACAATGCTACATACATTTCAAAGCAGAGTGACTTTTGTTTCACACTCATATGATAATGAACTTCAACACTTAGACAGGTAGAACAACAGCGAGTTTCATGTGGGATGGAGACAGAGCTTCACACATGTTAATATCTGGTCTGGGTCTGGCAGATTGACACAGATCAAATGCTTTTTAAATACACAACATGGCTATACTTAAATTTCTATCACAACGTCTATGGCTTTTACCCACATTAACAAAATAGTGGTTGAACTAATCTGCAATTTCTTTTGCAGTTTGGTGTTATTATGTGTAATATCATTTGGAATTTCATGTTTTCTTGTCTTTTTCTTAATAATATTTATCACTGTCCCCTTTATATTTTCGCTTTGCTCTTCAAGTCCTTTGTGAAAATAGTGATTTGTCTCCATCCAGCACTCAATGGATTAATGAGGTTATGTCTTTTTTGAAAGTGGAGAAGATTAGATATTCCAAGAAGGGTATTGTAAACAAATTTTATAGAAAGTGGCAACCATTTATTGACTTTTTGAAACTGTCTAAGCCAACCCTGTCTAAGCCCCCTTATTTATTTTTGATTTATGTATAAAATTACTATTATTTATTTTGTTATGATTTATCATGTTTTATTATTTATTGTGTGATGTTCTTATTCATTTATTTACTCAATATTTGTGTGATTATTTAATTTATTTATTTTTGTACTACCGTCGCAGGTTCAGAATTAAATGTCAAAGAGCTAATCATGGAGCTGAAGAGGTTCTTTAAGGAAGCTAACAAGGATGAAGGGGGCAGTTTGGATCTGGAGGAATTTTCTAATGCTATGCGACGAATTCATCCCAGCTACAGTGAAGAGCAGCTAATTGCGCTACATATGCAGATAGATGCAAACTATCTGCATATACGTATATGTGTCGTCTTTGCAGCGAACGGCAACCAAAGATTTCATGGTTTACCAATTCCCAATTTTTGAGACGGGAATTACATCCATCAAATACCAGCCGACTTTGAAGAAGTTCATCATTTGTGACTTTTCTAGTTCCAAACTGGCACTAGTTGCTGTACCGCAAACGAAAACTGACAAAATGGCGAAAAAAATTTACCGCAATCCATCATCCAAAAAGATTTTCTCTTGCGCTGAATATTGCGTTGACACTAAAGAATTACTAACAGGAGGAAACGACGGGGCTTTGCGGGTTTGGTCTTCCAACAAACCGGAATGCAAATTTAAACTGTTCGCGCACGCTAAGCCAATCTGCTGTATCATCGACAATCCAAAAGAAAAAACTGTCCTTAGCATACACGAGGACCACACCATTTGCGTTTGGTATTTGGAAGGTAGAAACTGCGCTCAGATCATCAAGCCACAAAACATGGCCAGTAGCGTCATTTCAGCCGTTTATTACGATTTGATGAATAATGAATTGATCTTGGCGAATACGACAATCGGGATACTTCTCGGAACAGGAACCGACATTTTTAATGAATTCGTTATGTCACACAGGAAGCCCCTATGTAGCGCCATCTACCACAATATTTACAAGCAGGTGATATCAGTTTGTCAAAAGGGGGACGTGACAGTATGGGACATCAATACTGGTAAAACGATCATGCAATTTAACGTTAGCCCTTTCAAGCTGACAGCGTCGACGGTGATGGCGCTAAACGGAACGCAACGTAAGTTAATAACAGTTTGTAATGACGGTAGGGTGCGTTTGTGGAACTTCAACAACGGGCAAGAACTCGAGGTGTTGCCGGTAACGGTTCCCACAACGATATCTGGAATTGTTTGCGCAAATGAAACGGTTTTCCTGGCGTCAAAAGAGTCAAATTTCATCTACTGCCTCAACTTAGAAGGGAGAAAGCCCGTGTGTATCGAGCACCCTTTAATCCAAAATGGCGTAACGTCCATTGCGATGCATCCGAATGACGATTCGATAGTCACAGCTTCAGGCAATGGAGTTGTTATCGTTTGGGATGTCGAAACTTTAGAGACACTTTACTACATGGATGAGCGCAAAAGTCCCTGAACTCGATTTAGTGCGCAAAACCACAACATGGAAAAAATCAATCAGTTGCCTGTTGAGAAAAACGCTTTGCTTCTAGAGCAGTACAAACGCATTCCGGTGCCGAAGAACTTACAGGAACGATCAAGCAAAAACATTTTTTCAAAAGCCCGCTAGTCCACTGTTTAAAATCGCGCAAGGTTAAAATCAATTTGGCGACCGTCTTAGTTGCAGATGAAGGCTTTATTAGCGCATGGTCGGGAACTGGGGGTGGGGGATTGCTCGGCAAGTTTAAAGCAATCGACGACAAAGACGCCGTGATCATGTGTGTAGGAGGCAGGTAGAGGGGTGCACAGTGTGTTTGCTGTGTGTGTATGTGCGATTGGTTGAGAGCCAAGGGGGCGGGGCTCACATGGGCAGGTGCGCGTGCACGTACGTGTGAAAAGGCGAGACTTGTTTGGGGCACAGCGTAGTGAGTCAGGGCTGGGTAGCCGTAATTTTTGTTGACCGAAAGCTTGCTTTCCATTTACCTATTTTGCCATAACCTGTTACCTCCTTGTATGTCAATCCATGTTCTACTTTCTCTGTTGCGCTGCTGAATCCTCCGTATGCCTGCGTGTTCGTCAGAATAAATCACCAACAAACGCATATCTGATCTCAGCATATTTGTCCTTAATAAACTTCCAGCGTGTCACAAATCTACAGTTCAGGACCCACTCTGGCTCTCACCGCGGCTTCAAGGTTTGCATAGGGAAGCCGCTACAAATTTGTCAACAAAAAAGGCTTTAAAAAGGAAAACCACCACTCCACGCATCTGTGCCAAAGATCCAAGGCATCTCACCCGAATTACCCGGAGAACAAAGGAGCTGCTAAAGCTAAGTGCATTAAAAGCCACGCCATTCATTCACCTGGGGACAGGTAGGCCAGAGCCTGTTTATTTTTTGTATTGAGGAATCTGTTACGCTTACGATTAACATGCGCATTGATGGTCGAGCCATATCTCCGTGAATTATTTGATGTTGATGTCGGGACTTCGGGGCATAAAACGTGGCATTGGTGTTGTCTGAAAGGCCACAGAAAAATGTTGACTTGTTTGGAATAAAAAAGTACCTCTCAAAGAGCTTTTAAATGTGATGTTTATTGAAGCGTTTGAATGCGTTTGGTGGAATTTTGGTGCTGCGCTTCATAATAAGTAAAAATCAAATGAAATAAGCAAATAATTGCCTATCTTGAATGTTAAACATGGAAATGCAAAGGGAAAAACGAGAAACTAAACTGACAGCAAAAGCTCTGGAAAATAAGGTGGAAAGGCTCCAGCATGAGCGAAAAAGTGCCGTGAATAAAATAAAGGCTCTTATTCCAGAAATCAAAGCGCAGATGAAATCAAATGAAAAGGAGTCTGAAATTCTTTCACTTATGGACAATGTGGTTTCATTGTGCAAAAAGGCAAATGAGCTGCATAACGAACTGCTTCCTCTACTGCCAGAAAATGAAATTGCAAAACAAAATGAGTGGTTTTTCACGATCATGGATTACAGCGACACGTTTAGGGAACAAGTGGACAAGTGGAGAATGGAAAGGACGCGTGAGTATTCAAATAAAAGGTCCATAGAAAGCATTAATCCTGAACAACCAAATGCTAAATCACACAACTCTGAACAAAAGTCACAAGAAGATATCCATGACGCGCGCGCTCCTGCAGTGCCTGAGTCTCTGGCACATGACGCACAGAGCGCACAGGATGCGGTGCGTTCCAGTGACAGCGCCTCAAATGTTGGGAGTAAAAAACCACGTTCACATAGTTCCACTGCTTCACGCGCCTCAAGACCGAAACAAATCTGGCAATTTTGGCCGCAAAACAAAAAACATTAAAGGAGAAATATGCATTAGAAGAGGAAGAATTAAAGCTGCGCAAAAGACGTGAACAGTTTCTGTTGGACAGTGAAATGGCTGAAGAAATGGCAAAACTGAGTGTCATAAAAACACAAAGCAGCATTGGATCCAGATCGAAGTCAAAGGTTTCTGATGGAATGAACTCATACTGTGAAAAATCATGTTCCAAACCAGAACTCAATATTAATGCCACTGAATTAATCCCATTATTAAACGTCAAACCAAAGGACTGTACATATGAAAACACACAAACGATTGTAAAGCCCAAAGACAACTTGCCTCACAATGAGCCAGCCCACTCCTTCACGCTGCAGCGCTGTTTAGCATCTCCTTCAGAACAGGAAGTTAACCAGATGCAACAAGAAACCATCCAAAGTAAAACTGTTGGATCAAACAATGACGGTGTGCTGGACATAATGAGAAAACAAAATGAAATCACCACACTTCTGATTCAACAACAATGTCTCACTGCACTTCCGAAAAGAGAAATTCCCATCTTTGATGGCAATTCACTCAAATTTCAGTCCTTTATTAAAGCTTTTGAAAATGGAGTTGAGCGAAACACGAATAATAGCAGTGACCGACTCTATTTTCTTGAACAGTACACCAAAGGGCATGCAAAGGAGCTAATCAGGAGCTGTCAACATCTCAATTCAGACAGAGGATTTGCGAGGGCTAAGGCTTTATTGAGAGAGCACTATGGCAATGAGCAGAAGGTGGCAGCAGCCTACATGGAGAAAGCTCAGTCATGGCCATCCATAAGAACTGAGGACGTGAAGGCCCTGCAAGAGTACAGTCTCTTCCTGCGTGGGTGCTGCAATGCCATGGAAGATGTGCAATATTTAAAAGATCTGGACACACCCACAAACATGGTGGACATCATCAAAAAACTCCCATACAGACTGTGAGATCGCTGGAGGAGCCATGCCTGTGACCTGCAAGAAAAACACAATAGAAGAGCAAGGTTCATAGACATCACCTACTTTGTGGAAAAACAGGTCAAGATTCTGACGGACCCTGTTTTTGGCAACATCCAAGACATTGCCCCACCAACTAGAAACATGACAAAGTCCAAACCACACCCACGCTCCAACTTCAAGGGATCAAGTTTTGCCACGACCGTCAATTCTGTGGAGAGAAACGCTCAGCCAG
Source organism: Periophthalmus magnuspinnatus (assembly GCF_009829125.3). Classification (NCBI taxonomy): domain Eukaryota; kingdom Metazoa; phylum Chordata; class Actinopteri; order Gobiiformes; family Gobiidae; genus Periophthalmus; species Periophthalmus magnuspinnatus. The sequence continues at coordinate 13,256,519 of NC_047127.1, read as the reverse complement.
CTGAACACACAGAGCCAGCACCAGTGAAGAGTTGCCCCTGCTGCACTGGAGGTCACACTTTGGATGTATGTGCACGATTGGAAAAAATGGCACACAAGGAAAAAATAGATTTCCTGAAGGAAAAGAGTGCGTGTTTCAGCTGCCTGTGCACAGGGCACATCAGCAAATACTGCAAGAAAAGGATTTTATGTTTAAAGTGTGGCCGCAAACACCCAACAGTGCTCCATAAAAACAATGAGCCTAGTGCAGAACAAACCCAGAAAAGTGTCAAGGTGTCAGTGGACAATACTCTGGTTTCCAGTGGGCTTACAGGGGCTGGCGAGCAGGCTTGCAAGCTTCCTATTGTGCCGGTCCAAGTCAAGGCCAAGAAGGGCAGTAAAGTCATCTTCACGTATGCCTTTCGGGATCAAGGCAGTACTGCAGTATTTTGTACAGAGAAGCTGATGCATAAGCTCCATCTAATGGGGAAGAAATAAATATCCTTCTGAGGACTATGGGACAGGAGAAGGTGGTCAGCAGCTACGTTGTGCCAGAGTTGGAGGTGGCTGCCCTCGGAGATGACACCTTCATTGACTTACCAAAAGCATACACTCAACTGTCCATGCCAGTGCACAGAATAAACATTCCAACAAATCAGGACCTGACCAAATGGCCATATTTGAGACACCTCTCCTTGCCACAGATTGAAGCCGGGATTGAGTTGCTGATAGGGACCAATGTCCCAAGAGCCATGGAACCAATGGAAGTCATCCGTAGTGAGAAAAATGGACCCTACGCAGTAAGGACAGTGCTGGGCTGGACAGTAAATGGACCACTGACAGGAAACGGTGGAGAGGCCACTTGCTGTGAGCACCCAGTATCTGTAAATAGAGTGTCCATTGTGAATTTGGATGATCTGTGGCAACAGCAATTTAAGATGGATTTTCCGGAGTGCGCTGTGGAGGAACAAGTAGGTCTCTCCAGAGAGGACCTGAGGTTCATGGATTTGGTATCAAGGTCAGCCAAACACTGTGATGGTCACCATCAGGTCTCCTTACCTCTGAAAAACCCAGACATTAACATGCCAAACAACAAGAAAGTGGTAGAACAGCGCCTACACCAGCTGAAGGGGAGGCTCCAGAGAGATCCACAGTTGCACAAGGAGTATAACACCTTCATTAATGACCTCCTTGTTAAGGGATATGCTGAAAGAGTCCCTGATGAAGACCTGGACAGGAGTGATGGCAGGGTTTGGTATATTCCGCACCATGGTGTCCATCATCCTACAAAAGGAAAACTCCGAGTTGTGTTTGATTGTGGTGCCAGCTACAAAGGAGAGTCTTTAAATGAACAGCTGTTGCAAGGGCCCGATCTAACCAGCTCACTGGTTGGAGTGGTCACCCGGTTCAGGAAGGAGCCTGTGGTCATCATGGCTGACATAGAATCTACGTTTCATCAAGTCCGGGTGCCCCCAGAAGATGCTGACCTGTTGCGATTCCTCTGGTGGCCACAAGGAGACTTGAATCAGGCACTATGTGAATTGAGGATGAGGGTGCATCCTTTTGGTGCCACTTCATCCCCAGGTTGTGCCAATTTTGCTCTCCGGAAATGTGCAGATGATTATGGACACAAATATAAGAAGGAGACAGTGGAAAAGGTGCAGCACTGCTTTTATGTAGATGACTGTCTGGTGTCAGTTGCAACAGAGGAGGAAGCACAGACTTTGTGCTACGAGCTCGTGTCTCTCTGCGCTAGAGGTGGCTTCTGTCTGACTAAGTGGCTAAGCAACAGGCCTGCAGTGCTTGAGTCAGTCCCAGAAGCACATCGTGCAAAAGGAGTGAGGCAGTGGGACTTGGAAAGAGAGTTTCTGCAAATTGAGCGAGTGTTGGGTGTGGAGTGGTGCATCAGGTCAGACACCTTCAAGTTCAAGATCGTGCTAAAAAATAGACCACTCACCCGCAGAGGGATCTTGTCCATAGTGAGTTCGATTTATGACCCTCTGGGGATGCTCAGTCCAGTTGTCCTGACAGCAAAGAAGCTGCTGCGAGAGTTATGCAGAAGAGGAATTGGATGGGACGATCAAATCCCAGAAAATGTCTCCAAGGAGTGGCAAAGGTGGCTGCAAAAGCTCCACCTGTTGGACAAGTTTGAGCTGAGCAGATGTTTGAAACCTGTGGCGTTTGGAGAAGTTATTACAGCTCAATTACATCATTTCTGTGATGCCAGCGAAGATGGATATGGTACGGTCACTTACCTGCTGCAACAGAATGAGCAGCTCCAAAGGCACAGTGCTTTCATCGTAGGAAAGGCTCGGGTGGCCCCCCTGAAGACAGTGACTATCCCAAGAATGGAGCTCATTGCTGCAACAATGGCCAGTCGCATGGATATCCTGTGGAAGAAAGAGCTGCACATGAGCCTGCAAGATTCTGTGTTCTGGACTGATAGCTCCTCTGTGCTCAAGTACATTAAGAATGAAACTTCTAGATTCAAAGTGTTTGTGGCTAATCGAGTTTCAGAGATCTTAAAATCATCTCAGCCTGAGCAGTGGAGGTATGTGGACACGGCATCTAATCCAGCTGATACAGCCTCTAGAGGCGTCAAGGTTGAGGCTTTTCTAAAAGACATGCTGTGGACATCAGGACCAACATTCATTTGCCAGCCAGAAACTGAGTGGCCTGTGAACCCTGAGCCAGGGGAACCTCTCTCTCAAGATGATCCAGAGCTGAAAAGGATAACAATAAATGCAGTGCACACAGAGGAAGATCCTACTACTCACCTGATCAACTATTTCTCCTCATGGATCCGACTGAAAAAGGTTGTGGCATGGTGGATGAAATATAAACAATGGCTGCGGTCCTGCTGTAAAGGCAGAAAAGAACGGTCCCCAACTTACACTCAAGGGATTGAAAGGCAGAGCTCTAAGACGGAGGAAATGCACATGCTCCAAGGTACAGTGTTCCAGAGGCGTCTCACCGTGGAAAGTATTGATGAAGCAGAGTTGGCAATAGTTCAGTTTTGCCAAAGAAAAAGGTTTCCAGAGGAGTTATTGTTTTTGGAAAAGGGCCAAAACCTCAAGAAAAATAGTCAGCTGTACAAGTTGTGTCCAAGTCTGGAAGACGGAATTTTACGTGTGGGTGGGCGGCTAAGCAAATCTTCATTGCCCTTTGAGTCAAAGCATCCCATCATATTGGCAAAAGATCTCCACATCTCTACTCTGCTGCTGAGACACATCCATCAAGAAGTGGGACATAGCGGTCGTAACCACATGTTATCAAAGCTCAGAGAGAAATATTGGATAACTGGAGTGAGCACTGCTATAAGGAGTGTCCTCTCCAAATGTACCACCTGCAGGAGGCTTAACGCTGCTCCAGTGCACCAGCAAATGGCAGACTTGCCCATAGAAAGACTCAAACCGGATGAGCCTCCGTTCACAAGAGTTGGGGTTGACTATTTTGGACCCTTTGAAGTGAGGAGCAGGAGGAATACAGTGAAACGCTACGGTGTCATATTTACTTGTCTCGCTCTGAGAGCTATTCACATCGAAGTAGCACCTTCTCTCGATACTGATTCCTTCATAAATGCTCTGAGGCGTTTTATTGCAAGACGAGGGCAGGTCCACGAGTTGCGCTCTGACAACGGGACGAATTTTGTGGGAGCAGAGCATGAGCTAAGAACGGCCATAGAGCAATGGAATCAAGCACAGGTTCATGATACGTTGCTCCAAAAGGGTATCAAGTGGTCTTTCAATCCACCTGCTGGATCACATCATGGAGGACCGTGGGAGAGGCTGATTAAATCTGTGAGGAAGGTCTTGAACTCAACCCTTAAAGTTCAACATCTGGATGAGGAGGGTCTTCATACAGTTCTCTGTGAAGTCGAGGCCATCATAAACAGCCGGCCCATCACTAAAGCATCCATGGATCCAAATGATCTGGAGGCACTAACGCCGAACCATCTGCTGCTGCTCAAAGGCCAGCCTTCATTGCCACCTGGAGAATTCCAAGCAGCGGATGTATATGCACGAAGGAGATGGAAACAAGTACAGTACATGTCTGATCTTTTCTGGAAGCGCTGGACAAAGGAGTATCTACCTCTGTTACAGGAGCGACAGAGATGGACTGGAGTCCAGAAGAACCTTGTTACAGGAGATCTAGTTCTGTTAATGGACAGTACTGCACCCAGAAACTCATGGATTATGGGACGCATTTTGCAAACCTATCCAGACCGAAAAGGCTTTGTTCGTCAAGTTCGAATCAAGACCAAGACCAGCTGCTTGGACAGACCTATAACTAAGGTCTGTCTGTTGCTGGAGTTGGAGGAGGCAGCATAAGGACGTTGCTGACCTCTATAGACTGTCTTTTGTGAACGTTGTTTCTTGGATTATAATTTGGACTACTAAGACTCTGGACTATTGGGTCATAAGGGTGACCAGAAGAATTATTGCCACTGGATTTATTCCTGGACTATTGATTACAACTGCTGTATTGGACTATGTTTGTGGTCATTTGTTATGTCTCCTATTATGCTTGTAAAATGTGAATTATTATGTGGGAAATAATAATTAGGGGCTGGTGTGTAGGAGACAGGTAGAGGGGTGCACAGTGTGTTTGCTGTGTGTGTATGTGCGATTGGTTGAGAGCCAAGGGGGCGGGGCTCACATGGGCAGGTGCGCGTGCACGTACGTGTGAAAAGGCGAGACTTGTTTGGGGCACAGCGTAGTGAGTCAGGGCTGGGTAGCCGTAATTTTTGTTGACCGAAAGCTTGCTTTCCATTTACCTATTTTGCCATAACCTGTTACCTCCTTGTATGTCAATCCATGTTCTACTTTCTCTGCTGCGCTGCTGAATCCTCCGTATGCCTGCGTGTTTGTCAGAATAAATCACCAACAAAGGCATATCTGATCTCAGCGTATTTGTCCTTAATAAACTTCCAGCGCGTCACAAATCTACAGTTCAGGACCCACTCTGGCTCTCACCGCGGCTTCAAGGTTTGCATAGGGAAGCCGCTACAATGTGTATTGATACGGATCCCAATGATCAGATTCTAATGATCGGGGATAGCAACGGGTCGGTACACGTTTGGAATATTGAACAATTTGGCAATAGAGCTTTCGACTCGGAGGGACCATATGAAGAAATTGATTATTGGAAAATTAATATACGCCCCCCGCCTTTGTTGAACAGGTGGAAGGCCCACCAGGGGGCGATCATGAGCGTCACATGTACTCCAAGTTGTGAAAATTTTATTACAACCGGTTTTGATTGGAATGTTAATCTATGGACGAACAAGCAGGAACTCGTCAGGACATTTGGCAAAGACGATGAAAAACTGCATCTAGATAAGGAAGAAACAAAAGTGAAAGAGACAGAAAATGCGCCAGAATTGAAAACACCACAAGACCAAAGTACGGTGCATTCAACATATTGGCTTGAGGAACAATGGGATGAAAAACCGAGCAAGTTAGCCGAGTTCCAATGGTATAGGGAGGAACTTGATCTCTTTATTGAAAATTTGCACAAACCCCCTGAAGTCCAGAGACCAGAGAGTCCAGAGACTCCAGAGACTCCAGAGACCAGAGAGAAGGAAGTATTTCACCCACGTAAAATCAATCATTTTCTCGAAAAGTCTCAGCTTCCTGAACAGCCGCGTGTTTACAATGTTAGCTCCCCCTACAGTGGACCGATCGGTGAGGAGCAGCTAACAGAATATGGCAAAAAACATGCAAATATGCAGCTGACACTTGAGGAGGAGGACAAATTAGAGCCTAAACAATCGGGAATCAACTATCATTCGACGATAGGGGTTAACGTAGCAGCCCAACTTAAAAACGCTAGCAGCAAAGTTAAAACGACGGCTAAGAAAGCAGAGGCTAGCAAGCAAACATCAAAAGTTGGAGTTATGGACGACAGAAGACTAAACCTAGACAAAAAAAGGAGAACAAAATAGAGCCTAATGTAACGCGTTGTAGGCTAGGCGGACTGACTGCAAAAGATGTCTCAAACTAGATTCGGTAGGGAGCCAGTAAGTAAGTGAAAGAACACAGACAAAAATAAAGTTGATTATATGAATGATTGTATTAATATTTTTTCTATATATAGTCAGAAATTCAATAATACTTATAATAATCAACATTTATATTAAACAGGTATACAATAATGAAGATGTGATCAATCTGATCAATCAAAATAAAGAAAATAAATGAATAACAACTTCAGACCCGTGAAATCCGATTGTTCATGTGAATATTTAGTCCATGAGTTTGTGTGTGTGGGTGAGCAAAGTCTTTCAGACCAAGTTTCAAAGTTTGTATAAAATCCAGCGATAGAGAAGAAGAGTTCAATTTCCTACCACAGAGTGGTGTATGGGTAGCTCGCCATCACAGGTGAAGTTAGAATCATCAGACTGAAGGGGGGGAAAAAACCTGACCTGTACATGGTCAAAAAGGAAAAAGCCAAATTAAACTCACATTATGTAGCTTACAGGCTATAAGCTAAACAATAATACATACAGTTACAATTAGTATAAATTGCAATATTATTCATATCAAAATATTATAAATTATTCATTAGATAATATTTCACATTTCCAAAAACATAGTGCACCTTTAAGTTAACTTCCTCTGTTTTAGGCTATTAACTGAAATGAAATGTATCAAGGTTCTTTAAAGTTGCGCAACAAACAAACAAAACGTAGCTACATTGGCCAACAAATCACCCATATCAACATAACAAATAAACATCAAAACGGGGGTGACTCAGAAAACTAAAAGTGTCCTTTGACGTTAAAGGTTAGTCCTTTAATTCGGCATAAGTAAAAACTTGATTTAGTTTGTATTTAATCAATACTGACGCAAATCAGGTTGCACTCTTCATACGCGCTAGCGTTTGCGTGTTTAGCCGTACCTCTATGGGGGTTCGTCACAGCTTAGCGTAGTACTAGAGTGGCGCTTTTTTCTCAATTGAACAGCGGTTAAAACAAGAGTAAGACTCACCGCTGAGCGGATGGTTGAATGCGTAGAATGCAAGCAGTTGATTCGGATTTTGAACGACAGATGAGCACGACCAGCACGAGCCACAGTGAGCACACAGCAAGAGCACCAGAGCAGGAAGTGACAGGGGCGCGCCAGGTACTTAAACGCTCACCGGTGCGTTAATGGGTGGGGGCAATCAAGGTCACGTGGGTTACACTAAACAATCGGGAATCGACTATCATTCGACGATAGGGGTTAACCTAGCAGTCCAACTTAGAAACGCTAGAAGCCAAGTTAAAACGACGGCTAAGAAAGCAGAGGCTAGCAAGCAAACATCAAAAGTTGGAGTTATGGACGACAGAAGACTAAACCTAGACAAAAAAAGGAGAACAAATTAGAGCCTAAACAATCGGGAATCGACTATCATTCAACGATAGGGGTTAACGTAGCAGCCCAACCTAAAAACGCTAGCAGCAAAGTTAAAACGACGGCTAAGAAAGCAGAGGCTAGCAAGCAAACATCGAAAGGTGGAGTTATGGACGACAGAAGACTAGACATTCAGTATCCATTAAAAATCCAGGAGAGATACAGGGCGCAGCTAGAAAAATGGCAAAAGCAGAAAGATTCTCAGCTTGAAAACGTAAACGATCATAAACCCCCGCACAACGAAAAACAAATGAGAGAGAACCCACCAAATGCTAAAAAAATCTGACTGAAATTTCACCATTTAATAAGGCTACACCTTCGCAAATCAGGAATGGACGAGCTAAAGATGCCAAAATATCTTTAGCACGTGAAAACAAATCAGCTAAACCAAATAACTTACAACAAAACCTGAAACGAAAGAAGGTTGAGAAGAATATTTCGGCGGTACCTCCAACTAAATCCAAAAATTAATTCGTTTTAAACTAAATTTTAGGTTCTTTGTGACCTAAAATACCTTAAAAGACCTTTTAGAGACCTTGGATTTCAATTAAAGCTGAGCAGACGTGTTTACACAGCTTGGAAAATTGGGATAAAAGGTCTGGGCTAGAGGGCGTAAAAAAAAAAAAATATTTTTTTTTTAATCCAAACAATTTAATAAAAAAATAAATAAAAATGAAAAATTCTGACTGTTATCTATGTCTTTGAGTTGGTATTTTTCATTTCGCAAACATCATAAATGTAGTTTTTTCTATATATAGCGACAACTTATTAACATCAAACTATACCTTAATTTTATGCAGCTCTGTCTTCACCATTTGTGCAATCTGATTTCGGTTTTCATCTGAACAGTCTGCAAAGAGGACATCATTTAAATACTTTGACGCAGTACATAAATTATTAATATAAATAATAAACAGTTTTAGTCCGAGCATCGACCCTTGAGGAATTCCATATATCACTTTTATCATTACAGATTTTTCATTATTTATCTCAACGTATTGATATTGTTTTTGTAGGTAGCTTTGTATGCATTTTTGTAATGAGATATTATGGTCGAGGGCATTAAAATCCTTCTTTAGGTCAATGAAGATACCTACAACTTGAGGTGGAATGATCACTCAGGAGGTCATTTTTTAAATATATATATATATATATATATATATATACGTTTTTCTACTCTATATATATTTGATTCTATCATCAAAATTGGTTTCTAATTTGAAAATAAATGCTTGTCTCCATTTTTGTGTTTCCGAAAGATTCTTGTCATTTTCATTTTATCCAGGAATTTACCTGTTTTGAATGACTGGTTGCGTGTGAGTGTGAGTGGTTGTGCTATGAGCTCTGTTGTGTTTTTGATTAGGTTCATATTTATGTCGGCTGCTTTATTTACCATTTACCTTGATTTGCTGTTTTAATCATCTCGTTTTTATTTGTAGGATTCAGACAGGAGCTTGGATTTCTAATGAATGCATCACATGGGCGAGAGTTCCCGTACACGTTGTTGTGGAAAATTTACAGTTCTAGTTGAAAAGTAATCCATTTGCGAAGCTTGGCGAGTTTTGAAATACAGAAAAAAAAAAAAAGGTTTATTGTTTGTTACAGCAGATACAGACAGGACAGAGCCCAGGCCTGCCCTAGACACAGACTGGGAGCCTCCCGGCCTCTCCCCCAGTTCCCCTCTCCGTCTAAGTCCAAGTCTCAACAGCCCAACCAACCACCCACCCTGAGCATCTGAGCTCTGACTATTTTATACCAGAATGACAATGCTACATACATTTCAAAGCAGAGTGACTTTTGTTTCACACTCATATGATAATGAACTTCAACACTTAGACAGGTAGAACAACAGCGAGTTTCATGTGGGATGGAGACAGAGCTTCACACATGTTAATATCTGGTCTGGGTCTGGCAGATTGACACAGATCAAATGCTTTTTAAATACACAACATGGCTATACTTAAATTTCTATCACAACGTCTATGGCATTTACCCACATTAACAAAATAGTGGTTGAACTAATCTGCAATTTCTTTTGCAGTTTGGTGTTATTATGTGTAATATCATTTGGAATTTCATGTTTTCTTGTCTTTTTCTTAATAATATTTATCACTGTCCCCTTTATATTTTCGCTTTGCTCTTCAAGTCCTTTGTGAAAATAGTGATTTGTCTCCATCCAGCACTCAATGGATTAATGAGGTTATGTCTTTTTTGAAAGTGGAGAAGATTAGATATTCCAAGAAGGGTATTGTAAACAAATTTTATAGAAAGTGGCAACCATTTATTGACTTTTTGAAACTGTCTAAGCCAACCCTGTCTAAGCCCCCTTATTTATTTTTGATTTATGTATAAAATTACTATTATTTATTTTGTTATGATTTATCATGTTTTATTATTTATTGTGTGATGTTCTTATTCATTTATTTACTCAATATTTGTGTGATTATTTAATTTATTTATTTTTGTACTACCGTCGCAGGTTCAGAATTAAATGTCAAAGAGCTAATCATGGAGCTGAAGAGGTTCTTTAAGGAAGCTAACAAGGATGAAGGGGGCAGTTTGGATCTGGAGGAATTTTCTAATGCTATGCGACGAATTCATCCCAGCTACAGTGAAGAGCAGCTAATTGCGCTACATATGCAGATAGATGCAAACTATCTGCATATACGTATATGTGTCGTCTTTGCAGCGAACGGCAACCAAAGATTTCATGGTTTACCAATTCCCAATTTTTGAGACGGGAATTACATCCATCAAATACCAGCCGACTTTGAAGAAGTTCATCATTTGTGACTTTTCTAGTTCCAAACTGGCACTAGTTGCTGTACCGCAAACGAAAACTGACAAAATGGCGAAAAAAATTTACCGCAATCCATCATCCAAAAAGATTTTCTCTTGCGCTGAATATTGCGTTGACACTAAAGAATTACTAACAGGAGGAAACGACGGGGCTTTGCGGGTTTGGTCTTCCAACAAACCGGAATGCAAATTTAAACTGTTCGCGCACGCTAAGCCAATCTGCTGTATCATCGACAATCCAAAAGAAAAAACTGTCCTTAGCATACACGAGGACCACACCATTTGCGTTTGGTATTTGGAAGGTAGAAACTGCGCTCAGATCATCAAGCCACAAAACATGGCCAGTAGCGTCATTTCAGCCGTTTATTACGATTTGATGAATAATGAATTGATCTTGGCGAATACGACAATCGGGATACTTCTCGGAACAGGAACCGACATTTTTAATGAATTCGTTATGTCACACAGGAAGCCCCTATGTAGCGCCATCTACCACAATATTTACAAGCAGGTGATATCAGTTTGTCAAAAGGGGGACGTGACAGTATGGGACATCAATACTGGTAAAACGATCATGCAATTTAACGTTAGCCCTTTCAAGCTGACAGCGTCGACGGTGATGGCGCTAAACGGAACGCAACGTAAGTTAATAACAGTTTGTAATGACGGTAGGGTGCGTTTGTGGAACTTCAACAACGGGCAAGAACTCGAGGTGTTGCCGGTAACGGTTCCCACAACGATATCTGGAATTGTTTGCGCAAATGAAACGGTTTTCCTGGCGTCAAAAGAGTCAAATTTCATCTACTGCCTCAACTTAGAAGGGAGAAAGCCCGTGTGTATCGAGCACCCTTTAATCCAAAATGGCGTAACGTCCATTGCGATGCATCCGAATGACGATTCGATAGTCACAGCTTCAGGCAATGGAGTTGTTATCGTTTGGGATGTCGAAACTTTAGAGACACTTTACTACATGGATGAGCGCAAAAGTCCCTGAACTCGATTTAGTGCGCAAAACCACAACATGGAAAAAATCAATCAGTTGCCTGTTGAGAAAAACGCTTTGCTTCTAGAGCAGTACAAACGCATTCCGGTGCCAAAGAACTTACAGGAACGATCAAGCAAAAACATTTTTTCAAAAGCCCGCTAGTCCACTGTTTAAAATCGCGCAAGGTTAAAATCAATTTGGCGACCGTCTTAGTTGCAGATGAAGGCTTTATTAGCGCATGGTCGGGAACTGGGGGTGGGGGATTGCTCGGCAAGTTTAAAGCAATCGACGACAAAGACGCCGTGATCATGTGTGTAGGAGGCAGGTAGAGGGGTGCACAGTGTGTTTGCTGTGTGTGTATGTGCGATTGGTTGAGAGCCAAGGGGGCGGGGCTCACATGGGCAGGTGCGCGTGCACGTACGTGTGAAAAGGCGAGACTTGTTTGGGGCACAGCGTAGTGAGTCAGGGCTGGGTAGCCGTAATTTTTGTTGACCGAAAGCTTGCTTTCCATTTACCTATTTTGCCATAACCTGTTACCTCCTTGTATGTCAATCCATGTTCTACTTTCTCTGTTGCGCTGCTGAATCCTCCGTATGCCTGCGTGTTCGTCAGAATAAATCACCAACAAACGCATATCTGATCTCAGCATATTTGTCCTTAATAAACTTCCAGCGTGTCACAAATCTACAGTTCAGGACCCACTCTGGCTCTCACCGCGGCTTCAAGGTTTGCATAGGGAAGCCGCTACAAATTTGTCAACAAAAAAGGCTTTAAAAAGGAAAACCACCACTCCACGCATCTGTGCCAAAGATCCAAGGCATCTCACCCGAATTACCCGGAGAACAAAGGAGCTGCTAAAGCTAAGTGCATTAAAAGCCACGCCATTCATTCACCTGGGGACAGGTAGGCCAGAGCCTGTTTATTTTTTGTATTGAGGAATCTGTTACGCTTACGATTAACATGCGCATTGATGGTCGAGCCATATCTCCGTGAATTATTTGATGTTGATGTCGGGACTTCGGGGCATAAAACGTGGCATTGGTGTTGTCTGAAAGGCCACAGAAAAATGTTGACTTGTTTGGAATAAAAAAGTACCTCTCAAAGAGCTTTTAAATGTGATGTTTATTGAAGCGTTTGAATGCGTTTGGTGGAATTTTGGTGCTGCGCTTCATAATAAGTAAAAATCAAATGAAATAAGCAAATAATTGCCTATCTTGAATGTTAAACATGGAAATGCAAAGGGAAAAACGAGAAACTAAACTGACAGCAAAAGCTCTGGAAAATAAGGTGGAAAGGCTCCAGCATGAGCGAAAAAGTGCCGTGAATAAAATAAAGGCTCTTATTCCAGAAATCAAAGCGCAGATGAAATCAAATGAAAAGGAGTCTGAAATTCTTTCACTTATGGACAATGTGGTTTCATTGTGCAAAAAGGCAAATGAGCTGCATAACGAACTGCTTCCTCTACTGCCAGAAAATGAAATTGCAAAACAAAATGAGTGGTTTTTCACGATCATGGATTACAGCGACACGTTTAGGGAACAAGTGGACAAGTGGAGAATGGAAAGGACGCGTGAGTATTCAAATAAAAGGTCCATAGAAAGCATTAATCCTGAACAACCAAATGCTAAATCACACAACTCTGAACAAAAGTCACAAGAAGATATCCATGACGCGCGCGCTCCTGCAGTGCCTGAGTCTCTGGCACATGACGCACAGAGCGCACAGGATGCGGTGCGTTCCAGTGACAGCGCCTCAAATGTTGGGAGTAAAAAACCACGTTCACATAGTTCCACTGCTTCACGCGCCTCAAGACCGAAACAAATCTGGCAATTTTGGCCGCAAAACAAAAAACATTAAAGGAGAAATATGCATTAGAAGAGGAAGAATTAAAGCTGCGCAAAAGACGTGAACAGTTTCTGTTGGACAGTGAAATGGCTGAAGAAATGGCAAAACTGAGTGTCATAAAAACACAAAGCAGCATTGGATCCAGATCGAAGTCAAAGGTTTCTGATGGAATGAACTCATACTGTGAAAAATCATGTTCCAAACCAGAACTCAATATTAATGCCACTGAATTAATCCCATTATTAAACGTCAAACCAAAGGACTGTACATATGAAAACACACAAACGATTGTAAAGCCCAAAGACAACTTGCCTCACAATGAGCCAGCCCACTCCTTCACGCTGCAGCGCTGTTTAGCATCTCCTTCAGAACAGGAAGTTAACCAGATGCAACAAGAAACCATCCAAAGTAAAACTGTTGGATCAAACAATGACGGTGTGCTGGACATAATGAGAAAACAAAATGAAATCACCACACTTCTGATTCAACAACAATGTCTCACTGCACTTCCGAAAAGAGAAATTCCCATCTTTGATGGCAATTCACTCAAATTTCAGTCCTTTATTAAAGCTTTTGAAAATGGAGTTGAGCGAAACACGAATAATAGCAGTGACCGACTCTATTTTCTTGAACAGTACACCAAAGGGCATGCAAAGGAGCTAATCAGGAGCTGTCAACATCTCAATTCAGACAGAGGATTTGCGAGGGCTAAGGCTTTATTGAGAGAGCACTATGGCAATGAGCAGAAGGTGGCAGCAGCCTACATGGAGAAAGCTCAGTCATGGCCATCCATAAGAACTGAGGACGTGAAGGCCCTGCAAGAGTACAGTCTCTTCCTGCGTGGGTGCTGCAATGCCATGGAAGATGTGCAATATTTAAAAGATCTGGACACACCCACAAACATGGTGGACATCATCAAAAAACTCCCATACAGACTGTGAGATCGCTGGAGGAGCCATGCCTGTGACCTGCAAGAAAAACACAATAGAAGAGCAAGGTTCATAGACATCACCTACTTTGTGGAAAAACAGGTCAAGATTCTGACGGACCCTGTTTTTGGCAACATCCAAGACATTGCCCCACCAACTAGAAACATGACAAAGTCCAAACCACACCCACGCTCCAACTTCAAGGGATCAAGTTTTGCCACGACCGTCAATTCTGTGGAGAGAAACGCTCAGCCAGCTGAACACACAGAGCCAGCACCAGTGAAGAGTTGCCCCTGCTGCACTGGAGGTCACACTTTGGATGTATGTGCACGATTGGAAAAAATGGCACACAAGGAAAAAATAGATTTCCTGAAGGAAAAGAGTGCGTGTTTCAGCTGCCTGTGCACAGGGCACATCAGCAAATACTGCAAGAAAAGGATTTTATGTTTAAAGTGTGGCCGCAAACACCCAACAGTGCTCCATAAAAACAATGAGCCTAGTGCAGAACAAACCCAGAAAAGTGTCAAGGTGTCAGTGGACAATACTCTGGTTTCCAGTGGGCTTACAGGGGCTGGCGAGCAGGCTTGCAAGCTTCCTATTGTGCCGGTCCAAGTCAAGGCCAAGAAGGGCAGTAAAGTCATCTTCACGTATGCCTTTCGGGATCAAGGCAGTACTGCAGTATTTTGTACAGAGAAGCTGATGCATAAGCTCCATCTAATGGGGAAGAAATAAATATCCTTCTGAGGACTATGGGACAGGAGAAGGTGGTCAGCAGCTACGTTGTGCCAGAGTTGGAGGTGGCTGCCCTCGGAGATGACACCTTCATTGACTTACCAAAAGCATACACTCAACTGTCCATGCCAGTGCACAGAATAAACATTCCAACAAATCAGGACCTGACCAAATGGCCATATTTGAGACACCTCTCCTTGCCACAGATTGAAGCCGGGATTGAGTTGCTGATAGGGACCAATGTCCCAAGAGCCATGGAACCAATGGAAGTCATCCGTAGTGAGAAAAATGGACCCTACGCAGTAAGGACAGTGCTGGGCTGGACAGTAAATGGACCACTGACAGGAAACGGTGGAGAGGCCACTTGCTGTGAGCACCCAGTATCTGTAAATAGAGTGTCCATTGTGAATTTGGATGATCTGTGGCAACAGCAATTTAAGATGGATTTTCCGGAGTGCGCTGTGGAGGAACAAGTAGGTCTCTCCAGAGAGGACCTGAGGTTCATGGATTTGGTATCAAGGTCAGCCAAACACTGTGATGGTCACCATCAGGTCTCCTTACCTCTGAAAAACCCAGACATTAACATGCCAAACAACAAGAAAGTGGTAGAACAGCGCCTACACCAGCTGAAGGGGAGGCTCCAGAGAGATCCACAGTTGCACAAGGAGTATAACACCTTCATTAATGACCTCCTTGTTAAGGGATATGCTGAAAGAGTCCCTGATGAAGACCTGGACAGGAGTGATGGCAGGGTTTGGTATATTCCGCACCATGGTGTCCATCATCCTACAAAAGGAAAACTCCGAGTTGTGTTTGATTGTGGTGCCAGCTACAAAGGAGAGTCTTTAAATGAACAGCTGTTGCAAGGGCCCGATCTAACCAGCTCACTGGTTGGAGTGGTCACCCGGTTCAGGAAGGAGCCTGTGGTCATCATGGCTGACATAGAATCTACGTTTCATCAAGTCCGGGTGCCCCCAGAAGATGCTGACCTGTTGCGATTCCTCTGGTGGCCACAAGGAGACTTGAATCAGGCACTATGTGAATTGAGGATGAGGGTGCATCCTTTTGGTGCCACTTCATCCCCAGGTTGTGCCAATTTTGCTCTCCGGAAATGTGCAGATGATTATGGACACAAATATAAGAAGGAGACAGTGGAAAAGGTGCAGCACTGCTTTTATGTAGATGACTGTCTGGTGTCAGTTGCAACAGAGGAGGAAGCACAGACTTTGTGCTACGAGCTCGTGTCTCTCTGCGCTAGAGGTGGCTTCTGTCTGACTAAGTGGCTAAGCAACAGGCCTGCAGTGCTTGAGTCAGTCCCAGAAGCACATCGTGCAAAAGGAGTGAGGCAGTGGGACTTGGAAAGAGAGTTTCTGCAAATTGAGCGAGTGTTGGGTGTGGAGTGGTGCATCAGGTCAGACACCTTCAAGTTCAAGATCGTGCTAAAAAATAGACCACTCACCCGCAGAGGGATCTTGTCCATAGTGAGTTCGATTTATGACCCTCTGGGGATGCTCAGTCCAGTTGTCCTGACAGCAAAGAAGCTGCTGCGAGAGTTATGCAGAAGAGGAATTGGATGGGACGATCAAATCCCAGAAAATGTCTCCAAGGAGTGGCAAAGGTGGCTGCAAAAGCTCCACCTGTTGGACAAGTTTGAGCTGAGCAGATGTTTGAAACCTGTGGCGTTTGGAGAAGTTATTACAGCTCAATTACATCATTTCTGTGATGCCAGCGAAGATGGATATGGTACGGTCACTTACCTGCTGCAACAGAATGAGCAGCTCCAAAGGCACAGTGCTTTCATCGTAGGAAAGGCTCGGGTGGCCCCCCTGAAGACAGTGACTATCCCAAGAATGGAGCTCATTGCTGCAACAATGGCCAGTCGCATGGATATCCTGTGGAAGAAAGAGCTGCACATGAGCCTGCAAGATTCTGTGTTCTGGACTGATAGCTCCTCTGTGCTCAAGTACATTAAGAATGAAACTTCTAGATTCAAAGTGTTTGTGGCTAATCGAGTTTCAGAGATCTTAAAATCATCTCAGCCTGAGCAGTGGAGGTATGTGGACACGGCATCTAATCCAGCTGATACAGCCTCTAGAGGCGTCAAGGTTGAGGCTTTTCTAAAAGACATGCTGTGGACATCAGGACCAACATTCATTTGCCAGCCAGAAACTGAGTGGCCTGTGAACCCTGAGCCAGGGGAACCTCTCTCTCAAGATGATCCAGAGCTGAAAAGGATAACAATAAATGCAGTGCACACAGAGGAAGATCCTACTACTCACCTGATCAACTATTTCTCCTCATGGATCCGACTGAAAAAGGTTGTGGCATGGTGGATGAAATATAAACAATGGCTGCGGTCCTGCTGTAAAGGCAGAAAAGAACGGTCCCCAACTTACACTCAAGGGATTGAAAGGCAGAGCTCTAAGACGGAGGAAATGCACATGCTCCAAGGTACAGTGTTCCAGAGGCGTCTCACCGTGGAAAGTATTGATGAAGCAGAGTTGGCAATAGTTCAGTTTTGCCAAAGAAAAAGGTTTCCAGAGGAGTTATTGTTTTTGGAAAAGGGCCAAAACCTCAAGAAAAATAGTCAGCTGTACAAGTTGTGTCCAAGTCTGGAAGACGGAATTTTACGTGTGGGTGGGCGGCTAAGCAAATCTTCATTGCCCTTTGAGTCAAAGCATCCCATCATATTGGCAAAAGATCTCCACATCTCTACTCTGCTGCTGAGACACATCCATCAAGAAGTGGGACATAGCGGTCGTAACCACATGTTATCAAAGCTCAGAGAGAAATATTGGATAACTGGAGTGAGCACTGCTATAAGGAGTGTCCTCTCCAAATGTACCACCTGCAGGAGGCTTAACGCTGCTCCAGTGCACCAGCAAATGGCAGACTTGCCCATAGAAAGACTCAAACCGGATGAGCCTCCGTTCACAAGAGTTGGGGTTGACTATTTTGGACCCTTTGAAGTGAGGAGCAGGAGGAATACAGTGAAACGCTACGGTGTCATATTTACTTGTCTCGCTCTGAGAGCTATTCACATCGAAGTAGCACCTTCTCTCGATACTGATTCCTTCATAAATGCTCTGAGGCGTTTTATTGCAAGACGAGGGCAGGTCCACGAGTTGCGCTCTGACAACGGGACGAATTTTGTGGGAGCAGAGCATGAGCTAAGAACGGCCATAGAGCAATGGAATCAAGCACAGGTTCATGATACGTTGCTCCAAAAGGGTATCAAGTGGTCTTTCAATCCACCTGCTGGATCACATCATGGAGGACCGTGGGAGAGGCTGATTAAATCTGTGAGGAAGGTCTTGAACTCAACCCTTAAAGTTCAACATCTGGATGAGGAGGGTCTTCATACAGTTCTCTGTGAAGTCGAGGCCATCATAAACAGCCGGCCCATCACTAAAGCATCCATGGATCCAAATGATCTGGAGGCACTAACGCCGAACCATCTGCTGCTGCTCAAAGGCCAGCCTTCATTGCCACCTGGAGAATTCCAAGCAGCGGATGTATATGCACGAAGGAGATGGAAACAAGTACAGTACATGTCTGATCTTTTCTGGAAGCGCTGGACAAAGGAGTATCTACCTCTGTTACAGGAGCGACAGAGATGGACTGGAGTCCAGAAGAACCTTGTTACAGGAGATCTAGTTCTGTTAATGGACAGTACTGCACCCAGAAACTCATGGATTATGGGACGCATTTTGCAAACCTATCCAGACCGAAAAGGCTTTGTTCGTCAAGTTCGAATCAAGACCAAGACCAGCTGCTTGGACAGACCTATAACTAAGGTCTGTCTGTTGCTGGAGTTGGAGGAGGCAGCATAAGGACGTTGCTGACCTCTATAGACTGTCTTTTGTGAACGTTGTTTCTTGGATTATAATTTGGACTACTAAGACTCTGGACTATTGGGTCATAAGGGTGACCAGAAGAATTATTGCCACTGGATTTATTCCTGGACTATTGATTACAACTGCTGTATTGGACTATGTTTGTGGTCATTTGTTATGTCTCCTATTATGCTTGTAAAATGTGAATTATTATGTGGGAAATAATAATTAGGGGCTGGTGTGTAGGAGACAGGTAGAGGGGTGCACAGTGTGTTTGCTGTGTGTGTATGTGCGATTGGTTGAGAGCCAAGGGGGCGGGGCTCACATGGGCAGGTGCGCGTGCACGTACGTGTGAAAAGGCGAGACTTGTTTGGGGCACAGCGTAGTGAGTCAGGGCTGGGTAGCCGTAATTTTTGTTGACCGAAAGCTTGCTTTCCATTTACCTATTTTGCCATAACCTGTTACCTCCTTGTATGTCAATCCATGTTCTACTTTCTCTGCTGCGCTGCTGAATCCTCCGTATGCCTGCGTGTTTGTCAGAATAAATCACCAACAAAGGCATATCTGATCTCAGCGTATTTGTCCTTAATAAACTTCCAGCGCGTCACAAATCTACAGTTCAGGACCCACTCTGGCTCTCACCGCGGCTTCAAGGTTTGCATAGGGAAGCCGCTACAATGTGTATTGATACGGATCCCAATGATCAGATTCTAATGATCGGGGATAGCAACGGGTCGGTACACGTTTGGAATATTGAACAATTTGGCAATAGAGCTTTCGACTCGGAGGGACCATATGAAGAAATTGATTATTGGAAAATTAATATACGCCCCCCGCCTTTGTTGAACAGGTGGAAGGCCCACCAGGGGGCGATCATGAGCGTCACATGTACTCCAAGTTGTGAAAATTTTATTACAACCGGTTTTGATTGGAATGTTAATCTATGGACGAACAAGCAGGAACTCGTCAGGACATTTGGCAAAGACGATGAAAAACTGCATCTAGATAAGGAAGAAACAAAAGTGAAAGAGACAGAAAATGCGCCAGAATTGAAAACACCACAAGACCAAAGTACGGTGCATTCAACATATTGGCTTGAGGAACAATGGGATGAAAAACCGAGCAAGTTAGCCGAGTTCCAATGGTATAGGGAGGAACTTGATCTCTTTATTGAAAATTTGCACAAACCCCCTGAAGTCCAGAGACCAGAGAGTCCAGAGACTCCAGAGACTCCAGAGACCAGAGAGAAGGAAGTATTTCACCCACGTAAAATCAATCATTTTCTCGAAAAGTCTCAGCTTCCTGAACAGCCGCGTGTTTACAATGTTAGCTCCCCCTACAGTGGACCGATCGGTGAGGAGCAGCTAACAGAATATGGCAAAAAACATGCAAATATGCAGCTGACACTTGAGGAGGAGGACAAATTAGAGCCTAAACAATCGGGAATCAACTATCATTCGACGATAGGGGTTAACGTAGCAGCCCAACTTAAAAACGCTAGCAGCAAAGTTAAAACGACGGCTAAGAAAGCAGAGGCTAGCAAGCAAACATCAAAAGTTGGAGTTATGGACGACAGAAGACTAAACCTAGACAAAAAAAGGAGAACAAAATAGAGCCTAATGTAACGCGTTGTAGGCTAGGCGGACTGACTGCAAAAGATGTCTCAAACTAGATTCGGTAGGGAGCCAGTAAGTAAGTGAAAGAACACAGACAAAAATAAAGTTGATTATATGAATGATTGTATTAATATTTTTTCTATATATAGTCAGAAATTCAATAATACTTATAATAATCAACATTTATATTAAACAGGTATACAATAATGAAGATGTGATCAATCTGATCAATCAAAATAAAGAAAATAAATGAATAACAACTTCAGACCCGTGAAATCCGATTGTTCATGTGAATATTTAGTCCATGAGTTTGTGTGTGTGGGTGAGCAAAGTCTTTCAGACCAAGTTTCAAAGTTTGTATAAAATCCAGCGATAGAGAAGAAGAGTTCAATTTCCTACCACAGAGTGGTGTATGGGTAGCTCGCCATCACAGGTGAAGTTAGAATCATCAGACTGAAGGGGGGGAAAAAACCTGACCTGTACATGGTCAAAAAGGAAAAAGCCAAATTAAACTCACATTATGTAGCTTACAGGCTATAAGCTAAACAATAATACATACAGTTACAATTAGTATAAATTGCAATATTATTCATATCAAAATATTATAAATTATTCATTAGATAATATTTCACATTTCCAAAAACATAGTGCACCTTTAAGTTAACTTCCTCTGTTTTAGGCTATTAACTGAAATGAAATGTATCAAGGTTCTTTAAAGTTGCGCAACAAACAAACAAAACGTAGCTACATTGGCCAACAAATCACCCATATCAACATAACAAATAAACATCAAAACGGGGGTGACTCAGAAAACTAAAAGTGTCCTTTGACGTTAAAGGTTAGTCCTTTAATTCGGCATAAGTAAAAACTTGATTTAGTTTGTATTTAATCAATACTGACGCAAATCAGGTTGCACTCTTCATACGCGCTAGCGTTTGCGTGTTTAGCCGTACCTCTATGGGGGTTCGTCACAGCTTAGCGTAGTACTAGAGTGGCGCTTTTTTCTCAATTGAACAGCGGTTAAAACAAGAGTAAGACTCACCGCTGAGCGGATGGTTGAATGCGTAGAATGCAAGCAGTTGATTCGGATTTTGAACGACAGATGAGCACGACCAGCACGAGCCACAGTGAGCACACAGCAAGAGCACCAGAGCAGGAAGTGACAGGGGCGCGCCAGGTACTTAAACGCTCACCGGTGCGTTAATGGGTGGGGGCAATCAAGGTCACGTGGGTTACACTAAACAATCGGGAATCGACTATCATTCGACGATAGGGGTTAACCTAGCAGTCCAACTTAGAAACGCTAGAAGCCAAGTTAAAACGACGGCTAAGAAAGCAGAGGCTAGCAAGCAAACATCAAAAGTTGGAGTTATGGACGACAGAAGACTAAACCTAGACAAAAAAAGGAGAACAAATTAGAGCCTAAACAATCGGGAATCGACTATCATTCAACGATAGGGGTTAACGTAGCAGCCCAACCTAAAAACGCTAGCAGCAAAGTTAAAACGACGGCTAAGAAAGCAGAGGCTAGCAAGCAAACATCGAAAGGTGGAGTTATGGACGACAGAAGACTAGACATTCAGTATCCATTAAAAATCCAGGAGAGATACAGGGCGCAGCTAGAAAAATGGCAAAAGCAGAAAGATTCTCAGCTTGAAAACGTAAACGATCATAAACCCCCGCACAACGAAAAACAAATGAGAGAGAACCCACCAAATGCTAAAAAAATCTGACTGAAATTTCACCATTTAATAAGGCTACACCTTCGCAAATCAGGAATGGACGAGCTAAAGATGCCAAAATATCTTTAGCACGTGAAAACAAATCAGCTAAACCAAATAACTTACAACAAAACCTGAAACGAAAGAAGGTTGAGAAGAATATTTCGGCGGTACCTCCAACTAAATCCAAAAATTAATTCGTTTTAAACTAAATTTTAGGTTCTTTGTGACCTAAAATACCTTAAAAGACCTTTTAGAGACCTTGGATTTCAATTAAAGCTGAGCAGACGTGTTTACACAGCTTGGAAAATTGGGATAAAAGGTCTGGGCTAGAGGGCGTAAAAAAAAAAAAATATTTTTTTTTTAATCCAAACAATTTAATAAAAAAATAAATAAAAATGAAAAATTCTGACTGTTATCTATGTCTTTGAGTTGGTATTTTTCATTTCGCAAACATCATAAATGTAGTTTTTTCTATATATAGCGACAACTTATTAACATCAAACTATACCTTAATTTTATGCAGCTCTGTCTTCACCATTTGTGCAATCTGATTTCGGTTTTCATCTGAACAGTCTGCAAAGAGGACATCATTTAAATACTTTGACGCAGTACATAAATTATTAATATAAATAATAAACAGTTTTAGTCCGAGCATCGACCCTTGAGGAATTCCATATATCACTTTTATCATTACAGATTTTTCATTATTTATCTCAACGTATTGATATTGTTTTTGTAGGTAGCTTTGTATGCATTTTTGTAATGAGATATTATGGTCGAGGGCATTAAAATCCTTCTTTAGGTCAATGAAGATACCTACAACTTGAGGTGGAATGATCACTCAGGAGGTCATTTTTTAAATATATATATATATATATATATATATATACGTTTTTCTACTCTATATATATTTGATTCTATCATCAAAATTGGTTTCTAATTTGAAAATAAATGCTTGTCTCCATTTTTGTGTTTCCGAAAGATTCTTGTCATTTTCATTTTATCCAGGAATTTACCTGTTTTGAATGACTGGTTGCGTGTGAGTGTGAGTGGTTGTGCTATGAGCTCTGTTGTGTTTTTGATTAGGTTCATATTTATGTCGGCTGCTTTATTTACCATTTACCTTGATTTGCTGTTTTAATCATCTCGTTTTTATTTGTAGGATTCAGACAGGAGCTTGGATTTCTAATGAATGCATCACATGGGCGAGAGTTCCCGTACACGTTGTTGTGGAAAATTTACAGTTCTAGTTGAAAAGTAATCCATTTGCGAAGCTTGGCGAGTTTTGAAATACAGAAAAAAAAAAAAGGTTTATTGTTTGTTACAGCAGATACAGACAGGACAGAGCCCAGGCCTGCCCTAGACACAGACTGGGAGCCTCCCGGCCTCTCCCCCAGTTCCCCTCTCCGTCTAAGTCCAAGTCTCAACAGCCCAACCAACCACCCACCCTGAGCATCTGAGCTCTGACTATTTTATACCAGAATGACAATGCTACATACATTTCAAAGCAGAGTGACTTTTGTTTCACACTCATATGATAATGAACTTCAACACTTAGACAGGTAGAACAACAGCGAGTTTCATGTGGGATGGAGACAGAGCTTCACACATGTTAATATCTGGTCTGGGTCTGGCAGATTGACACAGATCAAATGCTTTTTAAATACACAACATGGCTATACTTAAATTTCTATCACAACGTCTATGGCTTTTACCCACATTAACAAAATAGTGGTTGAACTAATCTGCAATTTCTTTTGCAGTTTGGTGTTATTATGTGTAATATCATTTGGAATTTCATGTTTTCTTGTCTTTTTCTTAATAATATTTATCACTGTCCCCTTTATATTTTCGCTTTGCTCTTCAAGTCCTTTGTGAAAATAGTGATTTGTCTCCATCCAGCACTCAATGGATTAATGAGGTTATGTCTTTTTTGAAAGTGGAGAAGATTAGATATTCCAAGAAGGGTATTGTAAACAAATTTTATAGAAAGTGGCAACCATTTATTGACTTTTTGAAACTGTCTAAGCCAACCCTGTCTAAGCCCCCTTATTTATTTTTGATTTATGTATAAAATTACTATTATTTATTTTGTTATGATTTATCATGTTTTATTATTTATTGTGTGATGTTCTTATTCATTTATTTACTCAATATTTGTGTGATTATTTAATTTATTTATTTTTGTACTACCGTCGCAGGTTCAGAATTAAATGTCAAAGAGCTAATCATGGAGCTGAAGAGGTTCTTTAAGGAAGCTAACAAGGATGAAGGGGGCAGTTTGGATCTGGAGGAATTTTCTAATGCTATGCGACGAATTCATCCCAGCTACAGTGAAGAGCAGCTAATTGCGCTACATATGCAGATAGATGCAAACTGCAACAGGATGATACAATTGAATGAACTTTTGGATTTTAACCTGAGAAAAATCGTGACTAAAAACAAACTAAACTACGCTAATCAGGTCTTTCCTTTAACGATGAAGGTCGTGGAAGGCGGGCATTATAACAAAATTGTCAAAATTGTAGAGCGGCCGATTGAAAAGCTGAAAGAGGATTTTAATTTCACAGGTCAGTACGTGCAAAAGGAGTTTTTATCAGTAATGTCAGACGGTGTACTTAAAATTTGGACTGATCTATTCGATACGCAAGCTACCAAATCCGTCTATAAAAAACCAACGACTCGACCACTCTCGCAGAAGCACAAAGTCCACATCAATGATATGGCTTACATCAAAGAACGGGGGTAAATCGTGATAGCTACAAACGAACGGGAATTACGATTTTACCTTTGGGGCTCGGACCTGCTTTTGGTGAAGTACGCAGTTGTAACCGAAGGAGCGACGCCTACCGCGTTCCATTACTGGTCTGACGGTGAGAGAGCCATTTTTGCCATTGGTGATTTAAAGAGAATTCTGTACACTTTTGTAAGAAGCGACGTCAACATCGATGGGCTTTTTAATCCAGCTGCATTTGAGCATACGAAGAAAAACCATGGTCTGGATAACTACGTATATGTCACGATGCCTGTTTTGCCTGTCCTCCTGTGCCCTCTCCCCCTCCCCTACCTGTCTGCCTGGAGGAGTCCCTGACTCCTCCTGCACGCACCTGGAGCGCATCACCGCAATCACCGTCACCTGCTGCCGAGTATTTGAGGGCTCGGCAGAATACACTCGGAGCCAGATCATCCGTGTGTAAACATGCCTGTTCTCCCGCTCGTTCCTGCTCCTGCCTCTGCGCGCCAGCTCCGGTAAAGTTCACCCTTTGTCTTCGCCTCCTGTCTCGTCTGGGTTCCCGGCTCGTCTCCCGTCCTCTGCCTTGGCTCCCACCTGTTGGATTATTCCTGCTCGGTCTCTCCTGGTCCTGTTCCTGGTCCCGTCTTGTCCCGGTTCTGGCTATCTCCGCTCCCCGCTTCAGTTCTGGTCTGTCCTACCTTGTCCCGTCCTGCGCCCGCCCGCTCTGCCTCCTGCACCTTGCCCCCAGTTGTGACTATTACTATTGACTTTGAATCCCGCACCTTGTAAATAAAACACTGTAAATCTGTCCCGAGATCTGCATCCTTTGGTCCGCACCTACACCCACCGTTACGACAGTGCGATCTGGCCCTAAAATGGACCAAGCAGACTCGGGACCGGATCAGGCGCTGCGCCAAGCCTTTTCCCACCACGAAGCGATTATTGGGCAGCACGACCAGTCCCTCCAGACCCTGTTGGACCAGAACCAGACTCTCATTCAACAAGTGTCCCAACTCACCGGTCAAGTCGCGGCTCTGCTCGCCAGCTCGCCTCCGACTCCCGCTGCTGCTGCCGTCGGTACTGCGCCGCTGCTACGTTCCCCGGAGTCGAGGGGCACAGACCCAGACCCCTACTCAGGTCACCCCGGACTATTCCGTGGATTTATGGTCCAGTGTACGCTCTTGTTCCAGCAGTGCCCTGCCCGCTTTGACTCTGACGCTGCTAAGATAAGGTACATCTCCGGACTACTTAGGGGAAGAGCGTTCCAGTGGGCGGAGGCGCGGCTGTCTAATACGGCCCCGGACAATCTGAACTATGAGAACTTTGTGACGGCCTTCAAACTAGTATTCGATCACCCGCACTACCAAGCGGATGCGGCTGCCCATCTATTCAGTCTCGCCCAGGGTCGCCGACCCGTAGCGGAGTACGCCATCGAGTTTTGGACGCTAGCGGCGGAGGTAGACTGGACGGACAGCGCACTGCGGGCTGCCTTCTTAAAGGGACTAAATGAACTTTTAAAAGATGAATTGGCATAGGAGATTTTTAAAGAAGCATAAATAGACATGATAAACATTAAATGCTTCACCTTTAACTACAGGCATAAAGATCTAATGTACCTCTGTTTTCAAAATTCCAAGAAGCCAAAGACCGATGGACAGTCAGTGGACAGTGCCTCCTCTTTAGACAGCCTCTCCAGCTCCTTCTTCCCCTCCACTTCCGACGCGGATTTGCACTCCTTGAACTCTTTAACTGCCCCCTTCGCCTCCTACCAACCCATGAGCGGCGACGCAGCAAAGGCTTGTGGGTACGAGCAGTTCTCCCAGCCGCTCCACTCGGACTTCACTTTGATCAAACCTGAAAAATCGTCAAAACACCAACAGTTAGGAGCCAATGGAACCACTTTTTCTAGACCGCAAAAGGTGTTGACACTTGAGAAGTACAGAGAGAAGCACGCGCCCGAACTAGCGCTGCAAAATGGTTTAAAAAGTGAAACTGAAATGTACCCCGCCTTATCACCCATAGCAACATCCCACCATCACCACCATAAGAAACGCTCACAGGCGCACCCCAGTGGGCAATCGGGAGAAGGCAGACGGGAGAAATCCAGCTCCAAAAAGCCCAAAATCTCCCACAACTTCGCAGAAAACGGCTCGGCGTCAAACGAGGAGCTAAAAATGCGAATTAAAGTATCTTCAGAGTCAAAGGAAAAACACAAAGATCACCATCGACATTCGAAACATTCACACCAATACGCAGTGAACGGGAGAGGCGCCATGGACACTTTAATACGACCACAAGGGGCCGACGTGAGCGCCGTTTCGAGGAAGAGGGCTCATGTTGACGGCGGTAACCATAACAACCATCACCACGCGTCGAAAAGCAGTCGGAGTTCAAAAGCGTCTATAAATTCCCATTTTTCCGACGCAAATCACGGACATGACGGAACCAACGGACTTCTGCCTCCTAATGGTCAACACACTGATTACAAAAACACTTTCGATATGCTGGACTCTCTACTAAGTGCCCAAGGAATGAACTTATAACTCACAAAAACACAGTGTTGATAAGATTTTAAGGTATTATTGATTTATAGAATTAAAGAGATTTTTATTTGTCTTAAGTTATCTTGAATTTCGTGTCAGTCGTGTCCACGCGCACTGATTTTAATTTGAAAAAGGTGATTCTCGTTAAAAGCTGTCGATATATGTATATGCATAGAGCTGTGTATTACTACTAGCTTGTAACACGAAACTTTAAAAAAAAAGACTTGCAGAAATGCTAATTGGCGATTTTGAAAACATTTTGAACCTGATTTTAATGTGCATGTTTTGAAAGGGATGTCATAGCTAGAGTGTCATAGCTAGAGTATCACAGCGCGTTTACAAGGCAGTCTCTGTATGTTTTTTGTACGAGTCGTTCCACTAAAATCTCAGGTCTTGAACTTTTTTAATTAAGAAGAATCCTCCTTCTTTGGGTTGGTTTTACCCGTCATCATTGCGGGCAGTTGTAGTTGTAACGCCTGCCGTGGAAACTAAACAGTCTGCTTTATTTAAATCTTTACAGGATAGGCAATACGATACAAGCTAGTATTGCAAACTACCAAGGCTGCAGACGACATTGCATTTAGCTCAACAAAAAGTGCATTTCAATTCTTGGCTGAAATCGTAACTATAAAAGGCCTTGTAATAATCGTATCTTGTCAATTGCTACTCAATATAATGTTACGAAAAAACTCAAAAATATAAAGATGTATATACGATTAGTTCAGTGTATCATGACTTCTGCAGCAGACTGTGTTGATGATTTGTGTATTGGAAGCCCAAATAAAGGTGTTAAATTAATTCTTCAAAATCACATCTGGACTGTGTGTGGTGTTTTCGATGTATTTCCTAATTCAGTTGTGCTTTTGCCCATATCACTCATTTTGGTGCATTCTAAAGCTTTATTTTAATCCTATGAAAATTGGACAAGAGTTGCTCAATTACTTGATGAAGTAGTGCACAACAAGCAGCTGGTTGGATAAACATGTTAAAACCTGTGTATGTAGTGTTTTTAAAGCCGCACAATGTAACTTTTCTGACAGAGGGTTTACTACTTGCTTGTCTCTATGGCGATGTTATTGCTTTGCCTGAAATGTTCCGCAGAATAATACTAACACACATAAAAGTTAAGATAATAATGATCAAATACAGTGGTTACTTTGAACAGACGTTTGTAAAAACTATTTGCATTTAATTGTATTCAGTTAAGAAAAAGTACCAAGATTTTGTGACAAGTACTGCTGTCAAAATTAAGTTGGCATGAAAGAAATAGTATTTTAATTGCATTTTAGATCGGTCATAAAAAATTCTATTGTACTAATAACTCAGTTTTAAAATCCAGCCAATTACAATTATGTGGACACAGTAATAAATAAATAAATAGTAATAATAAATAACAGTAAAGGTGCACGTTTTAAAATCTACAAAAAATACCACTTTTAAATATACCATTTTAATTTTGTATATAAAAAAAATACAGTAATAGAGTACTTGCAATGACTTAGTTCCCTTCCCCGATTGTATTTCATGCGTTAATTAGTTTAAAGAGGGCGACAGTGGCTCAGTGGTTAAAGTGTTGGTCCCCCAACCCGAAGGTCGGAGGATCAAGACACTTCACCCACATTGCCTAGTATGAAAGTGGTGTGTGTGCGGTGCAGCCTCGCTTCCGTCAGTCTGCCCCAGGGCAGCTGTGTCTACAATAGTAGCTTACCATCACCAAGTGTGGAAATGAATGAATAATGACTATAGTGTAGTGCTTTGAGAGGCTTTGAAAAAGCACATTACAAGTGTAAGCCATTATTATTATTAAAAAGACCATTTTTATGAACAGGAAAAAATTATTAAAAAGGTACACTTTTAAAAATCTACTAAAAATACCACTTTTAAATTTTACATTTTAATTATATATAACTATTTACTATTACAGTAAAGCGAGTACTTGCAATTACTTACTTCCCTGATTGTATGTCAAATGTTTTAATTAATTTAGAGAGACAAAAAGACCATTTTTTATGAACACAGATGTATCCTACTATTCGGCATAAAGGTTTTTATCACATTATCAGTATTTCAGAAACTAGCTGTCCACTTTAAACATTTATATTTGAGCAAGACTTTGCAAATTTCATATAAAATTACAACAAGAACCAACCTTAAACCAAAACCAACTTGAGCGTAGTATCAAACTGGTGCAGCTATGACACCACTTGTATTTGAGAGAAAACACATGAGTAAGTAGCTCAAATGAAAACTTACCTGACAGTTGACAGTAGAGTGCGTCCTCCACAGCATAGAGTGATTTAACTGCAAAACCAATACAAAGGGGTCAAGTGCACTCCATGAATATGACATTTAAACATAATTTACTTGCAAAGAATATTGTAATACAGAATCCATGTAAACATTTTAGCCTGTCCCCTTTATAGAGTCTTCTTTTCGGGGGGTTAAATTGGTGGTATGGGTGAACTACAAACACCTCTACACACATGGATACAATTTGAAGTATTGTAAAAACTAAAACGTGGTCTTACCTTCTGAGTAAGAGGCAAAGATCTGGTTCTCTTTAAGATTTAGAGAATAAAACAGGTGCACTGCAAAAGACCACACAAATATACAGGTATAATTACACACACAGACTGAAAAGATGTAAGTTCTTTTATTTTTTTGATTTATTACTACATTATGAAGAACATTTATGAACATGTAGTTTGTTAACAAGTTATTATTTCCAATTTTCAAACTATGATTTTGCATAAAGTAGTAAATTTACACTCAGAATTTTTATTTTTTTTTGGATGGGGCACTATACTGTGTTTTTTTTTTCTAATATTGTCAGTGTTATTTTGACAATATGGGAAACATTTAAATCTGGAATATGGTTTTCATGCTGTAAAGACATGACTTCATGGGACCTTCGGCTCTTTTAGGGGATTTGAGTCTTTTGGATCGGTTCATTTCAAAGAATCGTTCAAAAGGTTGGCTCTTTTACTATAAATTTTTATATGACAGAATCTAAGGTGAGAACTCATCTGTTTAAACTGGTTCAAACAGAGAGCGGGAGTGAGTTTACTCTTTGAAATGATATAGAATCGAAATAAAACACTAAACTTAATGAAAAAGTTATGTTAAATGTTATTTCCGTGCTGCCTGCTCTGCTTTTGTGCTGATTCTTTACTCGGCGTTAACTAGTGTAAAAATGTATAAAACATTCTGAGATCTGGTTCCAGCCGTTCACATTAAGGAATCGTTCAAAAGAGCCGACTCCTTCACATCATGTCCCATCACTAACCTCAGCCAATACATTTAAAGATTCACTATGCAACTTCTCTGGTAGAAGTGTGTCACCTGCTTATCCATTTAAATATTATTGTTTTACCTGAAATGCTCCACAGTATGGCATTAACTTATCCATCATTCATATATTCAAGTGTTTTGGGGTTACTGTTGGCAACTGTTTCCATGGAGACTGCTAAGTTTCAGTTTAATGCCATTTTGTGGAAGAAAAAAAAAAAAAAAAAAAGGTTAAATGACCCTCCACTTAAAACTTTTTTGTGTTATTTTTTGTACATTTCTAACTTCTGATTATATTATGATTGACATAGATATTTCAATGCCTATTATAGACTATTTTGACCTCATTATTATGCAGAATACAGTGAGTTCAATTGCCATGACAACTGATGTCATGGTTTTCTAGACTCCTGATTGGCTGAGCTGTCAAAGGCAGTTGCCATGGCAACCGCCTTTGACAGCTCAGCCAATCAGGAGTCTAGAAAACCATGACATCAAAGCTTTGATATTCTACAAACTAGTAAGTGTAGCGCAGCAGAAAATCATTTTCAATTAATCAAACTTTATTTCTATATAGCACCATTTTTGTGAGTAAACAAATAACGTATCAAAATGGCCGGCGCAGGATCAGAATTAAATCTTAAAGAGCTCGTCGTGGAGCTGAAGAGGTTTTTTAAGGAAGCAGACACGGATGAAGGGGGCACTTTGGATCAGGAGGAATTTTGTAACGCTATGCGACAAATTAATCCCAGCTACACTGAAGAGCAGCTAATTGCGCTACATATGCAGATAGATGCAAACTGTGACGGGGTGTTACAATTTGAAGAACTTTTGGAATTTAACCTGAGAAAAATCGTGACTAAAGACAAATTAAACCCCGCTAATCAGGTCTTTCCTTTACCGATGAAGGTCGTGGAAGGCGGACATTTTAAAAAAATTGTCAAAATTGTAGAGCGGCCGATTGAAAAGCTGAAAGAGAATTTTAATTTCACTGGTCAGTACGTGCAAAAGGAGTTTTTAACAGTAACGTCAGACGGTGTAATTAAAATTTGGACTGATCGATTCGATAAGCAAGCAACCAAATCAGTCTATAAAAAACCAGCGACTCGACCACTCTCGCAGATGCACAAAGTCCACGTCAATGATATGGCTTATATCAAAGAACGGGGGGAAATCGCGATAGCTACGAACGAACGGGAATTACGATTTTACCTTTGGGGCTCGGACCTGCTTTCGGTGAAGTACGCAGTCGTAACCGAAGGAGCGACGACTACCGCGTTGCATTACTGGTCTGACGGTGAAAAAGCCATTTTTGCCATTGGTGATTTAAAGGGAATGCTGTACACGTTTGTAAGTAGCGACGTCGACATCGATGGGCTTTTTAATCCAGCTGCATTTGAGCATACGAAAAAAAAACATGGTCTGGATAACTGCGTATATGTGTCATCTTTGCAGCAAACGGCAACCAAAGATTTCATGGTTTACCAATTCCCAATTTTTGAGACGGGAATTACATCCATCAAATACCAGCCGACTTTGAAGAAGTTCATCATTTGTGACTTTTCTAGTTCCAAACTGGCACTAGTTGCTGTACCGCAAACGAAAACTGACAAAATGGCGAAAAAAATTTACCGCAATCCATCATCCAAAAAGATTTTCTCTTGCGCTGAATATTGCGTTGACACTAAAGAATTACTAACAGGAGGAAACGACGGGGCTTTGCGGGTTTGGTCTTCCAACAAACCGGAATGCAAATTTAAACTGTTCGCGCACGCTAAGCCAATCTGCTGTATCATCGACAATCCAAAAGAAAAAACTGTCCTTAGCATACACGAGGACCACACCATTTGCGTTTGGTATTTGGAAGGTAGAAACTGCGCTCAGATCATCAAGCCACAAAACATGGCCAGTAGCGTCATTTCAGCCGTTTATTACGATTTGATGAATAATGAATTGATCTTGGCGAATACGACAATCGGGATACTTCTCGGAACAGGAACCGACGTTTTTAATGAATTCGTTATGTCACACAGGAAGCCCCTATGTAGCGCCATCTACCACAACATTTACAAGCAGGTGATATCAGTTTGTCAAAAGGGGGACGTGACAGTATGGGACATCAATACTGGTAAAACGATCATGCAATTTAACGTTAGCCCTTTCAAGCTGACAGCGTCGACGGTGATGGCGCTAAACGGAACGCAACGTAAGTTAATAACAGTTTGTAATGACGGTAGGGTGCGTTTGTGGAACTTCAACAACGGGCAAGAACTCGAGGTGTTGCCGGTAACGGTTCCCACAACGATATCTGGAATTGTTTGCGTAAATGAAACGGTTTTCCTGGCGTCAAAAGAGTCAAATTTCATCTACTGCCTCAACTTAGAAGGGAGAAAGCCCGTGTGTATCGAGCACCCTTTAATCCAAAATGGCGTAACGTCCATTGCGATGCATCCGAATGACGATTCGATAGTCACAGCTTCAGGCAATGGAGTTGTTATCGTTTGGGATGTCGAGTGTTTAGAGACACTTTACTACATGGATGAGCGCAAAAGTCCCCGAACTCGATTTAATGTGCAAAACCACAACATGGAAAAAATCAATCAGTTGCCTGTTGAGAAAAACGCTTTGCTTCTAGAGCAGTACAAACGCATTCCGGTGCCGAAGAACTTACAGGAAGTGAAGACTGATACGATCAAGCAAAAACATTTTTTCAAAAGCCCGCTAGTCCACTGTTTAAAATCGCGCAAGGTTCAAATCAATTTGGCGACCGTCTTAGTTGCAGATGAAGGCTTTATTAGCGCATGGTCGGGAACTGGGGGTGGGGGATTGCTCGGCAAGTTTAAAGCAATCGACGACAAAGACGCCGTGATCATGTGTATTGATACGGATCCCAATGATCAGATTCTAATGATCGGGGATAGCAACGGGTCGGTACACGTTTGGAATATTGAACAATTTGGCAATAGAGCTTTCGACTCGGAGGGACCTTATGAAGAAATTGATTATTGGAAAATTAATATACGCCCCCCGCCTTTGTTGAACAGGTGGAAGGCCCACCAGGGGGCGATCATGAGCGTCACATGTACTCCAAGTTGTGAAAATTTTATTACAACCGGTTTTGATTGGAATGTTAATCTATGGACGAACAAGCAGGAACTCGTCAGGACATTTGGCAAAGACGATGAAAAACTGCATCCAGATAAGGAAGAAACAAAAGTGAAAGAGACAGAAAATGCGCCAGAATTGAAAACACCACAAGACCAAAGTACGGTGCATTCAACATATTGGCGTGAGGAACAATGGGATGAAAAACCGAGCAAGTTAGCCGAGTTCCAGATGTATAGGGAGGAACTTGATCTCTTTATTGAAAATTTGCACAAACCCCCTGAAGTCGAGAGACCAGAGAGTCCAGAGAGTCCAGAGACTCCAGAGACCAGAGAGAAGGAAGTATTTCACCCACGTAAAATCAATCATTTTCTCGAAAAGTCTCAGCTTCCTGAACAGCCGCGTGTTTACAATGTTAGCTGCCCCTACAGTGGACCGATCGGTGAGGAGCAGCTAACAGAATATGGCAAAATACATGCAAATATGCAGCTGACACTTGAGGAGGAGGACAAATTAGAGCCTAAACAATCGGGAATCAACTATCATTCGACGATAGGGGTTAACGTAGCAGCCCAACTTAAAAACGCTAGCAGCAAAGTTAAAACGACGGCTAAGAAAGCAGAGGCTAGCAAGCAAACATCAAAAGTTGGAATTATGGACGACAGAAGACTAAACCTAGACAAAAAAAAGGAAAACAAATTAGAGCCTAAACAATCGGGAATCGACTATCATTCGACGATAGGGGTTAACCTAGCAGTCCAACTTAGAAACGCTAGAAGCCAAGTTAAAACGACGGCTAAGAAAGCAGAGGCTAGCAAGCAAACATCAAAAGTTGGAGTTATGGACGACAGAAGACTAAACCTAGACAAAAAAAGGAGAACAAAATAGAGCCTAAACAATCGGGAATCGACTATCATTCGACGATAGGGGTTAACCTAGCAGTCCAACTTAGAAACGCTAGAAGCCAAGTTAAAACGACGGCTAAGAAAGCAGAGGCTAGCAAGCAAACATCAAAAGTTGGAGTTATGGACGACAGAAGACTAAACCTAGACAAAAAAAAGGAGAACAAAATAGAGCCTAAACAATCGGGAATCGACTATCATTCGACGATAGGGGTTAACGTAGCAGCCCAACCTAAAAAACGCTAGCAGCAAAGTGAAAACGACGGCTAAGAAAGCAGAGGCTAGCAAGCAAACATCAAAAGTTGGAGTTATGGACAACAGAAGACTA
Organism: Periophthalmus magnuspinnatus; assembly: GCF_009829125.3. Classification (NCBI taxonomy): domain Eukaryota; kingdom Metazoa; phylum Chordata; class Actinopteri; order Gobiiformes; family Gobiidae; genus Periophthalmus; species Periophthalmus magnuspinnatus. Next base: position 13,221,778 of record NC_047127.1, on the reverse strand, counting down.
AACCTAGACAAAAAAAAGGAGAACAAATTAGAGCCTAAACAATCAGGAATCGACTATCATTCAACGATAGGGGTTAACGTAGCAGCCCAACCTAAAAACGCTAGCAGCAAAGTTAAAACGACGGCTAAGAAAGCAGAGGCTAGCAAGCAAACATCAAAAGTTGGAGTTATGGACGACAGAAGACTAAACCTAGACAAAAAAAAGGAGAACAAATTAGAGCCTAAACAACTGGGAATCGACTATCATTTGAAGATAGGGGTTAACCTAGCAGCCCAACTTAAAAACGCTAGAAGCCAAGTTAAAACGACGGCTAAGAAAGCAGAGGCTAGCAAGCAAACATCAAAAGTTGGAGTTATGGACGACAGAAGACTAAACCTAGACAAAAAAAAGGAGAACAAAATAGACCCTAAACAATCGGGAATCGACTATCATTCGACGATAGGGGTTAACGTAGCAGCCCAACCTAAAAACACTAGCAGCAAAGTTAAAACGACGGCTAAGAAAGCAGAGGCTAGCAAGCAAACATCAAAAGTTGGAGTTATGGACGACAGAAGACTAAACCTAGACAAAAAAAAGGAGAACAAATTAGAGCCTAAACAATCGGGAATCAACTATCATTCAACGATAGGGGTTAATGTAGCAGCCCAACTTAAAAACGCTAGCAGCAAAGTTAAAACGACGGCTAAGAAAGCAGAGGCTAGCAAGCAAACATCGAAAGGTGGAGTTATGGACGACAGAAGACTAGACATTCAGTATCCATTAAAAATCCAGGAGAGATACAGGGCGCAGCTAGAAAAATGGCAAAAGCAGAAAGATTCTCAGCTTGAAAACGTAAACGATCATAAACCCCCGCACAACAAAAAACAAATGAGAGAGAACCCACCAAATGCTAAAAAATCTGACTGAAATTTCACCATTTAATAAGGCTACACCTTCGCAAATCAGGAACGGACGAGCTAAAGATGCCAAAATATCTTTAGCACGTGAAAACAAATCAGCTAAACCAAATAACTTACAACAAAACCTGAAACGAAAGAAGGTTGAGAGGAATATTTCGGCGGTACCTCCAACTAAATCCAAAAATTAATTCGTTTTAAACTAAATTTTAGGTTCTTTGTGACCTAAAATACCTTAAAAGACCTTTTAGAGACCTTGGATTTCAATTAAAGCTGAGCAGACGTGATGTGGTTGTTGCAAGTTGAAATTAGAATTTGATTTTAATTAATGACATCTGCAACAACATATGTTTACACAGCTTGGAAAATTGGGATAAAAGGTCTGGGCTAGAGGGCGTAAAAAAAAAAAAAAAAAAAAATTTAATCCAAACAATTTAATAAAAAAAATAATAAAAATGAAAAATTCTGACTGTTATCTATGTCTTTGAGTTGGTATTTTTCATTTCGCAAACATCATAAATGTAGTTTTCTCTATTTATAGCGACAACTTATTAACATCAAACTATACCTTAATTTTATGCAGCTCTGTCTTCACCATTTGTACAATCTGATTTCGGTTTTCATCTGAACAGTCTGCAAAGAGGACATCATTTAAATACTTTGACGCAGTACATAAATTATTAATATAAATAATAAACAGTTTTAGTCCGAGCATCGACCCTTGAGGAACTCCATATATCACTTTTATCATTACAGATTTTTCATTATTTATCTCAACGTATTGATATTGTTTTTGTAGGTAGCTTTGTATGCATTTTTGTAATGAGATATGGTCGAGGGCATTAAAATCCTTCTTTAGGTCAATGAAGATACCTACAACTTGAGGTGGAATGATCACTCAGGAGGTCATTTTTTAAATATATATATATACGTTTTTCTACTCTATATATATTTGATTCTATCATCAAAATTGGTTTATAATTTGAAAATAAATGCTTGTCTCCATTTTTGTGTTTCCGAAAGATTCTTGTCATTTTCATTTTATCCAGGAATTTACCTGTTTTGAATGACTGGTTGCGTGTGAGTGTGAGTGGTTGTGCTATGAGCTCTGTTGTGTTTTTGATTAGGTTCATATTTATGTCGGCTGCTTTATTTACCATTTACCTTGATTTGCTGTTTTAATCATCTCGTTTTTATTTGTAGGATTCAGACAGGAGCTTGGATTTCTAATGAATGCATCACATGGGCGAGAGTTCCCGTACACGTTGTTGTGGAAAATTTACAGTTCTAGTTGAAAAGTAATCCATTTGCGAAGCTTGGCGAGTTTTGAAATACAGAAAAAAAAAAAAGGTTTATTGTTTGTTACAGCAGATACAGACAGGACAGAGCCCAGGCCTGCCCTAGACACAGACTGGGAGCCTCCCGGCCTCTCCCCCAGTTCCCCTCTCCGTCTAAGTCCAAGTCTCAACAGCCCAACCAACCACCCACCCTGAGCATCTGAGCTCTGACTATTTTATACCAGAATGACAATGCTACATACATTTCAAAGCAGAGTGACTTTTGTTTCACACTCATATGATAATGAACTTCAACACTTAGACAGGTAGAACAACAGCGAGTTTCATGTGGGATGGAGACAGAGCTTCACACATGTTAATATCTGGTCTGGGTCTGGCAGATTGACACAGATCAAATGCTTTTTAAATACACAACATGGCTATACTTAAATTTCTATCACAACGTCTATGGCTTTTACCCACATTAACAAAATAGTGGTTGAACTAATCTGCAATTTCTTTTGCAGTTTGGTGTTATTATGTGTAATATCATTTGGAATTTCATGTTTTCTTGTCTTTTTCTTAATAATATTTATCACTGTCCCCTTTATATTTTCGCTTTGCTCTTCAAGTCCTTTGTGAAAATAGTGATTTGTCTCCATCCAGCACTCAATGGATTAATGAGGTTATGTCTTTTTTGAAAGTGGAGAAGATTAGATATTCCAAGAAGGGTATTGTAAACAAATTTTATAGAAAGTGGCAACCATTTATTGACTTTTTGAAACTGTCTAAGCCAACCCTGTCTAAGCCCCCTTATTTATTTTTGATTTATGTATAAAATTACTATTATTTATTTTGTTATGATTTATCATGTTTTATTATTTATTGTGTGATGTTCTTATTCATTTATTTACTCAATATTTGTGTGATTATTTAATTTATTTATTTTTGTACTACCGTCGCAGGTTCAGAATTAAATGTCAAAGAGCTAATCATGGAGCTGAAGAGGTTCTTTAAGGAAGCTAACAAGGATGAAGGGGGCAGTTTGGATCTGGAGGAATTTTCTAATGCTATGCGACGAATTCATCCCAGCTACAGTGAAGAGCAGCTAATTGCGCTACATATGCAGATAGATGCAAACTATCTGCATATACGTATATGTGTCGTCTTTGCAGCGAACGGCAACCAAAGATTTCATGGTTTACCAATTCCCAATTTTTGAGACGGGAATTACATCCATCAAATACCAGCCGACTTTGAAGAAGTTCATCATTTGTGACTTTTCTAGTTCCAAACTGGCACTAGTTGCTGTACCGCAAACGAAAACTGACAAAATGGCGAAAAAAATTTACCGCAATCCATCATCCAAAAAGATTTTCTCTTGCGCTGAATATTGCGTTGACACTAAAGAATTACTAACAGGAGGAAACGACGGGGCTTTGCGGGTTTGGTCTTCCAACAAACCGGAATGCAAATTTAAACTGTTCGCGCACGCTAAGCCAATCTGCTGTATCATCGACAATCCAAAAGAAAAAACTGTCCTTAGCATACACGAGGACCACACCATTTGCGTTTGGTATTTGGAAGGTAGAAACTGCGCTCAGATCATCAAGCCACAAAACATGGCCAGTAGCGTCATTTCAGCCGTTTATTACGATTTGATGAATAATGAATTGATCTTGGCGAATACGACAATCGGGATACTTCTCGGAACAGGAACCGACATTTTTAATGAATTCGTTATGTCACACAGGAAGCCCCTATGTAGCGCCATCTACCACAATATTTACAAGCAGGTGATATCAGTTTGTCAAAAGGGGGACGTGACAGTATGGGACATCAATACTGGTAAAACGATCATGCAATTTAACGTTAGCCCTTTCAAGCTGACAGCGTCGACGGTGATGGCGCTAAACGGAACGCAACGTAAGTTAATAACAGTTTGTAATGACGGTAGGGTGCGTTTGTGGAACTTCAACAACGGGCAAGAACTCGAGGTGTTGCCGGTAACGGTTCCCACAACGATATCTGGAATTGTTTGCGCAAATGAAACGGTTTTCCTGGCGTCAAAAGAGTCAAATTTCATCTACTGCCTCAACTTAGAAGGGAGAAAGCCCGTGTGTATCGAGCACCCTTTAATCCAAAATGGCGTAACGTCCATTGCGATGCATCCGAATGACGATTCGATAGTCACAGCTTCAGGCAATGGAGTTGTTATCGTTTGGGATGTCGAAACTTTAGAGACACTTTACTACATGGATGAGCGCAAAAGTCCCTGAACTCGATTTAGTGCGCAAAACCACAACATGGAAAAAATCAATCAGTTGCCTGTTGAGAAAAACGCTTTGCTTCTAGAGCAGTACAAACGCATTCCGGTGCCGAAGAACTTACAGGAACGATCAAGCAAAAACATTTTTTCAAAAGCCCACTAGTCCACTGTTTAAAATCGCGCAAGGTTAAAATCAATTTGGCGACCGTCTTAGTTGCAGATGAAGGCTTTATTAGCGCATGGTCGGGAACTGGGGGTGGGGGATTGCTCGGCAAGTTTAAAGCAATCGACGACAAAGACGCCGTGATCATGTGTGTAGGAGGCAGGTAGAGGGGTGCACAGTGTGTTTGCTGTGTGTGTATGTGCGATTGGTTGAGAGCCAAGGGGGCGGGGCTCACATGGGCAGGTGCGCGTGCACGTACGTGTGAAAAGGCGAGACTTGTTTGGGGCACAGCGTAGTGAGTCAGGGCTGGGTAGCCGTAATTTTTGTTGACCGAAAGCTTGCTTTCCATTTACCTATTTTGCCATAACCTGTTACCTCCTTGTATGTCAATCCATGTTCTACTTTCTCTGTTGCGCTGCTGAATCCTCCGTATGCCTGCGTGTTCGTCAGAATAAATCACCAACAAACGCATATCTGATCTCAGCATATTTGTCCTTAATAAACTTCCAGCGTGTCACAAATCTACAGTTCAGGACCCACTCTGGCTCTCACCGCGGCTTCAAGGTTTGCATAGGGAAGCCGCTACAAATTTGTCAACAAAAAAGGCTTTAAAAAGGAAAATCACCACTCCACGCATCTGTGCCAAAGATCCAAGGCATCTCACCCAAATTACCCGGAGAACAAAGGAGCTGCTAAAGCTAAGTGCATCAAAAGCCACGCCATTCATTCACCTGGGGACAGGTAGGCCAGAGCCTGTTTATTTTTTGTATTGAGGAATCTGTTACGCTTACGATTAACATGCGCATTGATGGTCGAGCCATATCTCCGTGAATTATTTGATGTTGATGTCGGGACTTCGGGGCATAAAACGTGGCATTGGTGTTGTCTGAAAGGCCACAGAAAAATGTTGACTTGTTTGGAATAAAAAAGTACCTCTCAAAGAGCTTTTAAATGTGATGTTTATTGAAGCGTTTGAATGCGTTTGGTGGAATTTTGGTGCTGCGCTTCATAATAAGTAAAAATCAAATGAAATAAGCAAATAATTGCCTGTCTTGAATGTTAAACATGGAAATGCAAAGGGAAAAACGAGAAACTAAACTGACAGCAAAAGCTCTGGAAAATAAGGTGGAAAGGCTCCAGCATGAGCGAAAAAGTGCCGTGAATAAAATAAAGGCTCTTATTCCAGAAATCAAAGCGCAGATGAAATCAAATGAAAAGGAGTCTGAAATTCTTTCACTTATGGACAATGTGGTTTCATTGTGCAAAAAGGCAAATGAGCTGCATAACGAACTGCTTCCTCTACTGCCAGAAAATGAAATTGCAAAACAAAATGAGTGGTTTTTCACGATCATGGATTACAGCGACACGTTTAGGGAACAAGTGGACAAGTGGAGAATGGAAAGGACGCGTGAGTATTCAAATAAAAGGTCCATAGAAAGCATTAATCCTGAACAACCAAATGCTAAATCACACAACTCTGAACAAAAGTCACAAGAAGATATCCATGACGCGCGCGCTCCTGCAGTGCCTGAGTCTCTGGCACATGACGCACAGAGCGCACAGGATGCGGTGCGTTCCAGTGACAGCGCCTCAAATGTTGGGAGTAAAAAACCACGTTCACATAGTTCCACTGCTTCACGCGCCTCAAGACCGAAACAAATCTGGCAATTTTGGCCGCAAAACAAAAAACATTAAAGGAGAAATATGCATTAGAAGAGGAAGAATTAAAGCTGCGCAAAAGACGTGAACAGTTTCTGTTGGACAGTGAAATGGCTGAAGAAATGGCAAAACTGAGTGTCATAAAAACACAAAGCAGCATTGGATCCAGATCGAAGTCAAAGGTTTCTGATGGAATGAACTCATACTGTGAAAAATCATGTTCCAAACCAGAACTCAATATTAATGCCACTGAATTAATCCCATTATTAAACGTCAAACCAAAGGACTGTACATATGAAAACACACAAACGATTGTAAAGCCCAAAGACAACTTGCCTCACAATGAGCCAGCCCACTCCTTCACGCTGCAGCGCTATTTAGCATCTCCTTCAGAACAGGAAGTTAACCAGATGCAACAAGAAACCATCCAAAGTAAAACTGTTGGATCAAACAATGACGGTGTGCTGGACATAATGAGAAAACAAAATGAAATCACCACACTTCTGATTCAACAACAATGTCTCACTGCACTTCCGAAAAGAGAAATTCCCATCTTTGATGGCAATTCACTCAAATTTCAGTCCTTTATTAAAGCTTTTGAAAATGGAGTTGAGCGAAACACGAATAATAGCAGTGACCGACTCTATTTTCTTGAACAGTACACCAAAGGGCATGCAAAGGAGCTAATCAGGAGCTGTCAACATCTCAATTCAGACAGAGGATTTGCGAGGGCTAAGGCTTTATTGAAAGAGCACTATGGCAATGAGCAGAAGGTGGCAGCAGCCTACATGGAGAACGCTCAGTCATGGCCATCCATAAGAACTGAGGACGTGAAGGCCCTGCAAGAGTACAGTCTCTTCCTGCGTGGGTGCTGCAATGCCATGGAAGATGTGCAATATTTAAAAGATCTGGACACACCCACAAACATGGTGGACATCATCAAAAAACTCCCATACAGACTGTGAGATCGCTGGAGGAGCCATGCCTGTGACCTGCAAGAAAAACACAATAGAAGAGCAAGGTTCATAGACATCACCTACTTTGTGGAAAAACAGGTCAAGATTCTGACGGACCCTGTTTTTGGCAACATCCAAGACATTGCCCCACCAACTAGAAACATGACAAAGTCCAAACCACACCCACGCTCCAACTTCAAGGGATCAAGTTTTGCCACGACCGTCAATTCTGTGGAGAGAAACGCTCAGCCAGCTGAACACACAGAGCCAGCACCAGTGAAGAGTTGCCCCTGCTGCACTGGAGGTCACACTTTGGATGTATGTGCACGATTGGAAAAAATGGCACACAAGGAAAAAATAGATTTCCTGAAGGAAAAGAGTGCGTGTTTCAGCTGCCTGTGCACAGGGCACATCAGCAAATACTGCAAGAAAAGGATTTTATGTTTAAAGTGTGGCCGCAAACACCCAACAGTGCTCCATAAAAACAATGAGCCTAGTGCAGAACAAACCCAGAAAAGTGTCAAGGTGTCAGTGGACAATACTCTGGTTTCCAGTGGGCTTACAGGGGCTGGCGAGCAGGCTTGCAAGCTTCCTATTGTGCCGTCCAAGTCAAGGCCAAGAAGGGCAGTAAAGTCATCTTCACGTATGCCTTTCGGGATCAAGGCAGTACTGCAGTATTTTGTACAGAGAAGCTGATGCATAAGCTCCATCTAATGGGGAAGAAATAAATATCCTTCTGAGGACTATGGGACAGGAGAAGGTGGTCAGCAGCTACGTTGTGCCAGAGTTGGAGGTGGCTGCCTTCGGAGATGACACCTTCATTGACTTACCAAAAGCATACACTCAACTGTCCATGCCAGTGCACAGAATAAACATTCCAACAAATCAGGACCTGAAGCACATCGTGCAAAAGGAGTGAGGCAGTGGGACTTGGAAAGAGAGTTTCTGCAAATTGAGCGAGTGTTGGGTGTGGAGTGGTGCATCAGGTCAGACACCTTCAAGTTCAAGATCGTGCTAAAAAATAGACCACTCACCCGCAGAGGGATCTTGTCCATAGTGAGTTCGATTTATGACCCTCTGGGGATGCTCAGTCCAGTTGTCCTGACAGCAAAGAAGCTGCTGCGAGAGTTATGCAGAAGAGGAATTGGATGGGACGATCAAATCCCAGAAAATGTCTCCAAGGAGTGGCAAAGGTGGCTGCAAAAGCTCCACCTGTTGGACAAGTTTGAGCTGAGCAGATGTTTGAAACCTGTGGCGTTTGGAGAAGTTATTACAGCTCAATTACATCATTTCTGTGATGCCAGCGAAGATGGATATGGTACGGTCACTTACCTGCTGCAACAGAATGAGCAGCTCCAAAGGCACAGTGCTTTCATCGTAGGAAAGGCTCGGGTGGCCCCCCTGAAGACAGTGACTATCCCAAGAATGGAGCTCATTGCTGCAACAATGGCCAGTCGCATGGATATCCTGTGGAAGAAAGAGCTGCACATGAGCCTGCAAGATTCTGTGTTCTGGACTGATAGCTCCTCTGTGCTCAAGTACATTAAGAATGAAACTTCTAGATTCAAAGTGTTTGTGGCTAATCGAGTTTCAGAGATCTTAAAATCATCTCAGCCTGAGCAGTGGAGGTATGTGGACACGGCATCTAATCCAGCTGATACAGCCTCTAGAGGCGTCAAGGTTGAGGCTTTTCTAAAAGACATGCTGTGGACATCAGGACCAACATTCATTTGCCAGCCAGAAACTGAGTGGCCTGTGAACCCTGAGCCAGGGGAACCTCTCTCTCAAGATGATCCAGAGCTGAAAAGGATAACAATAAATGCAGTGCACACAGAGGAAGATCCTACTACTCACCTGATCAACTATTTCTCCTCATGGATCCGACTGAAAAAGGTTGTGGCATGGTGGATGAAATATAAACAATGGCTGCGGTCCTGCTGTAAAGGCAGAAAAGAACGGTCCCCAACTTACACTCAAGGGATTGAAAGGCAGAGCTCTAAGACGGAGGAAATGCACATGCTCCAAGGTACAGTGTTCCAGAGGCGTCTCACCGTGGAAAGTATTGATGAAGCAGAGTTGGCAATAGTTCAGTTTTGCCAAAGAAAAAGGTTTCCAGAGGAGTTATTGTTTTTGGAAAAGGGCCAAAACCTCAAGAAAAATAGTCAGCTGTACAAGTTGTGTCCAAGTCTGGAAGACGGAATTTTACGTGTGGGTGGGCGGCTAAGCAAATCTTCATTGCCCTTTGAGTCAAAGCATCCCATCATATTGGCAAAAGATCTCCACATCTCTACTCTGCTGCTGAGACACATCCATCAAGAAGTGGGACATAGCGGTCGTAACCACATGTTATCAAAGCTCAGAGAGAAATATTGGATAACTGGAGTGAGCACTGCTATAAGGAGTGTCCTCTCCAAATGTACCACCTGCAGGAGGCTTAACGCTGCTCCAGTGCACCAGCAAATGGCAGACTTGCCCATAGAAAGACTCAAACCGGATGAGCCTCCGTTCACAAGAGTTGGGGTTGACTATTTTGGACCCTTTGAAGTGAGGAGCAGGAGGAATACAGTGAAACGCTACGGTGTCATATTTACTTGTCTCGCTCTGAGAGCTATTCACATCGAAGTAGCACCTTCTCTCGATACTGATTCCTTCATAAATGCTCTGAGGCGTTTTATTGCAAGACGAGGGCAGGTCCACGAGTTGCGCTCTGACAACGGGACGAATTTTGTGGGAGCAGAGCATGAGCTAAGAACGGCCATAGAGCAATGGAATCAAGCACAGGTTCATGATACGTTGCTCCAAAAGGGTATCAAGTGGTCTTTCAATCCACCTGCTGGATCACATCATGGAGGACCGTGGGAGAGGCTGATTAAATCTGTGAGGAAGGTCTTGAACTCAACCCTTAAAGTTCAACATCTGGATGAGGAGGGTCTTCATACAGTTCTCTGTGAAGTCGAGGCCATCATAAACAGCCGGCCCATCACTAAAGCATCCATGGATCCAAATGATCTGGAGGCACTAACGCCGAACCATCTGCTGCTGCTCAAAGGCCAGCCTTCATTGCCACCTGGAGAATTCCAAGCAGCGGATGTATATGCACGAAGGAGATGGAAACAAGTACAGTACATGTCTGATCTTTTCTGGAAGCGCTGGACAAAGGAGTATCTACCTCTGTTACAGGAGCGACAGAGATGGACTGGAGTCCAGAAGAACCTTGTTACAGGAGATCTAGTTCTGTTAATGGACAGTACTGCACCCAGAAACTCATGGATTATGGGACGCATTTTGCAAACCTATCCAGACCGAAAAGGCTTTGTTCGTCAAGTTCGAATCAAGACCAAGACCAGCTGCTTGGACAGACCTATAACTAAGGTCTGTCTGTTGCTGGAGTTGGAGGAGGCAGCATAAGGACGTTGCTGACCTCTATAGACTGTCTTTTGTGAACGTTGTTTCTTGGATTATAATTTGGACTACTAAGACTCTGGACTATTGGGTCATAAGGGTGACCAGAAGAATTATTGCCACTGGATTTATTCCTGGACTATTGATTACAACTGCTGTATTGGACTATGTTTGTGGTCATTTGTTATGTCTCCTATTATGCTTGTAAAATGTGAATTATTATGTGGGAAATAATAATTAGGGGCTGGTGTGTAGGAGACAGGTAGAGGGGTGCACAGTGTGTTTGCTGTGTGTGTATGTGCGATTGGTTGAGAGCCAAGGGGGCGGGGCTCACATGGGCAGGTGCGCGTGCACGTACGTGTGAAAAGGCGAGACTTGTTTGGGGCACAGCGTAGTGAGTCAGGGCTGGGTAGCCGTAATTTTTGTTGACCGAAAGCTTGCTTTCCATTTACCTATTTTGCCATAACCTGTTACCTCCTTGTATGTCAATCCATGTTCTACTTTCTCTGCTGCGCTGCTGAATCCTCCGTATGCCTGCGTGTTTGTCAGAATAAATCACCAACAAAGGCATATCTGATCTCAGCGTATTTGTCCTTAATAAACTTCCAGCGCGTCACAAATCTACAGTTCAGGACCCACTCTGGCTCTCACCGCGGCTTCAAGGTTTGCATAGGGAAGCCGCTACAATGTGTATTGATACGGATCCCAATGATCAGATTCTAATGATCGGGGATAGCAACGGGTCGGTACACGTTTGGAATATTGAACAATTTGGCAATAGAGCTTTCGACTCGGAGGGACCATATGAAGAAATTGATTATTGGAAAATTAATATACGCCCCCCGCCTTTGTTGAACAGGTGGAAGGCCCACCAGGGGGCGATCATGAGCGTCACATGTACTCCAAGTTGTGAAAATTTTATTACAACCGGTTTTGATTGGAATGTTAATCTATGGACGAACAAGCAGGAACTCGTCAGGACATTTGGCAAAGACGATGAAAAACTGCATCTAGATAAGGAAGAAACAAAAGTGAAAGAGACAGAAAATGCGCCAGAATTGAAAACACCACAAGACCAAAGTACGGTGCATTCAACATATTGGCTTGAGGAACAATGGGATGAAAAACCGAGCAAGTTAGCCGAGTTCCAATGGTATAGGGAGGAACTTGATTTCTTTATTGAAAATTTGCACAAACCCCCTGAAGTCCAGAGACCAGAGAGTCCAGAGACTCCAGAGACTCCAGAGACCAGAGAGAAGGAAGTATTTCACCCACGTAAAATCAATCATTTTCTCGAAAAGTCTCAGCTTCCTGAACAGCCGCGTGTTTACAATGTTAGCTCCCCCTACAGTGGACCGATCGGTGAGGAGCAGCTAACAGAATATGGCAAAAAACATGCAAATATGCAGCTGACACTTGAGGAGGAGGACAAATTAGAGCCTAAACAATCGGGAATCAACTATCATTCGACGATAGGGGTTAACATAGCAGCCCAACTTAAAAACGCTAGCAGCAAAGTTAAAACGACGGCTAAGAAAGCAGAGGCTAGCAAGCAAACATCAAAAGTTGGAGTTATGGACGACAGAAGACTAAACCTAGACAAAAAAAGGAGAACAAAATAGAGCCTAATGTAACGCGTTGTAGGCTAGGCGGACTGACTGCAAAAGATGTCTCAAACTAGATTCGGTAGGGAGCCAGTAAGTAAGTGAAAGAACACAGACAAAAATAAAGTTGATTATATGAATGATTGTATTAATATTTTTTCTATATATAGTCAGAAATTCAATAATACTTATAATAATCAACATTTATATTAAACAGGTATACAATAATGAAGATGTGATCAATCTGATCAATCAAAATAAAGAAAATAAATGAATAACAACTTCAGACCCGTGAAATCCGATTGTTCATGTGAATATTTAGTCCATGAGTTTGTGTGTGTGGGTGAGCAAAGTCTTTCAGACCAAGTTTCAAAGTTTGTATAAAATCCAGCGATAGAGAAGAAGAGTTCAATTTCCTACCACAGAGTGGTGTATGGGTAGCTCGCCATCACAGGTGAAGTTAGAATCATCAGACTGAAGGGGGGGAAAAAACCTGACCTGTACATGGTCAAAAAGGAAAAAGCCAAATTAAACTCACATTATGTAGCTTACAGGCTATAAGCTAAACAATAATACATACAGTTACAATTAGTATAAATTGCAATATTATTCATATCAAAATATTATAAATTATTCATTAGATAATATTTCACATTTCCAAAAACATAGTGCACCTTTAAGTTAACTTCCTCTGTTTTAGGCTATTAACTGAAATGAAATGTATCAAGGTTCTTTAAAGTTGCGCAACAAACAAACAAAACGTAGCTACATTGGCCAACAAATCACCCATATCAACATAACAAATAAACATCAAAACGGGGGTGACTCAGAAAACTAAAAGTGTCCTTTGACGTTAAAGGTTAGTCCTTTAATTCGGCATAAGTAAAAACTTGATTTAGTTTGTATTTAATCAATACTGACGCAAATCAGGTTGCACTCTTCATACGCGCTAGCGTTTGCGTGTTTAGCCGTACCTCTATGGGGGTTCGTCACAGCTTAGCGTAGTACTAGAGTGGCGCTTTTTTCTCAATTGAACAGCGGTTAAAACAAGAGTAAGACTCACCGCTGAGCGGATGGTTGAATGCGTAGAATGCAAGCAGTTGATTCGGATTTTGAACGACAGATGAGCACGACCAGCACGAGCCACAGTGAGCACACAGCAAGAGCACCAGAGCAGGAAGTGACAGGGGCGCGCCAGGTACTTAAACGCTCACCGGTGCGTTAATGGGTGGGGGCAATCAAGGTCACGTGGGTTACACTAAACAATCGGGAATCGACTATCATTCGACGATAGGGGTTAACCTAGCAGTCCAACTTAGAAACGCTAGAAGCCAAGTTAAAACGACGGCTAAGAAAGCAGAGGCTAGCAAGCAAACATCAAAAGTTGGAGTTATGGACGACAGAAGACTAAACCTAGACAAAAAAAAGGAGAACAAATTAGAGCCTAAACAATCGGGAATCGACTATCATTCAACGATAGGGGTTAACGTAGCAGCCCAACCTAAAAACGCTAGCAGCAAAGTTAAAACGACGGCTAAGAAAGCAGAGGCTAGCAAGCAAACATCGAAAGGTGGAGTTATGGACGACAGAAGACTAGACATTCAGTATCCATTAAAAATCCAGGAGAGATACAGGGCGCAGCTAGAAAAATGGCAAAAGCAGAAAGATTCTCAGCTTGAAAACGTAAACGATCATAAACCCCCGCACAACGAAAAACAAATGAGAGAGAACCCACCAAATGCTAAAAAAATCTGACTGAAATTTCACCATTTAATAAGGCTACACCTTCGCAAATCAGGAACGGACGAGCTAAAGATGCCAAAATATCTTTAGCACGTGAAAACAAATCAGCTAAACCAAATAACTTACAACAAAACCTGAAACGAAAGAAGGTTGAGAAGAATATTTCGGCGGTACCTCCAACTAAATCCAAAAATTAATTCGTTTTAAACTAAATTTTAGGTTCTTTGTGACCTAAAATACCTTAAAAGACCTTTTAGAGACCTTGGATTTCAATTAAAGCTGAGCAGACGTGTTTACACAGCTTGGAAAATTGGGATAAAAGGTCTGGGCTAGAGGGCGTAAAAAAAAAAAAAAATTTTTTTTTTAATCCAAACAATTTAATAAAAAAATAAATAAAAATGAAAAATTCTGACTGTTATCTATGTCTTTGAGTTGGTATTTTTCATTTCGCAAACATCATAAATGTAGTTTTTTCTATATATAGCGACAACTTATTAACATCAAACTATACCTTAATTTTATGCAGCTCTGTCTTCACCATTTGTGCAATCTGACTTCGGTTTTCATCTGAACAGTCTGCAAAGAGGACATCATTTAAATACTTTGACGCAGTACATAAATTATTAATATAAATAATAAACAGTTTTAGTCCGAGCATCGACCCTTGAGGAATTCCATATATCACTTTTATCATTACAGATTTTTCATTATTTATCTCAACGTATTGATATTGTTTTTGTAGGTAGCTTTGTATGCATTTTTGTAATGAGATATTATGGTCGAGGGCATTAAAATCCTTCTTTAGGTCAATGAAGATACCTACAACTTGAGGTGGAATGATCACTCAGGAGGTCATTTTTTAAATATATATATATATATATATATATATATACACGTTTTTCTACTCTATATATATTTGATTCTATCATCAAAATTGGTTTCTAATTTGAAAATAAATGCTTGTCTCCATTTTTGTGTTTCCGAAAGATTCTTGTCATTTTCATTTTATCCAGGAATTTACCTGTTTTGAATGACTGGTTGCGTGTGAGTGTGAGTGGTTGTGCTATGAGCTCTGTTGTGTTTTTGATTAGGTTCATATTTATGTCGGCTGCTTTATTTACCATTTACCTTGATTTGCTGTTTTAATCATCTCGTTTTTATTTGTAGGATTCAGACAGGAGCTTGGATTTCTAATGAATGCATCACATGGGCGAGAGTTCCCGTACACGTTGTTGTGGAAAATTTACAGTTCTAGTTGAAAAGTAATCCATTTGCGAAGCTTGGCGAGTTTTGAAATACAGAAAAAAAAAAAAGGTTTATTGTTTGTTACAGCAGATACAGACAGGACAGGGCCCAGGCCTGCCCTAGACACAGACTGGGAGCCTCCCGGCCTCTCCCCCAGTTCCTCTCTCAGTCTAAATCCAAGTCTCAACAGCCCAACCAACCACCCACCCTGAGCATCTGAGCTCTGACTATTTTATACCAGAATGACAATGCTACATACATTTCAAAGCAGAGTGACTTTTGTTTCACACTCATATGATAATGAACTTCAACACTTAGACAGGTAGAACAACAGCGAGTTTCATGTGGGATGGAGACAGAGCTTCACACATGTTAATATCTGGTCTGGGTCTGGCAGATTGACACAGATCAAATGCTTTTTAAATACACAACATGGCTATACTTAAATTTCTATCACAACGTCTATGGCTTTTACCCACATTAACAAAATAGTGGTTGAACTAATCTGCAATTTCTTTTGCAGTTTGGTGTTATTATGTGTAATATCATTTGGAATTTCATGTTTTCTTGTCTTTTTCTTAATAATATTTATCACTGTCCCCTTTATATTTTCGCTTTGCTCTTCAAGTCCTTTGTGAAAATAGTGATTTGTCTCCATCCAGCACTCAATGGATTAATGAGGTTATGTCTTTTTTGAAAGTGGAGAAGATTAGATATTCCAAGAAGGGTATTGTAAACAAATTTTATAGAAAGTGGCAACCATTTATTGACTTTTTGAAACTGTCTAAGCCAACCGTGTCTAAGCCCCCTTATTTATTTTTGATTTATGTATAAAATTACTATTATTTATTTTGTTATGATTTATCATGTTTTATTATTTATTGTGTGATGTTCTTATTCATTTATTTACTCAATATTTGTGTGATTATTTAATTTATTTATTTTTGTACTACCGTCGCAGGTTCAGAATTAAATGTCAAAGAGCTAATCATGGAGCTGAAGAGGTTCTTTAAGGAAGCTAACAAGGATGAAGGGGGCAGTTTGGATCTGGAGGAATTTTCTAATGCTATGCGACGAATTCATCCCAGCTACAGTGAAGAGCAGCTAATTGCGCTACATATGCAGATAGATGCAAACTGCAACAGGATGATACAATTGAATGAACTTTTGGATTTTAACCTGAGAAAAATCGTGACTAAAAACAAACTAAACTACGCTAATCAGGTCTTTCCTTTAACGATGAAGGTCGTGGAAGGCGGGCATTATAACAAAATTGTCAAAATTGTAGAGCGGCCGATTGAAAAGCTGAAAGAGGATTTTAATTTCACAGGTCAGTACGTGCAAAAGGAGTTTTTATCAGTAATGTCAGACGGTGTACTTAAAATTTGGACTGATCTATTCGATACGCAAGCTACCAAATCCGTCTATAAAAAACCAACGACTCGACCACTCTCGCAGAAGCACAAAGTCCACATCAATGATATGGCTTACATCAAAGAACGGGGGTAAATCGTGATAGCTACAAACGAACGGGAATTACGATTTTACCTTTGGGGCTCGGACCTGCTTTTGGTGAAGTACGCAGTTGTAACCGAAGGAGCGACGCCTACCGCGTTCCATTACTGGTCTGACGGTGAGAGAGCCATTTTTGCCATTGGTGATTTAAAGAGAATTCTGTACACTTTTGTAAGAAGCGACGTCAACATCGATGGGCTTTTTAATCCAGCTGCATTTGAGCATACGAAGAAAAACCATGGTCTGGATAACTACGTATATGTCACGATGCCTGTTTTGCCTGTCCTCCTGTGCCCTCTCCCCCTCCCCTACCTGTCTGCCTGGAGGAGTCCCTGACTCCTCCTGCACGCACCTGGAGCGCATCACCGCAATCACCGTCACCTGCTGCCGAGTATTTGAGGGCTCGGCAGAATACACTCGGAGCCAGATCATCCGTGTGTAAACATGCCTGTTCTCCCGCTCGTTCCTGCTCCTGCCTCTGCGCGCCAGCTCCGGTAAAGTTCACCCTTTGTCTTCGCCTCCTGTCTCGTCTGGGTTCCCGGCTCGTCTCCCGTCCTCTGCCTTGGCTCCCACCTGTTGGATTATTCCTGCTCGGTCTCTCCTGGTCCTGTTCCTGGTCCCGTCTTGTCCCGGTTCTGGCTATCTCCGCTCCCGCTTCAGTTCTGGTCTGTCCTACCTTGTCCCGTCCTGCGCCCGCCCGCTCTGCCTCCTGCACCTTGCCCCCAGTTGTGACTATTACTATTGACTTTGAATCCCGCACCTTGTAAATAAAACACTGTAAATCTGTCCCGAGATCTGCATCCTTTGGTCCGCACCTACACCCACCGTTACGACAGTGCGATCTGGCCCTAAAATGGACCAAGCAGACTCGGGACCGGATCAGGCGCTGCGCCAAGCCTTTTCCCACCACGAAGCGATTATTGGGCAGCACGACCAGTCCCTCCAGACCCTGTTGGACCAGAACCAGACTCTCATTCAACAAGTGTCCCAACTCACCGGTCAAGTCGCGGCTCTGCTCGCCAGCTCGCCTCCGACTCCCGCTGCTGCTGCCGTCGGTACTGCGCCGCTGCTACGTTCCCCGGAGTCGAGGGGCACAGACCCAGACCCCTACTCAGGTCACCCCGGACTATTCCGTGGATTTATGGTCCAGTGTACGCTCTTGTTCCAGCAGTGCCCTGCCCGCTTTGACTCTGACGCTGCTAAGATAAGGTACATCTCCGGACTACTTAGGGGAAGAGCGTTCCAGTGGGCGGAGGCGCGGCTGTCTAATACGGCCCCGGACAATCTGAACTATGAGAACTTTGTGACGGCCTTCAAACTAGTATTCGATCACCCGCACTACCAAGCGGATGCGGCTGCCCATCTATTCAGTCTCGCCCAGGGTCGCCGACCCGTAGCGGAGTACGCCATCGAGTTTTGGACGCTAGCGGCGGAGGTAGACTGGACGGACAGCGCACTGCGGGCTGCCTTCTTAAAGGGACTAAATGAACTTTTAAAAGATGAATTGGCATAGGAGATTTTTAAAGAAGCATAAATAGACATGATAAACATTAAATGCTTCACCTTTAACTACAGGCATAAAGATCTAATGTACCTCTGTTTTCAAAATTCCAAGAAGCCAAAGACCGATGGACAGTCAGTGGACAGTGCCTCCTCTTTAGACAGCCTCTCCAGCTCCTTCTTCCCCTCCACTTCCGACGCGGATTTGCACTCCTTGAACTCTTTAACTGCCCCCTTCGCCTCCTACCAACCCATGAGCGGCGACGCAGCAAAGGCTTGTGGGTACGAGCAGTTCTCCCAGCCGCTCCACTCGGACTTCACTTTGATCAAACCTGAAAAATCGTCAAAACACCAACAGTTAGGAGCCAATGGAACCACTTTTTCTAGACCGCAAAAGGTGTTGACACTTGAGAAGTACAGAGAGAAGCACGCGCCCGAACTAGCGCTGCAAAATGGTTTAAAAAGTGAAACTGAAATGTACCCCGCCTTATCACCCATAGCAACATCCCACCATCACCACCATAAGAAACGCTCACAGGCGCACCCCAGTGGGCAATCGGGAGAAGGCAGACGGGAGAAATCCAGCTCCAAAAAGCCCAAAATCTCCCACAACTTCGCAGAAAACGGCTCGGCGTCAAACGAGGAGCTAAAAATGCGAATTAAAGTATCTTCAGAGTCAAAGGAAAAACACAAAGATCACCATCGACATTCGAAACATTCACACCAATACGCAGTGAACGGGAGAGGCGCCATGGACACTTTAATACGACCACAAGGGGCCGACGTGAGCGCCGTTTCGAGGAAGAGGGCTCATGTTGACGGCGGTAACCATAACAACCATCACCACGCGTCGAAAAGCAGTCGGAGTTCAAAAGCGTCTATAAATTCCCATTTTTCCGACGCAAATCACGGACATGACGGAACCAACGGACTTCTGCCTCCTAATGGTCAACACACTGATTACAAAAACACTTTCGATATGCTGGACTCTCTACTAAGTGCCCAAGGAATGAACTTATAACTCACAAAAACACAGTGTTGATAAGATTTTAAGGTATTATTGATTTATAGAATTAAAGAGATTTTTATTTGTCTTAAGTTATCTTGAATTTCGTGTCAGTCGTGTCCACGCGCACTGATTTTAATTTGAAAAAGGTGATTCTCGTTAAAAGCTGTCGATATATGTATATGCATAGAGCTGTGTATTACTACTAGCTTGTAACACGAAACTTTAAAAAAAAAGACTTGCAGAAATGCTAATTGGCGATTTTGAAAACATTTTGAACCTGATTTTAACGTGCATGTTTTGAAAGGGATGTCATAGCTAGAGTATCACAGCGCGTTTACAAGGCAGTCTCTGTATGTTTTTTGTACGAGTCGTTCCACTAAAATCTCAGGTCTTGAACTTTTTTAATTAAGAAGAATCCTCCTTCTTTGGGTTGGTTTTACCCGTCATCATTGCGGGCAGTTGTAGTTGTAACGCCTGCCGTGGAAACTAAACAGTCTGCTTTATTTAAATCTTTACAGGATAGGCAATACGATACAAGCTAGTATTGCAAACTACCAAGGCTGCAGACGACATTGCATTTAGCTCAACAAAAAGTGCATTTCAATTCTTGGCTGAAATCGTAACTATAAAAGGCCTTGTAATAATCGTATCTTGTCAATTGCTACTCAATATAATGTTACGAAAAAACTCAAAAATATAAAGATGTATATACGATTAGTTCAGTGTATCATGACTTCTGCAGCAGACTGTGTTGATGATTTGTGTATTGGAAGCCCAAATAAAGGTGTTAAATTAATTCTTCAAAATCACATCTGGACTGTGTGTGGTGTTTTCGATGTATTTCCTAATTCAGTTGTGCTTTTGCCCATATCACTCATTTTGGTGCATTCTAAAGCTTTATTTTAATCCTATGAAAATTGGACAAGAGTTGCTCAATTACTTGATGAAGTAGTGCACAACAAGCAGCTGGTTGGATAAACATGTTAAAACCTGTGTATGTAGTGTTTTTAAAGCCGCACAATGTAACTTTTCTGACAGAGGGTTTACTACTTGCTTGTCTCTATGGCGATGTTATTGCTTTGCCTGAAATGTTCCGCAGAATAATACTAACACACATAAAAGTTAAGATAATAATGATCAAATACAGTGGTTACTTTGAACAGACGTTTGTAAAAACTATTTGCATTTAATTGTATTCAGTTAAGAAAAAGTACCAAGATTTTGTGACAAGTACTGCTGTCAAAATTAAGTTGGCATGAAAGAAATAGTATTTTAATTGCATTTTAGATCGGTCATAAAAAATTCTATTGTACTAATAACTCAGTTTTAAAATCCAGCCAATTACAATTATGTGGACACAGTAATAAATAAATAAATAGTAATAATAAATAACAGTAAAGGTGCACGTTTTAAAATCTACAAAAAATACCACTTTTAAATATACCATTTTAATTTTGTATATAAAAAAAATACAGTAATAGAGTACTTGCAATGACTTAGTTCCCTTCCCCGATTGTATTTCATGCGTTAATTAGTTTAAAGAGGGCGACAGTGGCTCAGTGGTTAAAGTGTTGGTCCCCCAACCCGAAGGTCGGAGGATCAAGACACTTCACCCACATTGCCTAGTATGAAAGTGGTGTGTGTGCGGTGCAGCCTCGCTTCCGTCAGTCTGCCCCAGGGCAGCTGTGTCTACAATAGTAGCTTACCATCACCAAGTGTGGAAATGAATGAATAATGACTATAGTGTAGTGCTTTGAGAGGCTTTGAAAAAGCGCATTACAAGTGTAAGCCATTATTATTATTAAAAAGACCATTTTTATGAACAGGAAAAAATTATTAAAAAGGTACACTTTTAAAAATCTACTAAAAATACCACTTTTAAATTTTACATTTTAATTATATATAACTATTTACTATTACAGTAAAGCGAGTACTTGCAATTACTTACTTCCCTGATTGTATGTCAAATGTTTTAATTAATTTAGAGAGACAAAAAGACCATTTTTTATGAACACAGATGTATCCTACTATTCGGCATAAAGGTTTTTATCACATTATCAGTATTTCAGAAACTAGCTGTCCACTTTAAACATTTATATTTGAGCAAGACTTTGCAAATTTCATATAAAATTACAACAAGAACCAACCTTAAACCAAAACCAACTTGAGCGTAGTATCAAACTGGTGCAGCTATGACACCACTTGTATTTGAGAGAAAACACATGAGTAAGTAGCTCAAATGAAAACTTACCTGACAGTTGACAGTAGAGTGCGTCCTCCACAGCATAGAGTGATTTAACTGCAAAACCAATACAAAGGGGTCAAGTGCACTCCATGAATATGACATTTAAACATAATTTACTTGCAAAGAATATTGTAATACAGAATCCATGTAAACATTTTAGCCTGTCCCCTTTATAGAGTCTTCTTTTCGGGGGGTTAAATTGGTGGTATGGGTGAACTACAAACACCTCTACACACATGGATACAATTTGAAGTATTGTAAAAACTAAAACGTGGTCTTACCTTCTGAGTAAGAGGCAAAGATCTGGTTCTCTTTAAGATTTAGAGAATAAAACAGGTGCACTGCAAAAGACCACACAAATATACAGGTATAATTACACACACAGACTGAAAAGATGTAAGTTCTTTTATTTTTTTGATTTATTACTACATTATGAAGAACATTTATGAACATGTAGTTTGTTAACAAGTTATTATTTCCAATTTTCAAACTATGATTTTGCATAAAGTAGTAAATTTACACTCAGAATTTTTATTTTTTTTTGGATGGGGCACTATACTGTGTTTTTTTTTTCTAATATTGTCAGTGTTATTTTGACAATATGGGAAACATTTAAATCTGGAATATGGTTTTCATGCTGTAAAGACATGACTTCATGGGACCTTCGGCTCTTTTAGGGGATTTGAGTCTTTTGGATCGGTTCATTTCAAAGAATCGTTCAAAAGGTTGGCTCTTTTACTATAAATTTTTATATGACAGAATCTAAGGTGAGAACTCATCTGTTTAAACTGGTTCAAACAGAGAGCGGGAGTGAGTTTACTCTTTGAAATGATATAGAATCGAAATAAAACACTAAACTTAATGAAAAAGTTATGTTAAATGTTATTTCCGTGCTGCCTGCTCTGCTTTTGTGCTGATTCTTTACTCGGCGTTAACTAGTGTAAAAATGTATAAAACATTCTGAGATCTGGTTCCAGCCGTTCACATTAAGGAATCGTTCAAAAGAGCCGACTCCTTCACATCATGTCCCATCACTAACCTCAGCCAATACATTTAAAGATTCACTATGCAACTTCTCTGGTAGAAGTGTGTCACCTGCTTATCCATTTAAATATTATTGTTTTACCTGAAATGCTCCACAGTATGGCATTAACTTATCCATCATTCATATATTCAAGTGTTTTGGGGTTACTGTTGGCAACTGTTTCCATGGAGACTGCTAAGTTTCAGTTTAATGCCATTTTGTGGAAGAAAAAAAAAAAAAAAAAAAGGTTAAATGACCCTCCACTTAAAACTTTTTTG
Source organism: Periophthalmus magnuspinnatus (assembly GCF_009829125.3). Lineage (NCBI taxonomy): Eukaryota > Metazoa > Chordata > Actinopteri > Gobiiformes > Gobiidae > Periophthalmus > Periophthalmus magnuspinnatus. Next base: position 13,198,993 of record NC_047127.1, on the reverse strand, counting down.
TGTTATTTTTTGTACATTTCTAACTTCTGATTATATTATGATTGACATAGATATTTCAATGCCTATTATAGACTATTTTGACCTCATTATTATGCAGAATACAGTGAGTTCAATTGCCATGACAACTGATGTCATGGTTTTCTAGACTCCTGATTGGCTGAGCTGTCAAAGGCAGTTGCCATGGCAACCGCCTTTGACAGCTCAGCCAATCAGGAGTCTAGAAAACCATGACATCAAAGCTTTGATATTCTACAAACTAGTAAGTGTAGCGCAGCAGAAAATCATTTTCAATTAATCAAACTTTATTTCTATATAGCACCATTTTTGTGAGTAAACAAATAACGTATCAAAATGGCCGGCGCAGGATCAGAATTAAATCTTAAAGAGCTCGTCGTGGAGCTGAAGAGGTTTTTTAAGGAAGCAGACACGGATGAAGGGGGCACTTTGGATCAGGAGGAATTTTGTAACGCTATGCGACAAATTAATCCCAGCTACACTGAAGAGCAGCTAATTGCGCTACATATGCAGATAGATGCAAACTGTGACGGGGTGTTACAATTTGAAGAACTTTTGGAATTTAACCTGAGAAAAATCGTGACTAAAGACAAATTAAACCCCGCTAATCAGGTCTTTCCTTTACCGATGAAGGTCGTGGAAGGCGGACATTTTAAAAAAATTGTCAAAATTGTAGAGCGGCCGATTGAAAAGCTGAAAGAGAATTTTAATTTCACTGGTCAGTACGTGCAAAAGGAGTTTTTAACAGTAACGTCAGACGGTGTAATTAAAATTTGGACTGATCGATTCGATAAGCAAGCAACCAAATCAGTCTATAAAAAACCAGCGACTCGACCACTCTCGCAGATGCACAAAGTCCACGTCAATGATATGGCTTATATCAAAGAACGGGGGGAAATCGCGATAGCTACGAACGAACGGGAATTACGATTTTACCTTTGGGGCTCGGACCTGCTTTCGGTGAAGTACGCAGTCGTAACCGAAGGAGCGACGACTACCGCGTTGCATTACTGGTCTGACGGTGAAAAAGCCATTTTTGCCATTGGTGATTTAAAGGGAATGCTGTACACGTTTGTAAGTAGCGACGTCGACATCGATGGGCTTTTTAATCCAGCTGCATTTGAGCATACGAAAAAAAAACATGGTCTGGATAACTGCGTATATGTGTGTCGTAACGGTGCGGATAGGACCAAAGGATGCAGACCAGAGCAGTTTTAACAGTGTTTATTTACAGCGGTGAAAATGCAGTCTTTAAACAGGTCACAAGAGCAGGTACAGGAACCGGGGAGCGGGAGACGGGTCAGGCGGGTGCGGTGCAGGTAGAGGCGGGCAGGACAGGACCAGGACGGGGATAGAAGCAGGTGCGGTACCAGGGCAGGCGGATCAGACGAAGACCAGAGCGGGGAGCGGGTGACAAACCAGAGACCAGGACCGGACAGGAGACGAGACGAGCAGGAGACGAGACGAGCAGGAGACGAGACGAGCAGGAGACGAGACGAGCAGGAGACAAGACGAGCTGGAAGCGATACCGGGACTGGAACGTGGCGGCAGGAGCTGGGCGAGTAGAGGCAGGAATCTGGAGGGTGCATAAATCCAAATGAGCATTTGCCGGAAAGTACCATATAACAAAGCTTAGCAAGAAACATTCACGTTTTACACGCGGACGGTCTGGCACCGAGTGTAGACTGCCAAGCCTTCTTGTACTCAGCAGCAGGTGGTGGTGATTAGGCTGATGCACCCCAGGTGTGCACGGGAGGAGTCAGGCACTCCACCCAGCTCCAGACACACAGGTAGGGGAGGGGGAGAGAGCACGGGAGGACAGGGAAACTGACATCATGACAGTACCCCCCCCCTAAGGTCCACCTCCTGGTGGACCCCCAGGCTTGTCAGGATGAGCGCGGTGGAAGTCTCTCACCATGTCGGGGTCCAGAATGCGTGCCCTGGGCACCCAGGATCGCTCCTCCGGACCGTAACCCTCCCAATCGACGAGGTACTGGAGGCCCCTACCACGGCGACGAACGTCAATCAGGCGGCGGACGGTGAACGCCGGGTGGCCGTCAATGACTCGGGCGGGCGGTGGGGGATCGGCCGGAGGGCACAGGTCGCTGGTCCGGACTGGTTTAACCTGGGAGACGTGAAAGGTCGGATGAATCCGGAGAGACGGGGGTAACTGGAGGCGCACCGCCGATGGATTTATGATCCTCATGATCTTAAACGGTCCCAGGAATCGGGGGGACAGCTTACGGGAGTCCGTCTTCAGCGGGACCGTCTTGGCGGAGAGCCAAACCATCTGGCCAGGTTGGTATACGGGCGCCGGGACACGGTGGCGATCGGCCGTCGCCTTAGTGCGCGCTCCAGCCCGAAGAAGGGCCGCCCTGGCCTTCTTCCAGATCCGGCGACAGCGCTGGAGATGGCGCTGAACAGACGGGACGGCGAGGTCCCTCTCCTCCGTGGGAAAGAGAGGGGGTTGATATCCCAGCGATGCCTCGAAGGGGGACATACCAGTGGCGGAACTCACGAGGGAGTTGTGAGCGTACTCTATCCAGGGTAGGTGAGTACTCCAGGTCGCGGGGTTGGCGGAGGCTGTGCACCGTAGGGCCGACTCCAGGTCTTGGTTGGCCCGCTCCGTCTGCCCATTAGATTGTGGATGGAACCCGGACGTGAGGCTAACCGTGGCCCCCAAACTGTCGCAGAAAGACCGCCATACCTGAGAGGTGAATTGGGTCCCTCTGTCGGACACGATGTCCACCGGGATGCCGTGGAGTCGGAAGACATGACTGGTCAGCTGGTCGGCAGTTTCTTTGGCTGTGGGGAGCTTAGGCAGGGCAACGAAATGGGCGGCCTTGGAGAAGCGGTCCACAATGGTGAGAACCACCGTGTTCCCCTGGGAAGGGGGAAGGCCCGTCACGAAGTCCAAGGCGATGTGGGACCAAGGGCGACGAGGAACTGGGAGAGGATGCAAGAGACCAGAAGGGGGTGAGTGGGAGGCCTTGGCCCGAGCACATACCTGGCAGGCGGCGACATAAGCCCGGGTGTCTGTGTCCATCGTGGGCCACCAGAAGCGTCTCCTGAGGAGGGAGAGAGAGCGACCGGCACCAGGATGGCAGGCGAAACGGGAGGCATGGACCCACTGGAGCACCTGAGACCGGACAGAATCGGGAACAAACAGTTTATCTGGAGGGCCGTTACCTGGGTCGGGGTCGTTGGTCTGGGCCTCTCGGACGGTGTCCTCGATATCCCAATGGACCGCGGCCACCACACACGAGGAGGGGATAATTGTTTCTGCGGTGACCGGGCTATCCTCCAGGGCGAACTGGCGGGAGAGGGCATCTGGTTTGACGTTCCGAGATCCGGGGCGGTAGGTGAGGAGAAAGTTGAAGCGGCTGAAGAAGAGGGACCAACGAGCTTGACGGGGATTGAGGCGCCTGGCGGACTGGATGTACTCCAAGTTTTTATGGTCGGTCCAGACGATGAATGGTTGCTCCGCCCCTTCGAGCCAGTGGCGCCACTCCTCCAAGGCCAGCTTTACGGCAAGGAGCTCCCGATCCCCCACATCATAATTGACCTCGGCCGAGGACAATCGCCGGGAAAAGAAGGCGCAGGGACAGAGGCGGTTGTGGGGGTCGAACCTCTGCGAAAGCACGGCCCCCACTCCCGAGTCGGAGGCGTCGACCTCCACGATGAATTGCCGTGAAGGGTCGGGCTGGTGCAGGATGGGAGCGGAGGTAAATAGTCTCTTAAGCTTCTCGAAGGCTGTCTGCGCCTCAGGAGACCAGGCAAACGGCAAAGCAGGAGAGGTGAGTTTAGTTAAGGGCGAGATAACCCTACTAAAATCCCGGATGAAACGTCTATAAAAATTGGCAAAGCCGATAAATCTCTGGAGCTGTCTCCGGCTGGTAGGAACGGGCCACTCAGTGACAGCCTGGATCTTTTCAGGGTCAGCTCTTACTTGGCCCCGCCCCACAATGAAGCCCAAAAAGCTGACCTCCTCTGCGTGAAACTCGCATTTCTCAGCTTTCACGAACAGTTTATTCTCGAGGAGGCGCTGGAGAACCTGGCGAACGTGCTGATGATGCTCCTGGGGGGACCGCGAGAAAATCAAGATGTCATCCAAGTAAACAAAGACGAATCGGTTAAGGAAATCACGGAGCACATCGTTGATGAGGGCTTGGAATACGGCAGGGGCGTTGGTGAGACCGAAGGGCATAACCAAGTATTCGAAATGTCCCAGGGGTGTCTTGAAGGCCGTCTTCCATTCGTCTCCCTCCCTGATGCGCACCAGGTGGTACGCATTCCGCAAATCCAACTTTGAGAAGATGGTCGCACCGTGGAGGGGCGTAAATGCCGAGTCCAGTAAGGGAAGCGGGTATTTATTCTTTACGGTTATATTGTTCAGACCCCGGTAATCAATGCAAGGCCGCAGGGATTTGTCCTTCTTAGCCACAAAGAAGAACCCCGCTCCCACGGGTGAAGTGGACGGGCGGATGATTCCGGCAGCCAGGGACCCACGGATATAGTCCTCCATTGACTCGCGTTCAGGTTTAGACAGGTTATATAGCCTGCTAGATGGTAGTGGGGCACCCGGCAGGAGGTCAATGGCGCAGTCATATGGACGGTGGGGCGGTAAAGAGAGGGCCTTGCTCTTGCTAAAAACCTCCCCCAGGTCGTGATATTCAGCAGGCACCGAGGACAGATTGGGGGTGTCTGGGGACGGATCAGCGACAGGAACGGACCTCCCGGCCGGAGGGAGGGCGGACCGAAGGCACTTGGCGTGGCAATCGGGACTCCAGCCCGAAACTCCGCCCCTGGCCCAATCGAAAACAGGGTTGTGGGCGCGTAGCCAGGGGTAACCAAGGACCAGAGGAGAAGCGGAGGAGGACAGGACATGAAACTGACGGTTCTCTTGGTGGTTGCCGGACAGAATCACGGTGACAGGTTCTGTGATGTGAGTGATGTGCCCCAGAAAACGTCCATTGAGCCCCTGGGCATTTAAGGGGCGTTCGAGGGGCTCCAGGTAGACCCCGAGCTGCTCCGCGACTTGGGCATCAATAAAGTCCCTCTCAGCCCCGGAGTCGATAAGGGCGGAAACGCATAAGGTCTCTGTGCGAACGCACAGGGTGGCGCTGAGCCGCAGTCTATTAGAAGAGTCCAGGATGTGTTGCTCGCCCACCAGTACTCCCAGTGCTACTGGTGGGCCCCCCCTTTTGGCCGAACTGGGCAAGTGACCACATAATGTCCGCGCTCACCGCAGTAGAGGCAAGCCCCGGCCAGACGACGCCTCCGTTGACGCTCCTCGGTCGACACAAGGGTCCTGTCGAGTTGCATGGGCTCATCCGGCGGGGGCGGGGCAGCGCGTGGCTCCGGCGGGACCGGTGACCGGCGTCTCTCTCGGCGACGAGCCCGTAGTCGGTTGTCTATACGGTGAGTGAGGGAGATGAGGGTCCGCAGGTCGGGGGGTTCGTCCCGGGAAACCAATTCATCTTTCAAAGTCTCGTTCAGGCCCCGCACAAACACAGCCCGCAGCGCGCTGTCCGTCCAGTCCAGCTCCGCCGCATGTGTCCAGAATTCAATGGAATAATCCGCTACCGTCCTGGAGCCCTGGCTGAGAGTCAATAACCGGGAGGCAGCATTGTCCTGGTAGTGCGGGTGGTCAAACACCAGCTTAAACGTGGACACAAATTCATTAAAATCCAGGCTATCCACAGACGTCTTCATTAGGCGCGCCTCTGCCCACTGGAGAGCTCTGCCCCGGAGTAATCCACATATATATCGGATCTTGGTGGCCCCCGAGCTGAAACGAGAAGGGCATTGCTGGAACATGAACTCGCACTGGAACAAGAATCCGCGACAGAGGTGAGGTTGTCCAGCATACGGCTCCGGATCCGTGCCTCTCGGCTCCGGGAGGCATGGTGGCGCTCCAGCTGCAGCAGGCGGGGTGACGAGGAGCGCGGCCACCTGGTGGTTAAGCTGTGCCACCTGCTGGGACAATGTCTGATTTAGCTCCAATAGAGTTCGAATGGATTGTTCGTGCTGACCCAGCACCGCCTCGGGGTGAGAGTGCGTGAGGCGGCGCATCTGGTCCGGATCTGAGCCTGCTTGGTCCATAGTGGCCAGACCGTTCTGTCGTAACGGTGCGGATAGGACCAAAGGATGCAGACCAGAGCAGTTTTAACAGTGTTTATTTACAGCGGTGAAAATGCAGTCTTTAAACAGGTCACAAGAGCAGGTACAGGAACCGGGGAGCGGGAGACGGGTCAGGCGGGTGCGGTGCAGGTAGAGGCGGGCAGGACAGGACCAGGACGGGGATAGAAGCAGGTGCGGTACCAGGGCAGGCGGATCAGACGAAGACCAGAGCGGGGAGCGGGTGACAAACCAGAGACCAGGACCGGACAGGAGACGAGACGAGCAGGAGACGAGACGAGCAGGAGACGAGACGAGCAGGAGACGAGACGAGCAGGAGACAAGACGAGCTGGAAGCGATACCGGGACTGGAACGTGGCGGCAGGAGCTGGGCGAGTAGAGGCAGGAATCTGGAGGGTGCATAAATCCAAATGAGCATTTGCCGGAAAGTACCATATAACAAAGCTTAGCAAGAAACATTCACGTTTTACACGCGGACGGTCTGGCACCGAGTGTAGACTGCCAAGCCTTCTTGTACTCAGCAGCAGGTGGTGGTGATTAGGCTGATGCACCCCAGGTGTGCACGGGAGGAGTCAGGCACTCCACCCAGCTCCAGACACACAGGTAGGGGAGGGGGAGAGAGCACGGGAGGACAGGGAAACTGACATCATGACAATGTGTCATCTTTGCAGCAAACGGCAACCAAAGATTTCATGGTTTACCAATTCCCAATTTTTGAGACGGGAATTACATCCATCAAATACCAGCCGACTTTGAAGAAGTTCATCATTTGTGACTTTTCTAGTTCCAAACTGGCACTAGTTGCTGTACCGCAAACGAAAACTGACAAAATGGCGAAAAAAATTTACCGCAATCCATCATCCAAAAAGATTTTCTCTTGCGCTGAATATTGCGTTGACACTAAAGAATTACTAACAGGAGGAAACGACGGGGCTTTGCGGGTTTGGTCTTCCAACAAACCGGAATGCAAATTTAAACTGTTCGCGCACGCTAAGCCAATCTGCTGTATCATCGACAATCCAAAAGAAAAAACTGTCCTTAGCATACACGAGGACCACACCATTTGCGTTTGGTATTTGGAAGGTAGAAACTGCGCTCAGATCATCAAGCCACAAAACATGGCCAGTAGCGTCATTTCAGCCGTTTATTACGATTTGATGAATAATGAATTGATCTTGGCGAATACGACAATCGGGATACTTCTCGGAACAGGAACCGACGTTTTTAATGAATTCGTTATGTCACACAGGAAGCCCCTATGTAGCGCCATCTACCACAACATTTACAAGCAGGTGATATCAGTTTGTCAAAAGGGGGACGTGACAGTATGGGACATCAATACTGGTAAAACGATCATGCAATTTAACGTTAGCCCTTTCAAGCTGACAGCGTCGACGGTGATGGCGCTAAACGGAACGCAACGTAAGTTAATAACAGTTTGTAATGACGGTAGGGTGCGTTTGTGGAACTTCAACAACGGGCAAGAACTCGAGGTGTTGCCGGTAACGGTTCCCACAACGATATCTGGAATTGTTTGCGTAAATGAAACGGTTTTCCTGGCGTCAAAAGAGTCAAATTTCATCTACTGCCTCAACTTAGAAGGGAGAAAGCCCGTGTGTATCGAGCACCCTTTAATCCAAAATGGCGTAACGTCCATTGCGATGCATCCGAATGACGATTCGATAGTCACAGCTTCAGGCAATGGAGTTGTTATCGTTTGGGATGTCGAGTGTTTAGAGACACTTTACTACATGGATGAGCGCAAAAGTCCCCGAACTCGATTTAATGTGCAAAACCACAACATGGAAAAAATCAATCAGTTGCCTGTTGAGAAAAACGCTTTGCTTCTAGAGCAGTACAAACGCATTCCGGTGCCGAAGAACTTACAGGAAGTGAAGACTGATACGATCAAGCAAAAACATTTTTTCAAAAGCCCGCTAGTCCACTGTTTAAAATCGCGCAAGGTTCAAATCAATTTGGCGACCGTCTTAGTTGCAGATGAAGGCTTTATTAGCGCATGGTCGGGAACTGGGGGTGGGGGATTGCTCGGCAAGTTTAAAGCAATCGACGACAAAGACGCCGTGATCATGTGTATTGATACGGATCCCAATGATCAGATTCTAATGATCGGGGATAGCAACGGGTCGGTACACGTTTGGAATATTGAACAATTTGGCAATAGAGCTTTCGACTCGGAGGGACCTTATGAAGAAATTGATTATTGGAAAATTAATATACGCCCCCCGCCTTTGTTGAACAGGTGGAAGGCCCACCAGGGGGCGATCATGAGCGTCACATGTACTCCAAGTTGTGAAAATTTTATTACAACCGGTTTTGATTGGAATGTTAATCTATGGACGAACAAGCAGGAACTCGTCAGGACATTTGGCAAAGACGATGAAAAACTGCATCCAGATAAGGAAGAAACAAAAGTGAAAGAGACAGAAAATGCGCCAGAATTGAAAACACCACAAGACCAAAGTACGGTGCATTCAACATATTGGCGTGAGGAACAATGGGATGAAAAACCGAGCAAGTTAGCCGAGTTCCAGATGTATAGGGAGGAACTTGATCTCTTTATTGAAAATTTGCACAAACCCCCTGAAGTCGAGAGACCAGAGAGTCCAGAGAGTCCAGAGACTCCAGAGACCAGAGAGAAGGAAGTATTTCACCCACGTAAAATCAATCATTTTCTCGAAAAGTCTCAGCTTCCTGAACAGCCGCGTGTTTACAATGTTAGCTGCCCCTACAGTGGACCGATCGGTGAGGAGCAGCTAACAGAATATGGCAAAATACATGCAAATATGCAGCTGACACTTGAGGAGGAGGACAAATTAGAGCCTAAACAATCGGGAATCAACTATCATTCGACGATAGGGGTTAACGTAGCAGCCCAACTTAAAAACGCTAGCAGCAAAGTTAAAACGACGGCTAAGAAAGCAGAGGCTAGCAAGCAAACATCAAAAGTTGGAATTATGGACGACAGAAGACTAAACCTAGACAAAAAAAAGGAAAACAAATTAGAGCCTAAACAATCGGGAATCGACTATCATTCGACGATAGGGGTTAACCTAGCAGTCCAACTTAGAAACGCTAGAAGCCAAGTTAAAACGACGGCTAAGAAAGCAGAGGCTAGCAAGCAAACATCAAAAGTTGGAGTTATGGACGACAGAAGACTAAACCTAGACAAAAAAAAGGAGAACAAAATAGAGCCTAAACAATCGGGAATCGACTATCATTCGACGATAGGGGTTAACCTAGCAGTCCAACTTAGAAACGCTAGAAGCCAAGTTAAAACGACGGCTAAGAAAGCAGAGGCTAGCAAGCAAACATCAAAAGTTGGAGTTATGGACGACAGAAGACTAAACCTAGACAAAAAAAAGGAGAACAAAATAGAGCCTAAACAATCGGGAATCGACTATCATTCGACGATAGGGGTTAACGTAGCAGCCCAACCTAAAAACGCTAGCAGCAAAGTGAAAACGACGGCTAAGAAAGCAGAGGCTAGCAAGCAAACATCAAAAGTTGGAGTTATGGACAACAGAAGACTAAACCTAGACAAAAAAAAGGAGAACAAATTAGAGCCTAAACAATCGGGAATCGACTATCATTCAACGATAGGGGTTAACGTAGCAGCCCAACCTAAAAACGCTAGCAGCAAAGTTAAAACGACGGCTAAGAAAGCAGAGGCTAGCAAGCAAACATCAAAAGTTGGAGTTATGGACGACAGAAGACTAAACCTAGACAAAAAAAAGGAGAACAAATTAGAGCCTAAACAACTGGGAATCGACTATCATTTGAAGATAGGGGTTAACCTAGCAGCCCAACTTAAAAACGCTAGAAGCCAAGTTAAAACGACGGCTAAGAAAGCAGAGGCTAGCAAGCAAACATCAAAAGTTGGAGTTATGGACAACAGAAGACTAAACCTAGACAAAAAAAAGGAGAACAAAATAGACCCTAAACAATTGGGAATCGACTATCATTCGACGATAGGGGTTAACGTAGCAGCCCAACCTAAAAACACTAGCAGCAAAGTTAAAACGACGGCTAAGAAAGCAGAGGCTAGCAAGCAAACATCAAAAGTTGGAGTTATGGACGACAGAAGACTAAACCTAGACAAAAAAAAGGAGAACAAATTAGAGCCTAAACAATCGGGAATCAACTATCATTCAACGATAGGGGTTAATGTAGCAGCCCAACTTAAAAACGCTAGCAGCAAAGTTAAAACGACGGCTAAGAAAGCAGAGGCTAGCAAGCAAACATCGAAAGGTGGAGTTATGGACGACAGAAGACTAGACATTCAGTATCCATTAAAAATCCAGGAGAGATACAGGGCGCAGCTAGAAAAATGGCAAAAGCAGAAAGATTCTCAGCTTGAAAACGTAAACGATCATAAACCCCCGCACAACAAAAAACAAATGAGAGAGAACCCACCAAATGCTAAAAAATCTGACTGAAATTTCACCATTTAATAAGGCTACACCTTCGCAAATCAGGAACGGACGAGCTAAAGATGCCAAAATATCTTTAGCACGTGAAAACAAATCAGCTAAACCAAATAACTTACAACAAAACCTGAAACGAAAGAAGGTTGAGAGGAATATTTCGGCGGTACCTCCAACTAAATCCAAAAATTAATTCGTTTTAAACTAAATTTTAGGTTCTTTGTGACCTAAAATACCTTAAAAGACCTTTTAGAGACCTTGGATTTCAATTAAAGCTGAGCAGACGTGATGTGGTTGTTGCAAGTTGAAATTAGAATTTGATTTTAATTAATGACATCTGCAACAACATATGTTTACACAGCTTGGAAAATTGGGATAAAAGGTCTGGGCTAGAGGGCGTAAAAAAAAAAAAAAAAAAAATTTAATCCAAACAATTTAATAAAAAAAATAATAAAAATGAAAAATTCTGACTGTTATCTATGTCTTTGAGTTGGTATTTTTCATTTCGCAAACATCATAAATGTAGTTTTCTCTATTTATAGCGACAACTTATTAACATCAAACTATACCTTAATTTTATGCAGCTCTGTCTTCACCATTTGTACAATCTGATTTCGGTTTTCATCTGAACAGTCTGCAAAGAGGACATCATTTAAATACTTTGACGCAGTACATAAATTATTAATATAAATAATAAACAGTTTTAGTCCGAGCATCGACCCTTGAGGAACTCCATATATCACTTTTATCATTACAGATTTTTCATTATTTATCTCAACGTATTGATATTGTTTTTGTAGGTAGCTTTGTATGCATTTTTGTAATGAGATATTATGGTCGAGGGCATTAAAATCCTTCTTTAGGTCAATGAAGATACCTACAACTTGAGGTGGAATGATCACTCAGGAGGTCATTTTTTAAATATATATATATACGTTTTTCTACTCTATATATATTTGATTCTATCATCAAAATTGGTTTATAATTTGAAAATAAATGCTTGTCTCCATTTTTGTGTTTCCGAAAGATTCTTGTCATTTTCATTTTATCCAGGAATTTACCTGTTTTGAATGACTGGTTGCGTGTGAGTGTGAGTGGTTGTGCTATGAGCTCTGTTGTGTTTTTGATTAGGTTCATATTTATGTCGGCTGCTTTATTTACCATTTACCTTGATTTGCTGTTTTAATCATCTCGTTTTTATTTGTAGGATTCAGACAGGAGCTTGGATTTCTAATGAATGCATCACATGGGCGAGAGTTCCCGTACACGTTGTTGTGGAAAATTTACAGTTCTAGTTGAAAAGTAATCCATTTGCGAAGCTTGGCGAGTTTTGAAATACAGAAAAAAAAAAAAGGTTTATTGTTTGTTACAGCAGATACAGACAGGACAGAGCCCAGGCCTGCCCTAGACACAGACTGGGAGCCTCCCGGCCTCTCCCCCAGTTCCCCTCTCCGTCTAAGTCCAAGTCTCAACAGCCCAACCAACCACCCACCCTGAGCATCTGAGCTCTGACTATTTTATACCAGAATGACAATGCTACATACATTTCAAAGCAGAGTGACTTTTGTTTCACACTCATATGATAATGAACTTCAACACTTAGACAGGTAGAACAACAGCGAGTTTCATGTGGGATGGAGACAGAGCTTCACACATGTTAATATCTGGTCTGGGTCTGGCAGATTGACACAGATCAAATGCTTTTTAAATACACAACATGGCTATACTTAAATTTCTATCACAACGTCTATGGCTTTTACCCACATTAACAAAATAGTGGTTGAACTAATCTGCAATTTCTTTTGCAGTTTGGTGTTATTATGTGTAATATCATTTGGAATTTCATGTTTTCTTGTCTTTTTCTTAATAATATTTATCACTGTCCCCTTTATATTTTCGCTTTGCTCTTCAAGTCCTTTGTGAAAATAGTGATTTGTCTCCATCCAGCACTCAATGGATTAATGAGGTTATGTCTTTTTTGAAAGTGGAGAAGATTAGATATTCCAAGAAGGGTATTGTAAACAAATTTTATAGAAAGTGGCAACCATTTATTGACTTTTTGAAACTGTCTAAGCCAACCCTGTCTAAGCCCCCTTATTTATTTTTGATTTATGTATAAAATTACTATTATTTATTTTGTTATGATTTATCATGTTTTATTATTTATTGTGTGATGTTCTTATTCATTTATTTACTCAATATTTGTGTGATTATTTAATTTATTTATTTTTGTACTACCGTCGCAGGTTCAGAATTAAATGTCAAAGAGCTAATCATGGAGCTGAAGAGGTTCTTTAAGGAAGCTAACAAGGATGAAGGGGGCAGTTTGGATCTGGAGGAATTTTCTAATGCTATGCGACGAATTCATCCCAGCTACAGTGAAGAGCAGCTAATTGCGCTACATATGCAGATAGATGCAAACTGCAACAGGATGATACAATTGAATGAACTTTTGGATTTTAACCTGAGAAAAATCGTGACTAAAAACAAACTAAACTACGCTAATCAGGTCTTTCCTTTAACGATGAAGGTCGTGGAAGGCGGGCATTATAACAAAATTGTCAAAATTGTAGAGCGGCCGATTGAAAAGCTGAAAGAGGATTTTAATTTCACAGGTCAGTACGTGCAAAAGGAGTTTTTATCAGTAATGTCAGACGGTGTACTTAAAATTTGGACTGATCTATTCGATACGCAAGCTACCAAATCCGTCTATAAAAAACCAACGACTCGACCACTCTCGCAGAAGCACAAAGTCCACATCAATGATATGGCTTACATCAAAGAACGGGGGTAAATCGTGATAGCTACAAACGAACGGGAATTACGATTTTACCTTTGGGGCTCGGACCTGCTTTTGGTGAAGTACGCAGTTGTAACCGAAGGAGCGACGCCTACCGCGTTCCATTACTGGTCTGACGGTGAGAGAGCCATTTTTGCCATTGGTGATTTAAAGAGAATTCTGTACACTTTTGTAAGAAGCGACGTCAACATCGATGGGCTTTTTAATCCAGCTGCATTTGAGCATACGAAGAAAAACCATGGTCTGGATAACTACGTATATGTCACGATGCCTGTTTTGCCTGTCCTCCTGTGCCCTCTCCCCCTCCCCTACCTGTCTGCCTGGAGGAGTCCCTGACTCCTCCTGCACGCACCTGGAGCGCATCACCGCAATCACCGTCACCTGCTGCCGAGTATTTGAGGGCTCGGCAGAATACACTCGGAGCCAGATCATCCGTGTGTAAACATGCCTGTTCTCCCGCTCGTTCCTGCTCCTGTCTCTGCGCGCCAGCTCCGGTAAAGTTCACCCTTTGTCTTCGCCTCCTGTCTCGTCTGGGTTCCCGGCTCGTCTCCCGTCCTCTGCCTTGGCTCCCACCTGTTGGATTATTCCTGCTCGGTCTCTCCTGGTCCTGTTCCTGGTCCCGTCTTGTCCCGGTTCTGGCTATCTCCGCTCCCGCTTCAGTTCTGGTCTGTCCTACCTTGTCCCGTCCTGCGCCCGCCCGCTCTGCCTCCTGCACCTTGCCCCCAGTTGTGACTATTACTATTGACTTTGAATCCCGCACCTTGTAAATAAAACACTGTAAATCTGTCCCGAGATCTGCATCCTTTGGTCCGCACCTACACCCACCGTTACGACAGTGCGATCTGGCCCTAAAATGGACCAAGCAGACTCGGGACCGGATCAGGCGCTGCGCCAAGCCTTTTCCCACCACGAAGCGATTATTGGGCAGCACGACCAGTCCCTCCAGACCCTGTTGGACCAGAACCAGACTCTCATTCAACAAGTGTCCCAACTCACCGGTCAAGTCGCGGCTCTGCTCGCCAGCTCGCCTCCGACTCCCGCTGCTGCTGCCGTCGGTACTGCGCCGCTGCTACGTTCCCCGGAGTCGAGGGGCACAGACCCAGACCCCTACTCAGGTCACCCCGGACTATTCCGTGGATTTATGGTCCAGTGTACGCTCTTGTTCCAGCAGTGCCCTGCCCGCTTTGACTCTGACGCTGCTAAGATAAGGTACATCTCCGGACTACTTAGGGGAAGAGCGTTCCAGTGGGCGGAGGCGCGGCTGTCTAATACGGCCCCGGACAATCTGAACTATGAGAACTTTGTGACGGCCTTCAAACTAGTATTCGATCACCCGCACTACCAAGCGGATGCGGCTGCCCATCTATTCAGTCTCGCCCAGGGTCGCCGACCCGTAGCGGAGTACGCCATCGAGTTTTGGACGCTAGCGGCGGAGGTAGACTGGACGGACAGCGCACTGCGGGCTGCCTTCTTAAAGGGACTAAATGAACTTTTAAAAGATGAATTGGCATAGGAGATTTTTAAAGAAGCATAAATAGACATGATAAACATTAAATGCTTCACCTTTAACTACAGGCATAAAGATCTAATGTACCTCTGTTTTCAAAATTCCAAGAAGCCAAAGACCGATGGACAGTCAGTGGACAGTGCCTCCTCTTTAGACAGCCTCTCCAGCTCCTTCTTCCCCTCCACTTCCGACGCGGATTTGCACTCCTTGAACTCTTTAACTGCCCCCTTCGCCTCCTACCAACCCATGAGCGGCGACGCAGCAAAGGCTTGTGGGTACGAGCAGTTCTCCCAGCCGCTCCACTCGGACTTCACTTTGATCAAACCTGAAAAATCGTCAAAACACCAACAGTTAGGAGCCAATGGAACCACTTTTTCTAGACCGCAAAAGGTGTTGACACTTGAGAAGTACAGAGAGAAGCACGCGCCCGAACTAGCGCTGCAAAATGGTTTAAAAAGTGAAACTGAAATGTACCCCGCCTTATCACCCATAGCAACATCCCACCATCACCACCATAAGAAACGCTCACAGGCGCACCCCAGTGGGCAATCGGGAGAAGGCAGACGGGAGAAATCCAGCTCCAAAAAGCCCAAAATCTCCCACAACTTCGCAGAAAACGGCTCGGCGTCAAACGAGGAGCTAAAAATGCGAATTAAAGTATCTTCAGAGTCAAAGGAAAAACACAAAGATCACCATCGACATTCGAAACATTCACACCAATACGCAGTGAACGGGAGAGGCGCCATGGACACTTTAATACGACCACAAGGGGCCGACGTGAGCGCCGTTTCGAGGAAGAGGGCTCATGTTGACGGCGGTAACCATAACAACCATCACCACGCGTCGAAAAGCAGTCGGAGTTCAAAAGCGTCTATAAATTCCCATTTTTCCGACGCAAATCACGGACATGACGGAACCAACGGACTTCTGCCTCCTAATGGTCAACACACTGATTACAAAAACACTTTCGATATGCTGGACTCTCTACTAAGTGCCCAAGGAATGAACTTATAACTCACAAAAACACAGTGTTGATAAGATTTTAAGGTATTATTGATTTATAGAATTAAAGAGATTTTTATTTGTCTTAAGTTATCTTGAATTTCGTGTCAGTCGTGTCCACGCGCACTGATTTTAATTTGAAAAAGGTGATTCTCGTTAAAAGCTGTCGATATATGTATATGCATAGAGCTGTGTATTACTACTAGCTTGTAACACGAAACTTTAAAAAAAAAGACTTGCAGAAATGCTAATTGGCGATTTTGAAAACATTTTGAACCTGATTTTAACGTGCATGTTTTGAAAGGGATGTCATAGCTAGAGTATCACAGCGCGTTTACAAGGCAGTCTCTGTATGTTTTTTGTACGAGTCGTTCCACTAAAATCTCAGGTCTTGAACTTTTTTAATTAAGAAGAATCCTCCTTCTTTGGGTTGGTTTTACCCGTCATCATTGCGGGCAGTTGTAGTTGTAACGCCTGCCGTGGAAACTAAACAGTCTGCTTTATTTAAATCTTTACAGGATAGGCAATACGATACAAGCTAGTATTGCAAACTACCAAGGCTGCAGACGACATTGCATTTAGCTCAACAAAAAGTGCATTTCAATTCTTGGCTGAAATCGTAACTATAAAAGGCCTTGTAATAATCGTATCTTGTCAATTGCTACTCAATATAATGTTACGAAAAAACTCAAAAATATAAAGATGTATATACGATTAGTTCAGTGTATCATGACTTCTGCAGCAGACTGTGTTGATGATTTGTGTATTGGAAGCCCAAATAAAGGTGTTAAATTAATTCTTCAAAATCACATCTGGACTGTGTGTGGTGTTTTCGATGTATTTCCTAATTCAGTTGTGCTTTTGCCCATATCACTCATTTTGGTGCATTCTAAAGCTTTATTTTAATCCTATGAAAATTGGACAAGAGTTGCTCAATTACTTGATGAAGTAGTGCACAACAAGCAGCTGGTTGGATAAACATGTTAAAACCTGTGTATGTAGTGTTTTTAAAGCCGCACAATGTAACTTTTCTGACAGAGGGTTTACTACTTGCTTGTCTCTATGGCGATGTTATTGCTTTGCCTGAAATGTTCCGCAGAATAATACTAACACACATAAAAGTTAAGATAATAATGATCAAATACAGTGGTTACTTTGAACAGACGTTTGTAAAAACTATTTGCATTTAATTGTATTCAGTTAAGAAAAAGTACCAAGATTTTGTGACAAGTACTGCTGTCAAAATTAAGTTGGCATGAAAGAAATAGTATTTTAATTGCATTTTAGATCGGTCATAAAAAATTCTATTGTACTAATAACTCAGTTTTAAAATCCAGCCAATTACAATTATGTGGACACAGTAATAAATAAATAAATAGTAATAATAAATAACAGTAAAGGTGCACGTTTTAAAATCTACAAAAAATACCACTTTTAAATATACCATTTTAATTTTGTATATAAAAAAAATACAGTAATAGAGTACTTGCAATGACTTAGTTCCCTTCCCCGATTGTATTTCATGCGTTAATTAGTTTAAAGAGGGCGACAGTGGCTCAGTGGTTAAAGTGTTGGTCCCCCAACCCGAAGGTCGGAGGATCAAGACACTTCACCCACATTGCCTAGTATGAAAGTGGTGTGTGTGCGGTGCAGCCTCGCTTCCGTCAGTCTGCCCCAGGGCAGCTGTGTCTACAATAGTAGCTTACCATCACCAAGTGTGGAAATGAATGAATAATGACTATAGTGTAGTGCTTTGAGAGGCTTTGAAAAAGCGCATTACAAGTGTAAGCCATTATTATTATTAAAAAGACCATTTTTATGAACAGGAAAAAATTATTAAAAAGGTACACTTTTAAAAATCTACTAAAAATACCACTTTTAAATTTTACATTTTAATTATATATAACTATTTACTATTACAGTAAAGCGAGTACTTGCAATTACTTACTTCCCTGATTGTATGTCAAATGTTTTAATTAATTTAGAGAGACAAAAAGACCATTTTTTATGAACACAGATGTATCCTACTATTCGGCATAAAGGTTTTTATCACATTATCAGTATTTCAGAAACTAGCTGTCCACTTTAAACATTTATATTTGAGCAAGACTTTGCAAATTTCATATAAAATTACAACAAGAACCAACCTTAAACCAAAACCAACTTGAGCGTAGTATCAAACTGGTGCAGCTATGACACCACTTGTATTTGAGAGAAAACACATGAGTAAGTAGCTCAAATGAAAACTTACCTGACAGTTGACAGTAGAGTGCGTCCTCCACAGCATAGAGTGATTTAACTGCAAAACCAATACAAAGGGGTCAAGTGCACTCCATGAATATGACATTTAAACATAATTTACTTGCAAAGAATATTGTAATACAGAATCCATGTAAACATTTTAGCCTGTCCCCTTTATAGAGTCTTCTTTTCGGGGGGTTAAATTGGTGGTATGGGTGAACTACAAACACCTCTACACACATGGATACAATTTGAAGTATTGTAAAAACTAAAACGTGGTCTTACCTTCTGAGTAAGAGGCAAAGATCTGGTTCTCTTTAAGATTTAGAGAATAAAACAGGTGCACTGCAAAAGACCACACAAATATACAGGTATAATTACACACACAGACTGAAAAGATGTAAGTTCTTTTATTTTTTTGATTTATTACTACATTATGAAGAACATTTATGAACATGTAGTTTGTTAACAAGTTATTATTTCCAATTTTCAAACTATGATTTTGCATAAAGTAGTAAATTTACACTCAGAATTTTTATTTTTTTTTGGATGGGGCACTATACTGTGTTTTTTTTTTCTAATATTGTCAGTGTTATTTTGACAATATGGGAAACATTTAAATCTGGAATATGGTTTTCATGCTGTAAAGACATGACTTCATGGGACCTTCGGCTCTTTTAGGGGATTTGAGTCTTTTGGATCGGTTCATTTCAAAGAATCGTTCAAAAGGTTGGCTCTTTTACTATAAATTTTTATATGACAGAATCTAAGGTGAGAACTCATCTGTTTAAACTGGTTCAAACAGAGAGCGGGAGTGAGTTTACTCTTTGAAATGATATAGAATCGAAATAAAACACTAAACTTAATGAAAAAGTTATGTTAAATGTTATTTCCGTGCTGCCTGCTCTGCTTTTGTGCTGATTCTTTACTCGGCGTTAACTAGTGTAAAAATGTATAAAACATTCTGAGATCTGGTTCC
This sequence comes from Periophthalmus magnuspinnatus, assembly GCF_009829125.3. Classification (NCBI taxonomy): domain Eukaryota; kingdom Metazoa; phylum Chordata; class Actinopteri; order Gobiiformes; family Gobiidae; genus Periophthalmus; species Periophthalmus magnuspinnatus. The sequence continues at coordinate 13,179,863 of NC_047127.1, read as the reverse complement.
AGCCGTTCACATTAAGGAATCGTTCAAAAGAGCCGACTCCTTCACATCATGTCCCATCACTAACCTCAGCCAATACATTTAAAGATTCACTATGCAACTTCTCTGGTAGAAGTGTGTCACCTGCTTATCCATTTAAATATTATTGTTTTACCTGAAATGCTCCACAGTATGGCATTAACTTATCCATCATTCATATATTCAAGTGTTTTGGGGTTACTGTTGGCAACTGTTTCCATGGAGACTGCTAAGTTTCAGTTTAATGCCATTTTGTGGAAGAAAAAAAAAAAAAAAAAAAGGTTAAATGACCCTCCACTTAAAACTTTTTTGTGTTATTTTTTGTACATTTCTAACTTCTGATTATATTATGATTGACATAGATATTTCAATGCCTATTATAGACTATTTTGACCTCATTATTATGCAGAATACAGTGAGTTCAATTGCCATGACAACTGATGTCATGGTTTTCTAGACTCCTGATTGGCTGAGCTGTCAAAGGCAGTTGCCATGGCAACCGCCTTTGACAGCTCAGCCAATCAGGAGTCTAGAAAACCATGACATCAAAGCTTTGATATTCTACAAACTAGTAAGTGTAGCGCAGCAGAAAATCATTTTCAATTAATCAAACTTTATTTCTATATAGCACCATTTTTGTGAGTAAACAAATAACGTATCAAAATGGCCGGCGCAGGATCAGAATTAAATCTTAAAGAGCTCGTCGTGGAGCTGAAGAGGTTTTTTAAGGAAGCAGACACGGATGAAGGGGGCACTTTGGATCAGGAGGAATTTTGTAACGCTATGCGACAAATTAATCCCAGCTACACTGAAGAGCAGCTAATTGCGCTACATATGCAGATAGATGCAAACTGTGACGGGGTGTTACAATTTGAAGAACTTTTGGAATTTAACCTGAGAAAAATCGTGACTAAAGACAAATTAAACCCCGCTAATCAGGTCTTTCCTTTACCGATGAAGGTCGTGGAAGGCGGACATTTTAAAAAAATTGTCAAAATTGTAGAGCGGCCGATTGAAAAGCTGAAAGAGAATTTTAATTTCACTGGTCAGTACGTGCAAAAGGAGTTTTTAACAGTAACGTCAGACGGTGTAATTAAAATTTGGACTGATCGATTCGATAAGCAAGCAACCAAATCAGTCTATAAAAAACCAGCGACTCGACCACTCTCGCAGATGCACAAAGTCCACGTCAATGATATGGCTTATATCAAAGAACGGGGGGAAATCGCGATAGCTACGAACGAACGGGAATTACGATTTTACCTTTGGGGCTCGGACCTGCTTTCGGTGAAGTACGCAGTCGTAACCGAAGGAGCGACGACTACCGCGTTGCATTACTGGTCTGACGGTGAAAAAGCCATTTTTGCCATTGGTGATTTAAAGGGAATGCTGTACACGTTTGTAAGTAGCGACGTCGACATCGATGGGCTTTTTAATCCAGCTGCATTTGAGCATACGAAAAAAAACCATGGTCTGGATAACTGCGTATATGTGTCATCTTTGCAGCAAACGGCAACCAAAGATTTCATGGTTTACCAATTCCCAATTTTTGAGACGGGAATTACATCCATCAAATACCAGCCGACTTTGAAGAAGTTCATCATTTGTGACTTTTCTAGTTCCAAACTGGCACTAGTTGCTGTACCGCAAACGAAAACTGACAAAATGGCGAAAAAAATTTACCGCAATCCATCATCCAAAAAGATTTTCTCTTGCGCTGAATATTGCGTTGACACTAAAGAATTACTAACAGGAGGAAACGACGGGGCTTTGCGGGTTTGGTCTCCCAACAAACCGGAATGCAAATTTAAACTGTTCGCGCACGCTAAGCCAATCTGCTGTATCATCGACAATCCAAAAGAAAAAACTGTCCTTAGCATACACGAGGACCACACCATTTGCGTTTGGTATTTGGAAGGTAGAAACTGCGCTCAGATCATCAAGCCACAAAACATGGCCAGTAGCGTCATTTCAGCCGTTTATTACGATTTGATGAATAATGAATTGATCTTGGCGAATACGACAATCGGGATACTTCTCGGAACAGGAACCGACGTTTTTAATGAATTCGTTATGTCACACAGGAAGCCCCTATGTAGCGCCATCTACCACAATATTTACAAGCAGGTGATATCAGTTTGTCAAAAGGGGGACGTGACAGTATGGGACATCAATACTGGTAAAACGATCATGCAATTTAACGTTAGCCCTTTCAAGCTGACAGCGTCGACGGTGATGGCGCTAAACGGAACGCAACGTAAGTTAATAACAGTTTGTAATGACGGTAGGGTGCGTTTGTGGAACTTCAACAACGGGCAAGAACTCGAGGTGTTGCCGGTAACGGTTCCCACAACGATATCTGGAATTGTTTGCGTAAATGAAACGGTTTTCCTGGCGTCAAAAGAGTCAAATTTCATCTACTGCCTCAACTTAGAAGGGAGAAAGCCCGTGTGTATCGAGCACCCTTTAATCCAAAATGGCGTAACGTCCATTGCGATGCATCCGAATGACGATTCGATAGTCACAGCTTCAGGCAATGGAGTTGTTATCGTTTGGGATGTCGAGTGTTTAGAGACACTTTACTACATGGATGAGCGCAAAAGTCCCCGAACTCGATTTAATGTGCAAAACCACAACATGGAAAAAATCAATCAGTTGCCTGTTGAGAAAAACGCTTTGCTTCTAGAGCAGTACAAACGCATTCCGGTGCCGAAGAACTTACAGGAAGTGAAGACTGATACGATCAAGCAAAAACATTTTTTCAAAAGCCCGCTAGTCCACTGTTTAAAATCGCGCAAGGTTCAAATCAATTTGGCGACCGTCTTAGTTGCAGATGAAGGCTTTATTAGCGCATGGTCGGGAACTGGGGGTGGGGGATTGCTCGGCAAGTTTAAAGCAATCGACGACAAAGACGCCGTGATCATGTGTATTGATACGGATCCCAATGATCAGATTCTAATGATCGGGGATAGCAACGGGTCGGTACACGTTTGGAATATTGAACAATTTGGCAATAGAGCTTTCGACTCGGAGGGACCTTATGAAGAAATTGATTATTGGAAAATTAATATACGCCCCCCGCCTTTGTTGAACAGGTGGAAGGCCCACCAGGGGGCGATCATGAGCGTCACATGTACTCCAAGTTGTGAAAATTTTATTACAACCGGTTTTGATTGGAATGTTAATCTATGGACGAACAAGCAGGAACTCGTCAGGACATTTGGCAAAGACGATGAAAAACTGCATCTAGATAAGGAAGAAACAAAAGTGAAAGAGACAGAAAATGCGCCAGAATTGAAAACACCACAAGACCAAAGTACGGTGCATTCAACATATTGGCGTGAGGAACAATGGGATGAAAAACCGAGCAAGTTAGCCGAGTTCCAGATGTATAGGGAGGAACTTGATCTCTTTATTGAAAATTTGCACAAACCCCCTGAAGTCGAGAGACCAGAGAGTCCAGAGAGTCCAGAGACTCCAGAGACCAGAGAGAAGGAAGTATTTCACCCACGTAAAATCAATCATTTTCTCGAAAAGTCTCAGCTTCCTGAACAGCCGCGTGTTTACAATGTTAGCTCCCCCTACAGTGGACCGATCGGTGAGGAGCAGCTAACAGAATATGGCAAAAAACATGCAAATATGCAGCTGACACTTGAGGAGGAGGACAAATTAGAGCCTAAACAATCGGGAATCAACTATCATTCGACGATAGGGGTTAACGTAGCAGCCCAACTTAAAAACGCTAGCAGCAAAGTTAAAACGACGGCTAAGAAAGCAGAGGCTAGCAAGCAAACATCAAAAGTTGGAATTATGGACGACAGAAGACTAAACCTAGACAAAAAAAAGGAAAACAAATTAGAGCCTAAACAATCGGGAATCGACTATCATTCGACGATAGGGGTTAACCTAGCAGTCCAACTTAGAAACGCTAGAAGCCAAGTTAAAACGACGGCTAAGAAAGCAGAGGCTAGCAAGCAAACATCAAAAGTTGGAGTTATGGACGACAGAAGACTAAACCTAGACAAAAAAAAGGAGAACAAAATAGAGCCTAAACAATCGGGAATCGACTATCATTCGACGATAGGGGTTAACCTAGCAGTCCAACTTAGAAACGCTAGAAGCCAAGTTAAAACGACGGCTAAGAAAGCAGAGGCTAGCAAGCAAACATCAAAAGTTGGAGTTATGGACGACAGAAGACTAAACCTAGACAAAAAAAAGGAGAACAAAATAGAGCCTAAACAATCGGGAATCGACTATCATTCGACGATAGGGGTTAACGTAGCAGCCCAACCTAAAAACGCTAGCAGCAAAGTGAAAACGACGGCTAAGAAAGCAGAGGCTAGCAAGCAAACATCAAAAGTTGGAGTTATGGACAACAGAAGACTAAACCTAGACAAAAAAAAGGAGAACAAATTAGAGCCTAAACAATCGGGAATCGACTATCATTCAACGATAGGGGTTAACGTAGCAGCCCAACCTAAAAACGCTAGCAGCAAAGTTAAAACGACGGCTAAGAAAGCAGAGGCTAGCAAGCAAACATCAAAAGTTGGAGTTATGGACGACAGAAGACTAAACCTAGACAAAAAAAAGGAGAACAAATTAGAGCCTAAACAACTGGGAATCGACTATCATTTGAAGATAGGGGTTAACCTAGCAGCCCAACTTAAAAACGCTAGAAGCCAAGTTAAAACGACGGCTAAGAAAGCAGAGGTTAGCAAGCAAACATCAAAAGTTGGAGTTATGGACGACAGAAGACTAAACCTAGACAAAAAAAAGGAGAACAAAATAGACCCTAAACAATCGGGAATCGACTATCATTCGACGATAGGGGTTAACGTAGCAGCCCAACCTAAAAACACTAGCAGCAAAGTTAAAACGACGGCTAAGAAAGCAGAGGCTAGCAAGCAAACATCAAAAGTTGGAGTTATGGACGACAGAAGACTAAACCTAGACAAAAAAAAGGAGAACAAATTAGAGCCTAAACAATCGGGAATCAACTATCATTCAACGATAGGGGTTAATGTAGCAGCCCAACTTAAAAACGCTAGCAGCAAAGTTAAAACGACGGCTAAGAAAGCAGAGGCTAGCAAGCAAACATCGAAAGGTGGAGTTATGGACGACAGAAGACTAGACATTCAGTATCCATTAAAAATCCAGGAGAGATACAGGGCGCAGCTAGAAAAATGGCAAAAGCAGAAAGATTCTCAGCTTGAAAACGTAAACGATCATAAACCCCCGCACAACAAAAAACAAATGAGAGAGAACCCACCAAATGCTAAAAAATCTGACTGAAATTTCACCATTTAATAAGGCTACACCTTCGCAAATCAGGAACGGACGAGCTAAAGATGCCAAAATATCTTTAGCACGTGAAAACAAATCAGCTAAACCAAATAACTTACAACAAAACCTGAAACGAAAGAAGGTTGAGAGGAATATTTCGGCGGTACCTCCAACTAAATCCAAAAATTAATTCGTTTTAAACTAAATTTTAGGTTCTTTGTGACCTAAAATACCTTAAAAGACCTTTTAGAGACCTTGGATTTCAATTAAAGCTGAGCAGACGTGATGTGGTTGTTGCAAGTTGAAATTAGAATTTGATTTTAATTAATGACATCTGCAACAACATATGTTTACACAGCTTGGAAAATTGGGATAAAAGGTCTGGGCTAGAGGGCGTAAAAAAAAAAAAAAAAAAAAATTTAATCCAAACAATTTAATAAAAAAAATAATAAAAATGAAAAATTCTGACTGTTATCTATGTCTTTGAGTTGGTATTTTTCATTTCGCAAACATCATAAATGTAGTTTTCTCTATTTATAGCGACAACTTATTAACATCAAACTATACCTTAATTTTATGCAGCTCTGTCTTCACCATTTGTACAATCTGATTTCGGTTTTCATCTGAACAGTCTGCAAAGAGGACATCATTTAAATACTTTGACGCAGTACATAAATTATTAATATAAATAATAAACAGTTTTAGTCCGAGCATCGACCCTTGAGGAACTCCATATATCACTTTTATCATTACAGATTTTTCATTATTTATCTCAACGTATTGATATTGTTTTTGTAGGTAGCTTTGTATGCATTTTTGTAATGAGATATGGTCGAGGGCATTAAAATCCTTCTTTAGGTCAATGAAGATACCTACAACTTGAGGTGGAATGATCACTCAGGAGGTCATTTTTTAAATATATATATATACGTTTTTCTACTCTATATATATTTGATTCTATCATCAAAATTGGTTTATAATTTGAAAATAAATGCTTGTCTCCATTTTTGTGTTTCCGAAAGATTCTTGTCATTTTCATTTTATCCAGGAATTTACCTGTTTTGAATGACTGGTTGCGTGTGAGTGTGAGTGGTTGTGCTATGAGCTCTGTTGTGTTTTTGATTAGGTTCATATTTATGTCGGCTGCTTTATTTACCATTTACCTTGATTTGCTGTTTTAATCATCTCGTTTTTATTTGTAGGATTCAGACAGGAGCTTGGATTTCTAATGAATGCATCACATGGGCGAGAGTTCCCGTACACGTTGTTGTGGAAAATTTACAGTTCTAGTTGAAAAGTAATCCATTTGCGAAGCTTGGCGAGTTTTGAAATACAGAAAAAAAAAAAAGGTTTATTGTTTGTTACAGCAGATACAGACAGGACAGAGCCCAGGCCTGCCCTAGACACAGACTGGGAGCCTCCCGGCCTCTCCCCCAGTTCCCCTCTCCGTCTAAGTCCAAGTCTCAACAGCCCAACCAACCACCCACCCTGAGCATCTGAGCTCTGACTATTTTATACCAGAATGACAATGCTACATACATTTCAAAGCAGAGTGACTTTTGTTTCACACTCATATGATAATGAACTTCAACACTTAGACAGGTAGAACAACAGCGAGTTTCATGTGGGATGGAGACAGAGCTTCACACATGTTAATATCTGGTCTGGGTCTGGCAGATTGACACAGATCAAATGCTTTTTAAATACACAACATGGCTATACTTAAATTTCTATCACAACGTCTATGGCTTTTACCCACATTAACAAAATAGTGGTTGAACTAATCTGCAATTTCTTTTGCAGTTTGGTGTTATTATGTGTAATATCATTTGGAATTTCATGTTTTCTTGTCTTTTTCTTAATAATATTTATCACTGTCCCCTTTATATTTTCGCTTTGCTCTTCAAGTCCTTTGTGAAAATAGTGATTTGTCTCCATCCAGCACTCAATGGATTAATGAGGTTATGTCTTTTTTGAAAGTGGAGAAGATTAGATATTCCAAGAAGGGTATTGTAAACAAATTTTATAGAAAGTGGCAACCATTTATTGACTTTTTGAAACTGTCTAAGCCAACCCTGTCTAAGCCCCCTTATTTATTTTTGATTTATGTATAAAATTACTATTATTTATTTTGTTATGATTTATCATGTTTTATTATTTATTGTGTGATGTTCTTATTCATTTATTTACTCAATATTTGTGTGATTATTTAATTTATTTATTTTTGTACTACCGTCGCAGGTTCAGAATTAAATGTCAAAGAGCTAATCATGGAGCTGAAGAGGTTCTTTAAGGAAGCTAACAAGGATGAAGGGGGCAGTTTGGATCTGGAGGAATTTTCTAATGCTATGCGACGAATTCATCCCAGCTACAGTGAAGAGCAGCTAATTGCGCTACATATGCAGATAGATGCAAACTGCAACAGGATGATACAATTGAATGAACTTTTGGATTTTAACCTGAGAAAAATCGTGACTAAAAACAAACTAAACTACGCTAATCAGGTCTTTCCTTTAACGATGAAGGTCGTGGAAGGCGGGCATTATAACAAAATTGTCAAAATTGTAGAGCGGCCGATTGAAAAGCTGAAAGAGGATTTTAATTTCACAGGTCAGTACGTGCAAAAGGAGTTTTTATCAGTAATGTCAGACGGTGTACTTAAAATTTGGACTGATCTATTCGATACGCAAGCTACCAAATCCGTCTATAAAAAACCAACGACTCGACCACTCTCGCAGAAGCACAAAGTCCACATCAATGATATGGCTTACATCAAAGAACGGGGGTAAATCGTGATAGCTACAAACGAACGGGAATTACGATTTTACCTTTGGGGCTCGGACCTGCTTTTGGTGAAGTACGCAGTTGTAACCGAAGGAGCGACGCCTACCGCGTTCCATTACTGGTCTGACGGTGAGAGAGCCATTTTTGCCATTGGTGATTTAAAGAGAATTCTGTACACTTTTGTAAGAAGCGACGTCAACATCGATGGGCTTTTTAATCCAGCTGCATTTGAGCATACGAAGAAAAACCATGGTCTGGATAACTACGTATATGTCACGATGCCTGTTTTGCCTGTCCTCCTGTGCCCTCTCCCCCTCCCCTACCTGTCTGCCTGGAGGAGTCCCTGACTCCTCCTGCACGCACCTGGAGCGCATCACCGCAATCACCGTCACCTGCTGCCGAGTATTTGAGGGCTCGGCAGAATACACTCGGAGCCAGATCATCCGTGTGTAAACATGCCTGTTCTCCCGCTCGTTCCTGCTCCTGCCTCTGCGCGCCAGCTCCGGTAAAGTTCACCCTTTGTCTTCGCCTCCTGTCTCGTCTGGGTTCCCGGCTCGTCTCCCGTCCTCTGCCTTGGCTCCCACCTGTTGGATTATTCCTGCTCGGTCTCTCCTGGTCCTGTTCCTGGTCCCGTCTTGTCCCGGTTCTGGCTATCTCCGCTCCCGCTTCAGTTCTGGTCTGTCCTACCTTGTCCCGTCCTGCGCCCGCCCGCTCTGCCTCCTGCACCTTGCCCCCAGTTGTGACTATTACTATTGACTTTGAATCCCGCACCTTGTAAATAAAACACTGTAAATCTGTCCCGAGATCTGCATCCTTTGGTCCGCACCTACACCCACCGTTACGACAGTGCGATCTGGCCCTAAAATGGACCAAGCAGACTCGGGACCGGATCAGGCGCTGCGCCAAGCCTTTTCCCACCACGAAGCGATTATTGGGCAGCACGACCAGTCCCTCCAGACCCTGTTGGACCAGAACCAGACTCTCATTCAACAAGTGTCCCAACTCACCGGTCAAGTCGCGGCTCTGCTCGCCAGCTCGCCTCCGACTCCCGCTGCTGCTGCCGTCGGTACTGCGCCGCTGCTACGTTCCCCGGAGTCGAGGGGCACAGACCCAGACCCCTACTCAGGTCACCCCGGACTATTCCGTGGATTTATGGTCCAGTGTACGCTCTTGTTCCAGCAGTGCCCTGCCCGCTTTGACTCTGACGCTGCTAAGATAAGGTACATCTCCGGACTACTTAGGGGAAGAGCGTTCCAGTGGGCGGAGGCGCGGCTGTCTAATACGGCCCCGGACAATCTGAACTATGAGAACTTTGTGACGGCCTTCAAACTAGTATTCGATCACCCGCACTACCAAGCGGATGCGGCTGCCCATCTATTCAGTCTCGCCCAGGGTCGCCGACCCGTAGCGGAGTACGCCATCGAGTTTTGGACGCTAGCGGCGGAGGTAGACTGGACGGACAGCGCACTGCGGGCTGCCTTCTTAAAGGGACTAAATGAACTTTTAAAAGATGAATTGGCATAGGAGATTTTTAAAGAAGCATAAATAGACATGATAAACATTAAATGCTTCACCTTTAACTACAGGCATAAAGATCTAATGTACCTCTGTTTTCAAAATTCCAAGAAGCCAAAGACCGATGGACAGTCAGTGGACAGTGCCTCCTCTTTAGACAGCCTCTCCAGCTCCTTCTTCCCCTCCACTTCCGACGCGGATTTGCACTCCTTGAACTCTTTAACTGCCCCCTTCGCCTCCTACCAACCCATGAGCGGCGACGCAGCAAAGGCTTGTGGGTACGAGCAGTTCTCCCAGCCGCTCCACTCGGACTTCACTTTGATCAAACCTGAAAAATCGTCAAAACACCAACAGTTAGGAGCCAATGGAACCACTTTTTCTAGACCGCAAAAGGTGTTGACACTTGAGAAGTACAGAGAGAAGCACGCGCCCGAACTAGCGCTGCAAAATGGTTTAAAAAGTGAAACTGAAATGTACCCCGCCTTATCACCCATAGCAACATCCCACCATCACCACCAAAAGAAACGCTCGCAGGCGCACCCCACAGTGGGCAATCGGGAGAAGGCAGGCGGGAGAAATCCAGCTCCAAAAAGCCCAAAATCTCCCACAACTTCGCAGAAAACGGCTCGGCGTCAAACGAGGAGCTAAAAATGCGAATTAAAGTGTCTTCAGAGTCAAAGGAAAAACACAAAGATCACCATCGACATTCGAAACATTCACACCAATACGCAGTGAACGGGAGAGGCGCCATGGACACTTTAATACGACCACAAGGGGCCGACGTGAGCGCCGTTTCCTCGAGGAAGAGGGCTCACGTTGACGGCGGTAACCATAACAACCATCACCACGCGTCGAAAAGCAGTCGGAGTTCAAAAGCGTCTATAAATTCCCATTTTTCCGACGCAAATCACGGACATGACGGAACCAACGGACTTCTGCCTCCTAATGGTCAACACACTGATTACAAAAACACTTTCGATATGCTGGACTCTCTACTAAGTGCCCAAGGAATGAACTTATAACTCACAAAAACACAGTGTTGATAAGATTTTAAGGTATTATTGATTTATAGAATTAAAGAGATTTTTATTTGTCTTAAGTTATCTTGAATTTCGTGTCAGTCGTGTCCACGCGCACTGATTTTAATTTGAAAAAGGTGATTCTCGTTAAAAGCTGTCGATATATGTATATGCATAGAGCTGTGTATTACTACTAGCTTGCAACACGAAACTTTAAAAAAAAAAGACTTGCAGAAATGCTAATTGGCGATTTTGAAAACATTTTGAACCTGATTTTAACGTGCATGTTTTGAAAGGGATGTCATAGCTAGAGTATCACAGCGCGTTTACAAGGCAGTCTCTGTATGTTTTTTGTACGAGTCGTTCCACTAAAATCTCAGGTCATGAACTTTTTTAATTAAGAAGAATCCTCCTTCTTTGGGTTGGTTTTACCCATCATTGCGGGCAGTTGTAGTTGTAACGCCTGCCGTGGAAACTAAACAGTCTGCTTTATTTAAATCTTTACAGGATAGGCAATACGATACAAGCTAGTATTGCAAACTACCAAGGCTGCAGACGACATTGCATTTAGCTCAACAAAAAGTGCATTTCAATTCTTGGCTGAAATCGTAACTATAAAAGGCCTTGTAATAATCGTATCTTGTCAATTGCTACTCAATATAATGTTACGAAAAAACTCAAAAATATAAAGATGTGAGGTCACGTGGGAGCACCGAACAAGATGGTCGCCTAAGTGAGAACTGCCCGTCAAGGCCCTCATTTTCATCTGAATTCGCCATCTAAATTCGGCTTCTTCTTAATGAACTATTAATGTTCAGTGGTCATAAGTGGTTTTCTGCTGGATTTGTGATTTTGGAGTAATGACGACTAGAACAGCGTCTGCCAAACACGGTGCTACGGCTAGCGGGGCTAATCCCAAATCAGCTAACCAAACCACGGAGCTAAGTGTGTTAGCTGAAATGCAACAGTCTTTACTAAAAGCCACGGAGGAAATGGGGAAAGTTGGGCAGCTTACAAGTAGAGATGAACGAAGTGAAAGAAGCTAACAAGGGGATACGGAATGATGTTGACCAGGTCATGGTTCGGTTGGACGAAGCGGAGCGCCGTATTTCTCAGTTAGAGGATGAAAACCGCCAGTTACGCAAATCTGCAGACAAGAGTACCAAGAAATGCGAGGAGCTTCACCAGGCCATAGAAGATGCAGCTAATAGAGACAGGAGACAAAATCTGCGTTTGATCGGTCTAAAAGAAAGGATGGAAAACGGCAAAGTAGAAGAATGCGTGAGGCAGATAATAGCGGAGGCACTTGGGGTTGAGCTTGACCGCACGCAGTTACAGCGGGTGCACCGCACCTCAGGGCCGGTGCCGGAGGACGACAAACCACCCAGGCCAATTATTATGCGATTTCTGAGCTACTTGGAACGAGAACGAGTGCTGGCGGCCGCTAGAGCGAAATATAAAAGTAAGGAGGTCATCGTGTGGAGGGGATGCAGGTTGTCTTTTTTCCCTGACATGACAAGAGAAACCGCGGAGAAACGGAAAAAGTTTACCGACGCCAGACGGAGGCTTCATGAGCTGGATGTGCGCTTTACCCTGGCGTACCCGGCAGAGCTGCGCTTCACATGGAGGGGCAAACGGATGAGGTTTACTGATCATTGTCAGGCTCTGGCATTTCTAAATAGCGGTGGGCATGAAGATGAGGATCCCCAGGAGTAACGTGGCTTCTGGGCTAAATGGACAGACAACAGTGAGTAAAAAAAAAAAAAAAAAAATCACTCCAGAAAGCTATTAAGATAATATGATACCACTGATTCAGAAAAAGTAAGAAAATGGGCATTATTTCATTTTATAATTTTTCTTTTATTATTATTATTATTTGATTAATTTTCTTTTGATTTATATATAATACAACTTTATTTGTTTAGGGGTTCATTTTGTTTTTCTGTTCCTAATGAAAGTTCTATGTTAGTTTGTTTTTTTGGTGTTTGTAACATTATGACAGCGACACATTTGTTTTCTCTGGCAGTGGAGCTTTATTCAAACTACAAATGTAGTATTAATGGCTAATTGTATAAGAATAATATCCTGGAATGTGAATGGGCTTCAAAATCCAGTAAAACTGAGGAAATGTTTGACCTATCTCAAATCCCACCAGGCTCAACTGGCATTTATACAAGAAACACATTTATTGGACTCAGAGGTGCGTAGACTTAAAAGAGACTGGGTGGGGCAGGTGTTTCACAGTTCGTACACTAGTAAAAAACACGGAGTTGCCATATTAGTACATAAAAAATTGAATTTCACCATGGTGAAGGAGCAGAAAGACTCGGATGGCAGAGTAATATGTTTGGAAACAATAATTAATGGAGTGAAAGTTAATTTATGCAATTTATATGGCCTGAACTTAGAGGATGCAGTTTTTTTCCATAAAATAAACAAGATGATAGGGGACATACCAACAAGTAATACTATAATAGCAGGAGACTTTAATCAGGTCCTGGATGGGGCTCTTGATAAAACTACTTTTTCTAAAAGCAAGTCAAAGGATAGAATGGCTATTGAATTGATGATGAAGGATCTGGGCCTGGTGGATATATGGAGGCTGGTCAACCCCAAAGAACGAGAATATACATTTTATTCTCACAAACATAAATCTCACTCCAGAATTGACTATTTTTTAATTAGTAATCTCATAGAAAATGTTTCGGATAGTTTCATAGGACCAATTGCACTGACTGACCATGCTACTGTACATATGGGTTTAATCCTGGAGCCGGACCTGGTCAAAAAGAATAGGTGGAGATTAAACGTTTCTTTGTTTCAAAGCCCTGAGTTTAGTAAATTACTGGAGAAGGAGATTGATGATTTCTTTGAGTTTAACATGGGTTCAACAGAAAGAATTGGTACAGATTGGGAGGCATCAAAAGCCTATATAAGGGGAAAGATAATAGCATATTCCAGTAAGAAAAAAAGAGAACAATTAGAAAGAGTAAAGATAATGGAAGTGGAGCTTAAGGAGTTGGAAAAGAGGCTTTCAGAACGCTACGAGGTGGCAACAATGAGACGTATTTGTGACCTAAAACTGCAGATTAATGAAATATACAATAAGAAAGTAGAATATGCTTTATTTAGGTTGAATGCTAATTTCTATGAGAGTGGAGAGAAAGCTGGAAAGCTTCTGGCTAGGCAGCTTAAAAAAAAGGAGGCGAACTTCACAATACCTGTCATTAAGGATGAGTCAGGAATGATTAAGACTAACACTGGGGATATCAACAAGGTTTTCTTAACATTTTATAACAAACTTTATGGGTCACAGGTTAAACATGATCTGCAGGAATGTGACAATTTTTTCTCCAAATTTAACTTGCCAAAGTTAACAATGGACCAACAGACAGATCTGGATAGTCCCATAACAACTGAAGAGGTGAAAAAGGCAATTTCCCTTGTGAAAATTGGAAAAGCACCAGGATTAGATGGGTTTCCATCAGAGTATTACAAAAATTTTGCAGATAAATTGGCCCCTGTTTTGACTGAGGTGTTTAAAGAATCATTTGATCTGGGAAAGATGCCAGGGACTTTTAATGAAGCTCTAATTTCTTTAATCTACAAAAAAGATAAGGACCCTACAGATCCAGGCAGCTATAGACCGGTGAGCCTAATCAATGTGGATTGCAAAATCCTGACAAAAGTTCTTGCCCTCAGAATGGAAAAAGTATTACCTCACTTGGTTCACACAGATCAGGTGGGATTTGTGAAGGGAAGGACATCATCAGATAATGTTAGAAGACTCCTGCACCTTATGTGGCAAAATCGGAATAATCTTACCCCTGTGGTTGCTCTGTCATTGGATGCCCATAAGGCTTTTGACCGAGTGGAATGGAACTTCCTTCAGTATACACTCAAGGCATTTGGATTTGGGGAGGGCTTACTTAGGTGGGTCAGAGTGATTTATTCGGATCCTAGAGCTGCAGTGTTAACAAATGGACTAATCTCACCTTTTTTAAAACTGGAACGTGGAACTAAACAGGGAGACCCACTAAGCCCCCTACTATTTACATTGTTTTTAGAGCCTTTGGCAGCTGCAGTTAGACAGGACAGTGGTATTAAAGGAGTGGTGCAGGGATCGGAAGAGCATAAAATGTTCTTGTATGCTGATGACATATTGCTTCTTATTAGGGACCCTTCCTCTTCAATTCCAAATATTCTGTTTACAATTGAGACTTTTTCAAAATTATCAGGCTATACAATCAATTGGCAAAAGTCAGAGGCTATGCCAGTCTCAAGGAATTGTTTTCTAGCTCACCTTTCTCCATTCAATTTTAGGTGGATCCCGGTTGGTATGAAATACCTTGGTATTAAACTTTGCCCAGAGTTAGCTAATATAATCCCAATTAATATAGAACCACTGCTTCAAAATTTAAAAAACAATATAGATAAGTGGAAGCTACTGAACCTTACCCTGTGGGGTAAAGTCAATACTATTAAGATGCTGGTTGCCCCACAGTTCAATTATATTTCAATGATGGTACCTATAACTATTAGTAATACCTTTTATAAACAATATAATACATTAATTAAAGCATTTCTTTGGAATGGCAAGAACCCGAGAATAGGTTTAAGAAAGCTCTCTGCATTGAAGAACATGGGAGGGCTGGCACTCCCAGATTTGGAATTATATAATATTGCTTTTGAAATGAACAAATTATCCAAACATTGGAAGAATCAGGTAACGGATAAGGGGTGGGTTGGAGTTGAAAGGTCATTGGTGGCTCCATTTAATATCATCCAACTGCTTTCACAGAAATCTAAAAGTGAATTACAGCAAAACCCGATCATACAACATTCTCAATGGGCGTGGACCAGGGCGCATCAAAGAATGGGAATCTCTCCATATAAACAGTGCTACTCCTCGGTTTGGAATAACCCAGCTATACGCATAGGCAAGTCTCCCTTTTTGTGGCAAAAATGGTTGATACAAGGAGTTCAAAAGATAGAGGATCTATACAGGGATG
The DNA here is from genome assembly GCF_009829125.3 of Periophthalmus magnuspinnatus. Lineage (NCBI taxonomy): Eukaryota > Metazoa > Chordata > Actinopteri > Gobiiformes > Gobiidae > Periophthalmus > Periophthalmus magnuspinnatus. Next base: position 13,164,235 of record NC_047127.1, on the reverse strand, counting down.
ACAATTTCTTGTCATTTGTTATGCTGAAAGATACATTTAAGTTGATAGACAAAGGGGATTTCTGGAAATATTTACAAATCAGAAGCAGTGTGAATTCCGTTTTTAGTTTGAACCACCTGCAGAACGAGAATGCTCTACAGGCCAGGCTGAATTTGCCAGTGAATATGCAAACTGCATCATTGTATTATAAGATGCTTTTAAATAACCAGGGTGCAATATGTGAAGGCTTGAGATTAAGTTGGCAGAAAGATCTAAATATTAAGATGAGTGAGGATGTGTGGGATGGGGTGGTTTCAAATGTAGGCTGGGCTACAAGAGATGCTAGAAGTAAGCTTATTCATTATAAAATTATTCATCGATTTTATTTTACTCCATCAAAGCTACACAAAATGGGTCTGTTGCAGAACAATAACTGCTGGAAATGTAAAACCGAAAGTGGTACTTATCTTCATGCCTTCTGGGAATGTCCTGTGGTGTCTCCATTCTGGACTGATGTTATTAAAAATCTGGAAAAGTGGATTGGCCTACCTATCCCAGCATCACCACAGATGTGTCTTTTGGGAGATAAGTCTCTCCTGCCCTCTGGATTCACAATGGACATGTACGGATTGGCGGTGGCTGGTTTTATTGTGGCTGCCCGGCTAATTCTGAGGGTCTGGAAAAGCCCCCACGGGCCACGGATTGAGGACTGGTTTGGGCTGATGACAGAGACTGCTGCATTTGAAAGACTGATCTCAAAAGTGAACAACACCCAGGACAAAACGAACAGGATATGGAGTCGCTTTTTGTCATTTGTGGGGAGTAACAGCTCTACTGTACAGAAGTAATAGACTGATTGATGTGATCAGCTGTCATATTTAGTTTTTCGGTTTGTTTGGGTTTTTTTTTTTTTATTTTGTATGTCTTTTGTTCTTATAATGAAAATGAATAAAAACTTTAATGACAAAAAAATATATATATAAAGATGTATATACGATTAGTTCAGTGTATCATGACTTCTGCAGCAGACTGTGTTGATGATTTGTGTATTGGAAGCCCAAATAAAGGTGTTAAATTAATTCTTCAAAATCACATCTGGACTGTGTGTGGTGTTTTCGATGTATTTCCTAATTCAGTTGTGCTTTTGCCCATATCACTCATTTTGGTGCATTCTAAAGCTTTATTTTAATCCTATGAAAATTGGACAAGAGTTGCTCAATTACTTGATGAAGTAGTGCACAACAAGCAGCTGGTTGGATAAACATGTTAAAACCTGTGTATGTAGTGTTTTTAAAGCCGCACAATGTAACTTTTCTGACAGAGGGTTTACTACTTGCTTGTCTCTATGGCGATGTTATTGCTTTGCCTGAAATGTTCCGCAGAATAATACTAACACACATAAAAGTTAAGATAATAATGATCAAATACAGTGGTTACTTTGAACAGACGTTTGTAAAAACTATTTGCATTTAATTGTATTCAGTTAAGAAAAAGTACCAAGATTTTGTGACAAGTACTGCTGTCAAAATTAAGTTGGCATGAAAGAAATAGTATTTTAATTGCATTTTAGATCGGTCATAAAAAATTCTATTGTACTAATAACTCAGTTTTAAAATCCAGCCAATTACAATTATGTGGACACAGTAATAAATAAATAAATAGTAATAATAAATAACAGTAAAGGTGCACGTTTTAAAATCTACAAAAAATACCACTTTTAAATATACCATTTTAATTTTGTATATTAAAAAAAATACAGTAATAGAGTACTTGCAATGACTTGGTTCCCTTCCCCGATTGATTGTATGGCTCAGTGGTTAAAGTGTTGGTCCCCCAACCCGAAGGTCGGAGGATCGAGTTCTGTCGTTGTGCCCTTAGGCAAGACACTTCACCCACATTGCCTAGTATGAAAGTGGTGTGTGTGCGGTGCAGCCTCGCTTCCGTCAGTCTGCCCCAGGGCAGCTGTGGCTACAATAGTAGCTTACCATCACCAAGTGTGGAAATGAATGAATAATGACTATAGTGTAGCGCTTTGAGAGGCTTTGAAAAAGCACATTACAAGTGTAAGCCATTATTATTATTAAAAAGACCATTTTTATGAACAGGAAAAAATTATTAAAAAGGTACACTTTTAAAAATCTACTAAAAATACCACTTTTAAATTTTACATTTTAATTATATATAACTATTTACTATTACAGTAAAGCGAGTACTTGCAATTACTTACTTCCCTGATTGTATGTCAAATGTTTTAATTAATTTAGAGAGACAAAAAGACCATTTTTTATGAACACAGATGTATCCTACTATTCGGCATAAAGGTTTTTATCACATTATCAGTATTTCAGAAACTAGCTGTCCACTTTAAACATTTATATTTGAGCAAGACTTTGCAAATTTCATATAAAATTACAACAAGAACCAACCTTAAACCAAAACCAACTTGAGCGTAGTATCAAACTGGTGCGGCTATGACACCACTTGTATTTGAGAGAAAACACATGAGTAAGTAGCTCAAATGAAAACTTACCTGACAGTTGACAGTAGAGTGCGTCCTCCACAGCATAGAGTGATTTAACTGCAAAACCAACCATGGTCTTCACCATTTGTACAATCTGATTTCGGTTTTCATCTGAACAGTCTGCAAAGAGGACATCATTTAAATACTTTGACGCAGTACATAAATTATTAATATAAATAATAAACAGTTTTAGTCCGAGCATCGATCCTTGAGGAATTCCATATATCACTTTTACCATTACAGATTTTTCATTATTTATGTCAACGTATTGATATTGTTTTTGTAGGTAGCTTTGTATGCATTTTTGTAATGAGATATTATGGTCGAGGGCATTAAAATCCTTCTTTAGGTCAATGAAGATACCTACAACTTGAGGTGGAATGATCACTCAGGAGGTCATTTTTTAAATATATATATATATATATATATATATATATATATATATATATATTTTATTCTATCATCAAAATTGGTTTATAATTTGAAAATAAATGCTTGTCTCCATTTTTGTGTTTCCGAAAGATTCTTGTCATTTTCATTTTATCCAGGAATTTACCCGTTTTGAATGACTGGTTGCGTGTGAGTGTGAGTGGTTGTGCTATGAGCTCTGTTGTGTTTTTGATTAGGTTCATATTTATGTCGGCTGCTTTATTTACCATTTACCTTGATTTACTGTTTTAATCATCTCGTTTTTATTTGTATTGGATTTCTAATGAATGCATCACATGGGCGAGAGTTCCCGTACAGGTCTATGGCTTTTACCCACATTAACAAAATAGCAGTTAAACTCATCTTCCTTTATAGTTTTGAGTCTGGTGTCATTATGTGTAATCTAATTTGGAATTTCATGTTTTTTGTCTTTTTCTTAATACTATTCATCACTTTCCATGTTTTCTGTGTTGTTTAACTATTTCTCAGGATGCTAATCACTTTACTCTAATACTTTTACTAATACTCTAATACACACAAACTAGAAGGTGCTTACTTATGTCACTTATGAGGAGGCTGTTTTAACTTCATTCTACTGGAATTTGTCCAGTATTTCCCCCACCTTTATATTGCCTCCCCCCAGCTCAGCTCAGGAGTAAGTTATACAGAGTTCATACTTGATAATAATAAAAAGCAAACTAATACAGTGGCACTTTGGAAGTAAACAAAACACAAGCCAAACCTCGCAGTTTGTTTGGCAGACAAATGGAGGTGTGCACATGGGTTATGTAAAGCAGTGAGAAAATGAATACTAAGGTTTGTGTGTGTGGCTGTTGTGCCGAGTTTGGCCGTTACTGCTTTTATTCAGAAGCACACCATAGATAACTGCATTAGATCATAAATCCCCCCCATGAGCACATTACAGTACATCATGTTAATGAAGTCAGCTGTTTTCTCCTGGGCAGATGCCTTCACTCGATTAATATTAAACTCCCCACATACCATTTGTTCCTTTTCCTCTAGGCCCATTTGTGTTGAGCAAATCATTCATTTCTTCATTAAATATATCTACAGACACATGTGACTTTAATTAAATTTCCATAGTAACATATAGTATAGTAATAATAACACATTCTAATACATTTTCCATAGTTATTAATTTGCTTTTAACGTGTTTACACTGTAGGTCTCAGTCCACATACAGAGCAACACCTTTTTATCTTTTGTTTTACTGTAAATACTTTATATCCTGCTACTTGGACCCCTGCAGTTTTATCATTATCCAACCGTGTTTCTGACACGGCTGTGATATACTGACAAAACTATCTATTTTCATCTTGATATTTTTCCTCATGAAATAATTCTATAAAAAATTTGCTAAAATATTTTTGTAAATGTCTTGGTTGAATTCATAGTCTTGCAAAAAAAAAAATAAAAAAAAAAAAAATCACAAATTAACCACAAAAGTGCAGAAAATATCACGGTATTATTTAGGCAAGGTGACTGCTGTTCAATTTTTTTTTTTTTTTAAACTATTTATTTACATGATATTTCACAATAACAAACTGAATACATATCTACTGATAACACAAATATAAAAAAACACAAAAAAAAAAAAAAAAAAAAAAAAACAACAACACACCAACACCAAATAAGCACACACAAGGGGGACAATATCATACCAAAAGGAGCCTTTATAACATAAAATATCAATAATCTGGTCTACTTCAGATTCACTTCACAAAAAAAAAACAAAAAAAAAAACAAAACACAGGGAATCTATTACCCATTTAACTTTTTTAGTCCATACCTATATGTGTTATTGTCTGCCATTCTGGGCCTAAAAACTCACGCAGGGGCGACCAGTCCTTAACAAAAGAGTCTAGCTTTCCTTCAAGGACATTGTAAAGCCTTTCATAAGGCAAAATTGATAGAAGTTTTTCACGCCAGAGGGTGAGGGAGGGAGATTGTTCCTGGATCCATACCTGGAGTATAGAAAGGCGTGCAGCGTACATAATAACATTAAGCATTTTTGTTTCTCGAGTATAGTTGTTTATACCCAATATACAAGCCTTAGGGTCTTCAGGTAATTTTACTCCAAGATATTTTTCAGTTTCCTGAAGAACTGAAGACCAAAATGAAAGAATAATTGGACATGACCACATTAAATGAAAATAGGTTCCTGCTTCCTTTTTGCATTTAAAACAAAGTGTTGTGCAAGTTTCATATTTACTCCGAGTTACAGGGGTCACATGCATTTTATTAATAATTTTATACTGTACTTCATGAGATTTATTTGATTTAGTGATTTGTTTTGCATCATTTAGTACTTTGATCCACTGTTGATCATCCAATTTAACACCAAAATCATATTCCCAACTTTTCTTAATATTAATAACTACACCTGTATTCATATTAATATGGTCATATATATTTGTTATAATTTTATCTTTAAGCACAACAGCTTTTATAAAAATATTATCCAAAATACTGTTTTTTACACCATTTTTGTAATATGTAATAGAATTGAGATAACTTCTAATTTGCAAATATCGAAAGAAGTGAGCTTGTGGGAGATTAAATTCATTTTTTAATTGTTGAAATGACTTTATAAAATCATCTACATAGAGATCTGATATTTTTGTAATACCTACTTCCCTCCATTCTTTAAAGCCAGAATCAGTACAGGTGAGTTGAAAATCTGGATTATTAGCAATAGGTGCTGAAAACGAATATTTGTCAATACTAAAGTGTTTACGGATAGCACTAAGAGATTTGCAGATATTTTTAAGAATATAATTGTTTTTAATATTAGCATATACTTTTTCCAAACATAAAAAGGGGAGATATTCTAGCTGTGCAGTATCTAAGCCAATTCCTTCTAAATCAGGAAAACAGAACAGGCCATTTTTAACCCACTCTGAAACAAATTTTAATTGTGATGCCCAGTGATAGAATTGGAAATTTGGAATCCCAAGGCCTCCTTTCTGGATGGGCAGCTGAAGTTTCTGAAGTTCCATTCTAGGTCGCTTGTTGTTCCACAAAAATGCTCTTATAGCACTATGTATTTGTTTGAAGATTTTAGAAGAGATATATGAAGGTAGCATTTGTATTATATACAGCAAGCGAGGAAGAACATTCATTTTTATAACTGCTACCCGATCCATCAAAGATAATGACAGAGGCGTCCATCTGTGGAGGTCAGTTTTAATCTTTGCAATTGCAGGTAAAAGATTATTTTTAATTAACTTATTTAAATCTGTAGAAAAGTATATGACTGCTGTTCAATTTTGGGCACTACAAAAATACATTACATTTACAATTGAGTTGAAGTTTTATTATTTTATTTCTATTTATTTTTTGTAATCATCTTTTTTCATATAGTTTGTATTGCTCATGATATACCCATGATTTAACCATGCATTTAGCGAACAAGTAATGTCCCTATTACCTCAATATTCTTTAGTGTAATGTGCCTTTCTACCAGGAGGTGGCACTCTATGACCAAGTAACAGCAGCACAGGCCAGACTCAGGTCACTAGAGTCATCTGAAAGAGAGAGAAGAGTAGATATTAAACCAGGACTAAACCAGGACTAAACCAGGACTAAACCAGGACTAAACCAGGACTAAACCAGGACTAAACCAGGACTAAACCAGGACTAAACCAGGACCAAACCAGGATCAAACCAGAACCGACTGAGGACAAATCCAAGACTCAGCCAGGACTCAACCAGGGCTAAACCAGAACTAAACCAGGGCTAAACAAGGACTAAACCAGGGCTAAACCAGGACTAAACCAGGGCTAAACGAGGACTAAACCAGGGCTCAACCAGGACTAAACCAGGACTAAACCAGGGCTAAACCAGGACTAAACCAGGACCACACTGGATCAAACCAGAACTGACTGAGGACAAATCCAAGACTCAAAGAGGACTAAACCAGGACTAATAGTCACTATCAAATCAGTATAAAACATTCAATTCAACTTCCACTAAATTTAAAAAGTTTTTTCCTCTTTAATTAACATCTACGATTCACGATAACTAAAATAGCAACTTTTTTACATTGCCAATTACACTAAATCCCGTACAAAGCATACACTGCTTTTCATGTGCTTAGAAATGACAAAAATAGACGACAACTTCTTTAAAAAACATAAAATACAGCAAGAAATGCCAAAAACAGCAGATGGCACAATCCACTTTGAAATGACTCAGTGTTCAAATGTAGACCCTCCCTCGCAGATTCTGTACTTCCAGAAATAGTAGTTATACAAGTGTTTAGCAGTAGAAGTAGTGCTTGTACTTGCAGTAACAGAACAGTAGCATTAGTACTGGGATTGTTTAAATTATTTTTAACAACAAATACACTGAGAAAGGAGTGTAGTATCAATATGGGACATGATAAATAGGACTCAATTTCTGCAGTTTCAGCCAATGTTTGTCTTGAAAAGTATTTTCTATTACCGGCTATGAAAGTGAATCGCTATTATTTCAGTACTGATACACAGGTTGGGTACCAAGACTTTTCCCTCAGCGTTGAAGTATTCTAACAACACTAGAGCTAACGAACGTCCCGCTCTGCAGTTCAAACAGTGATAGTACTAGTTGATTTTTGGTGCCCTGTTTGTTGTGCGTTAATTTCTGTCTAGTTAGAGACACACGATCACACACGGCCGCACTGCAAGAGTTGTGTTTTCTTTGTTCTCGCTCACACTGTGCAGTTCAAAGCCAAAAGCACACAATTAAGAACCACCATGTACTGTACGCCTTTTCATTTAGGAAAGTAACTGTACTCTGAACAATGAAAGAGTGAGTGTAATGGAATAAAAGTACTCAAAATTAGCATTTTGAATGTATATTCTCTGTACATGTATTCAGTTACTTCCCAAAACTGCCTATTGGTAGTAGTAATAGTTGTATAGAAGTAGTAGTAGTCTGTATTTTATTGTAGTAGTATTATCTCAGTGAATTTGGTGGTACTAGTGTTGTAGTAGAGGTAGCCGGTGTCTTAACCTGCATATATAGGATAGAAATAGTTGTACTTACTTAATTCTCAGTAAATATGTGGACATATACTTGTTGAAATGTCAGAAACGTCCAGTTTGCAGTATGCCCTGGCTGCAGTAGCTTTGATTAATGATCGTCTGCAGGTGCTGGGGTTTGGGCAACGCTTCACTGTTTACTTGGGGCATAGATAGGTAGTATTAATGCAAGTATTTAAGTAAATATGTTACATATTCTACCATGAGTGCAGGCTCAGAACTTGCTGTTGATACTCAGATTTGAACTAGTACTACAACTAGAATTGAAACTAGATTTGAGCATGTAGGTATTGACAAAATCACATACCAAGGCCAAAATGGGATCTGTCCTTCTATCATCTGAACATATACTGACTTCTACTGCACTACTACTTTTACATTCGGAATACATTGTCTAAAAGTTTTTATTAGAGTGTCATTGTAGTAATAAGAAGCCTGTTGAGTATCAAGTATTTTCCTAGGTATATAGGTGAGTAATTCTAGTATATGTAGCAGGCATAGTAACAGCCGTAGTAGTAGTAGTAGTAGAAAAGTACTTGCATTCTTTACTTTCACTTAATACACTATATTTACTTGAAATGGTTTTGTCCAACACTCTAGTCTGGCTGTTTTGCAGTAGGCTACTAGTAGGCTAGTAGCAGGCTACAGTCAGTGGTGGAATGTAAGTACTTGAAGTACAAGTAGTACAGTACTGTACTGTAAGTAAAAAACCTAAAAGTATTTTTTATTACCATGTGAGATCTGCAGAAAAGTCAGATTTTTTTTTTAAACACGTTCATAATTTAAGGAAACAAATAAAACCAGCTAGAAAAAACTATCAATTGAGTTGTTTCTGTTGAACAAACTTCAGCACAAATCTCTATCAAATCACTACATCTGAAGTCTTACAAAACCTCAAAGTCTGCACAAAATACTTTTACTTTTGACTCTTTTTTAAACAGGTACTTTAATACTTTTACTTAAGTAGATTTTTTTTCATGTGATACTTTTACATGAGTATTTTCTTTTGCCCTGGTATCTGTACTTTTACCTAACAAAAAGTACTGGTTATAGTAGTAGTAGCAGTAGTAGCAGCAGTATTAGCAGTAGTAGTAATAGTAGTAGTAGCAGTAGTAGTAGTAGAAGTAGCCGTAGTAGTAGCAGCAGTAGTAATAGTAGTAGTGGCAGTATTAGTAGCAGTAGCAGTAGCAGTAGCAGTAGCAGCAGCAGTAGTAGAAGTAGCAGTAGTAGTAGTTGACTTGTACTAGAGTAAAATACACTATAATTACTTGAAATACTTCGTCCACCCCTCTGTGTACTTTACACCTGTCATTAAACATGTCACACTGTCAGCTCTGACCCTGTGGACCTTCATGTCTCTCATTTCACATAGTAAAAGCCGCACGTGGGCGGTGAAAACGACACGCGCGCGCTATCCACACACGTGATAATTACCACGCGCCCTTCTAATTTTAGAGTGCAAAAAGACAATGGGGAAATTCAGCACCCAACCAACTCCACCATCTGGACACTGCGCGCTCTGGTGGGAGGGTGGCGAGGATGGCGTGGTATTTTTGAAGACTGGATAAGCACAAGACGCCCACTGATGCACGGGTGCAAATCTGGAGAGGGAAAAGAGAGAGAGAGAGAGAGAGAGAGAGAGAGAGAGAGAGAGAGAGAGAGAGAGAGAGAGAGAGAGAAGGGGGGAGGAGATCCGAGAATGCGACAAATCCCGGTATTAAGAGCCATCTGAAATAAAGCAACGCGATCCAAGTTCTAATTACAAAGACTGGTCCTGCAGCGCGCGCAGCCAAGGTCCCCCCCACTCACATAAACACTATTATTATCATTATGGATGAGAAAATTCAACGTGTGATTGGACGAAGGCGTGCTGCAGAGACCTGTCTTTCTAAACTGCAAAAATAAACTTGAATAATCGTGTAAAGAATGCGCATTTTGGCACCAGCTGCGCACGAGGACATGTACCGCCACGCGTCCGCTAGATGGCACTATTGGATCTGGTGTTAAGCGGAAACAGGGGAGCTCAGGAATCCAGCATGCACCGGTGTTTGGAGGAGAAATGATTAAAAAAGCAAATTGTGTAACCTTGGTAAGGACGTGTCCAAGGTGCCCTCGTTGAACTGCTGCGCGCGAGCACCAAACGACAACCGCGCGCGCAGAAGGCAGCCCTGTAACTTTTGGACTTCATCCCATCTAATTAACAGATTTAGAAGGGGAAAATCGTTGGATGTTGCGCAGAGCTTAGGAGACAGTCCAGGAAATGTCACAAGCAACACTTGGTAATTTTCAGCTGATCAAAAGGCCCTTTGTGAAAGCGCGCGTGCTTACACCATACCTCTCCTCCCTCCATCCCTCCATCCCTCTCTCTCTCTCTCTCTCTCTATGCAAATGAACGCGATGCTCAGGAAATTGTGCGGTAAAGTGCCATAATTATAAGCCATTGAAAGTCCATTGTCATCCGCGTCTGAGAGGTCTCTCTTGAAAAATCAGGAGCTGATGGAAAGTACCTGAGATGGAGCCGGAGGGAAGCGCAAATGGCGGCTCCAGTGCGCGGTCATTATGCCAGCCTGGCGCAATTACACCGGTGATTGGCAGCAGCGTCAATTAGCTCCGTATTAGCCACTTGGTGTGGTTGACTTGATTCAATGCTGCTATTCTCATAATGTTCACTTTACTTTAGCCAGATCTGCAAAACTTGAACTTTGTGGAATACATTGGATACTAGTTTTAACTATTGAAATGTGGCTGATTTAAGCTGGTTTAAGATGGTTTTGGCTGCTTTAGGCTGGTTAGGGCTGATGTAGACAGTTTTAGGCTGGTTAAAACTGATTTAGACTGATTAGGACTGATTTATGCTGGTTAGGGCTGATTTAGGCTGGTTTAAATTGATTTAGACTGGCTTAAGCTGATTTAGGTTGGTTAGGGCTGATGTAGACTGATTTAGGCTGGTTAGGGCTGATTTAGGCTGGTTTAAACAGATTTAGACTGGTTTAGGCTGGTTAGGGCTGATTTAGGCTGGTTTAAACAGATTTAGACTGGTTTAGGCTGGTTAGGGCTGATTTAGACTGATGTATTCTAGTTAGGGCTGATTTAGACTGATTTAGGCTGGTATAGTTTTGGTTTAGGCTGGTATAGGCTACTTCCGGCCTGCATAAAATGAGTTCAATATTTGTCTACTCAAGCACATCACATCAGTGTAAGTTTAAAGCCATAAAACTGATTTAATGTTTGTTCTTCAGCCAGTGGGGATTTTTATTACTATTTTGTTTATTAAAAGCTATATTTAACTTGAACAATCTCGGAATACAGATCGGTCAAGTTTATGAAACTTAAATCTCAGTTCAAGCCCCACCCTGTAACTTTTCAGCCAAAAAGAGACTAAAATAAAGCATGTTTTTTGTTACAATGGGTGTTTTTATTGCACTGAAAAACATAGAAAACTCACTCTTATTGGCTGGTCTCCATGGAAATGCTGTTCCTTTGGCTATAATATTCCACAGTATGGCATGTATCTATCTCCATGTATGATAATGTTACAGAGTATGGTTTTAACTGTCATATTTGAATCACGCAGATGATGTGCCTCCTCCACAAAGTTAAATGTTGTAGCTTTAAAGTAATAGTTTTAGTCATTTTGAAGTAAGTGTCACTAAAACTTGAAACGTTTGATGTTTTTACGAGCCAAAATGAAATCCTCCTCTGGCCATACCACGAGAGATGGCTGCTTGTGGTTGGCGCGCTCTGCAGCATGTGTCCTTTATAAAAAACAAGCCCAGCGCACATCTGAAATGCCGTCCTCTGGGTTTGACCCCATCATCAATAATTCACCTCCTTCGACATTTGAACTAATTATGGAGCAGCCGTGGCCTATTTGTGCAGGGTCCTGTCACATGAAAAGCCCCGATGCCACTGGACAGTAAATGTTCACGTCAAAAACTCTACATAACTGGAGCGTGTGAGTGCGTCTGTGGAGATGCATAAACAAGAAAACATAAAAGATAAACAAGAGCTGTGGAACAACCCAATAAGCTGCACTAAAGATGTTTTATTATTTCATTTACTCAATACATCCATAGATTTATATGGAACACTGTAACTTCTAAGGTCATTTTCTCTTAAGGATCAGCTCTTAAAGTAGCACCTGTACACCAAACGTTATACAGTTGTCCCTCACTATATCGCGGTTCACCTTTTGCGGTCTCGCTGTTTCACGATTTTGCATCCTTTTTTTTTTCCAGTGTATGATCGTGCATTGTGTTCTGCGTCCTGATTGGCTGTTGGACTGTAGACCATTGTCCATCAGTCTCCTCCGTGCCGTGTCTCCTGTACAGTACAGAATGTGTTCAGACAAATTTACATAAATGTTGGATCGCAGTGTGACTCTGAAGTGCTGTATGTTTACAATTTGTTTTCTCCCCAACAAAACCCACGATGTCGATGAAACGTTCTGCACCGACAAAGGCGCCTACGAAGGTTTGAACTTTGAGAGAGTTTAAACAAGAGAGAAATGTGAGAAAATGTTAATGCCTGTGTGAGAAAAGTGTATAAAGTGTGTGGTGAGGGGTTTTACAGCAAAAAACATATAGAATAATAGTAAAAAATAAAGCTGATACTTCGCAAATTTCACCTATTGCGGGTTATTTTTAGAACGTAACCCCCGTGATAAACCGGAGACCACTGTAGTCTGGTACTTCACAAGATTTTGATGGATCGTACAAAAGGATGTGTTAATATCTAATTCTATGGATGATTTATTAATGTTTAAACTAAAACAAAAAAATATATATGCAAATTTGAATTTCTATGTAGCATTTCAGTGGTTACATTAAATAAACAAAGCAAAAAAAAAAAAAAAAATTAAAATGGTTCTGTCCATCGAAGTGCAATTTTGACATTTTTATACGTAAAAAGACTATTTTTAATATTTATAATACAAGTGTTTTGTCCTATTCACCTGCAGTGCCTCACCGTAGTTTATCCTCTCCATTCATGCTGGGCTCTCATCTCCACATCTGAACCAGGGTCGTGGTCAGGAGTACCTAGTTGGAGGAAGAGTAGCTGTTTAGTTAAGTTTATTTTAAGCCAATGAAAGGCATCCTCCTCTGTATCACACAGCTCTACCTCCAGTACAGCCCATACACTGACATACAAGACACCCTTTGTTCTAGCTCCTCTTCCATTTTAATTAGCATGTAGCGCTGGAGCGTCCGTACACTTTTGAAGGTTAACAATAGCATCGGGGGCTAAGTAATGTTAGCGCATAACAACCCTTTGCAATTACAACAGCAAGAAAGAAATAATGAAATGGTGGCTACTCTCATCCACTCCAAAAGGCTTAAAATGAATATCGATAATGACATAAGCTGTTAAATCCCAATGTAAAACAAATGCTAATGTTTTAATAGCAAGAGTCAACAGGATTTTGTGCGCTAAAATGAACGCTACATGCTAAATTAGCTGAAAAAGCAGAGGAAGTGTCTTGACCTCATTGACCTATTGGTAAAAGGCTAATTATAAACTCCACTGAGCTGTACTCCAGTAATGAGCGTGATTACAGTGTTGTTGTACAGTCTAAAGTACGCATAATACATTTAATGAAAGAATTAACACAGATGCCTTTCCATGGGTCCAGAACGATGAAGAGTTAGGGGCGTTGCCATAGTAATTAACAGTTTACAAACAAAATATTATAGAATACAAAAAATCCCATGAATAGTGAGCAGTGTTTCGATGAATGAAGATATTCAGTCTAGAAACGACAGTACTTTGATAAGATAAAATAGAAGAATAAAGTATAAAGCTGCGCCTTTCTGGAGGAGGCTGCGCCAACTTCTCGTGTCCATAGATATGTTAATGCTTTGCCGGAAATGTTCCACAGTGTGATATTAAACGTGTCCATCTGCAGGTCTACGGGTTTTTCTTGCTAAAAAACACCTTGATAATCTGCATTCTTACTCTGAGCAGGGTCACCTCATCCACAGATCTGACCTGTAACAGAGCCTGGTCACTCCATCTGACTTGTCTCCATGCAAATACGTTTACGGCCATACTGTGGAACATTCCAGGCAAAGCAATAACATCTCCATGGAGACAAGCTGGTGACAGATCCCCCACCAGAAAAGTTGCATACAGGACTTTTAAATCAAGCATAAAAAACAACTAACAGTAGATTAAAAACTTGCTCAACTTTATCCGGACATCACCAGGTCTAAAATAGGACTACAGGTGCAATCCCAGAATAAATGACCAGGGTAAAACCAGGACAAATACCAACTTGAATACAGAACTGCAGCCTAAAAAAAATGGTTTACTTATTCCAACAATAAACTTTGACACCAACAAACGTTTAAGTTTCTGAGTAGCACCAGATCTACCAAGACTATATCAGGTCTAAACCATAGACTGTACATATAAATGGACATAGCTAATCTGCTAGCCACCACGTTTCAAATAAGAAGTGATCATGGGCGCGCTTCCAATTCACTTTGTATTGAGAAACTATCGCCCCTCTCTCTGTAACTGCTGCTGTCACACTCGTCATTTTGGTCTTAAAATGTTCATATATGATCCTAGCATCTTTATTTCGCTATTGTGTCCGTAAATCAAGATATGGGTTGCTCCCGCTAGTGTTAGCAACAGGTTTGATTGACAGCGTTGCTAAGCGTCCGCTCCCTGCTAAACCAGCAGTGCCGGCGGGAAGGGGCATTGCCTTCAACAGCCTCGCTCCGGATTGGCTCTGTGGTTGCTATGATACTCGCGAATATGCAACTCGGCTCCAAATTCGCCACTATAACTGCTAGCCTCGATTAGCTTCATTTGACTGGAGCTCAACGCTATGGGTGACATCCCACTCACTTAATCTGCTTCTTCACACAGTCTATGGTCTTAACTAGAACTAATCTCGGACTAAACCATAGTAATTCTAAATAAGCACTGACCTAAATGAGAACAAATAATTATTAACATATGAATAATAATGAAAATCAAATCAACTATCAGAGTCTGCGCACCACAGATTGAAAACCATTCATTTTAGACAGTATATCTTTGCACACCGCGGGACGTCCTGTATGCATTAGAGCGGTTCATTTGGCTCGAGGGTGTTCAGATCAGGGATGTCTCCTGGATTATGTGGTCCGTGTGGGAGGATGAGGAGGAGGAAGAAAGCTCCATCACTCGAGGTAGGAGTACGA